>NC_134644.1:108629016-108952349 GCF_030463565.1 Pelecanus crispus
TGAATGTTTCCAACACTGATCATATAATGCCAACATCTGAAGAATCCATGAGTGGACTTAAGAACTAGGTTTCAACTTTATTAATTCAGTGGTGAGGCTATTACCTCACTTCTTTTACATCTGCTCCACCAGTTAAATCTGGTGTTTCTGGTTATAGAGCCCCATGGCACTGTGTAATGTGCATCTCAAACTGTGTCCTTTCTCAATTTGGATCTCTCTGATTTTCCTTCTGTGAGAAGGATGGAGACAGCAAAGGAAGGAGACCTCCGTCTCCCTCTTTCTACCAGCAAAATCTCAGGCTTTAAACTTTTCGTCTGTTCTGATCACTAGCCCTATGTACCAGTGAACTAAACCAGTAGTTAGTCAAGCCTGTGAACTTAAAAAATGGGAATTAAAAACCATGAAGTAGACTTAAACTTACATCCAGTGATTCATACCCTCACTACAAATTCTTCTGCTAATTTAAGGTCAACATGCAGTGTACTACATGTTCTTTAAAGCTAATGATTTACTAACAAATTGTTAAATATTTCTGTGTCCCAGATCTGTGAACTGAACTGCTTATCTAAGATAAGCCAATGATCAACTTTTGATAAATGGGCACCACAAGGGAAATTTCTTTCCAACTCCAAAACCAGTCAGACTGTGGTGTCTCATATCAACCCTTTTACCATTTCACAAATGAAAGTCTGGTTTGTCTGGGGTTTTTAAGATTAGAGCAAAAGGGCAAAAAAAGAAGAGGAAATATGGTTCAAATGGAGTCTGTAATCTTCGTTTTCACCCTGGTCAAGTGAGGAAATCAAAGTGTACTGAAGGTGCAAATGAAACCGCTTTAGTGTGAGATGCCCTGAGGGTCAGGGAGGAAATTTTGGCAGATACAAGTTTTATGTGCCCAAGAATGATGCTACTGTATGTACCTCCCTTTCCCTGCAGTTCTGGGCAATTTCTTGCGATGTTCAGATCCATCTCATAGGGGATAAATGATAAGCTTGAAACAGTTTCCCTAGGTGAGTTATTTGTTGTCCTGCGACTTGAATGATTAGATTACAGACCCTGCTCAGTTATCGTTCCTCTGGCTTGATCTATTTCAAGCTATCCCTAAGCTATCCCTCATTTCTTTCGTCTTTCTTTCTCCCCAGTGATGCTAATTATAATGAGCATCAAGTATGCACCAGGAGCTGGTTAATTTATAGCTTCAGCTTTGACTAGAATCCCTCTTCTGAGGAATTTTAAATAGCCTCCAGTCTCTTTGAGCGGGTACAGCGCAGCCTTCCCTTTTCGCATAGATCGCTGTCCTCTGTGCCTTATTTATTTATTTTTCGCAAAGATCATTTTCCCCAGCTTTATCTGGACAATGCCACCCCCTACAGAAAGGTTAGCACAGGCAGCAGAGAAGTCGGTGCCTGCCTGACACAGCCGCTGAGCCCCCTTCAGAAAGAGAGGGGCAGCACCCCTTGACTTCTGCCTGCCTTTTCCGCCTCGGCAGGCGCTCAGAGGAGTGGGGTCCCCCTGGGAACGCTGGCTGTCCCTCTTCGCTGAGCCGCCCGGTGGCAGCAGCTGCCAGTCCCTGGTGGCCACCAGAGTGCCTGGACTGCCAGCTCCAAGGCTCCTTAGCAAAGGAGACGGAAATCTCTTGCTTTGCTCTTGTCCCCCCCCTCTCCAAGGTTAGTATTGTCTCGGACCGGCTGACAGTACGATTTGTCAGGAGCAGGGAACCTTCTGTGCTGTGGACAGCATGGAATAGATGCAATTACTAGAGATTGTTATGCAGAAGATATCTGAGGGAGCTGTGCTCTTTGAATACAGCAATATTTCTTTTGGAAATACTTGTTTCCAGAGTAAGTGCGCTTTCTGCAGTCCCTATCAGCTGGGTATCGTTTTGGAGGCAAGCACAGTACTATTGATTGAAAATGTTGTGGTGATGAAGAACCAAGTGTGGATATCTCTTTCAAGTCTGCTAGACCCAATAGCACTCTTAGTAAATACAAGTAAAGATTGAGCCATTACTGTGGAGGACCACTTGTGAGTGAACATGAATGTCTTGGTTTTCTTCTTCCTCTTCTTGTGAGTTGAATTTGGGAATTGCCACACTGGAGGGGTTTTTTGGGTTTGGTTTTTTTTTTTTTTTTTTTCATTTCTTTTCAGTATTAATTTTCATACTGGGGTAGGGCTGAAATGTCCTTATCAACAATGGAGCTGTATTGTACCAGCTGCTTTACAAAACAAATGAGTCAGGTATGTGCTGTGTTGTGAGAGCTCATTCTCAAAGGTGATGAACTCTTTATACAAGAGGATAGAGTGGAGAAATGGAGCAGAAGGGTGAGGATATGGGAGAGAAGAAATCTAGTCTGTACAGTAATGGTATGTGTAACTATGAAATTCTGAATTAACAAGAGTTAGTTTTGTTTGTCCTTTGAAAGGATTTTCTTCTGACACCCAACAGAGTTCTGTTGTCTGATACATACTGAATATGCATCTGTGATGTGGAACTAGAATGTCGTGCCTGCTACAAACTTCTGTTGAACTTGCACGTAGTCAACATGGTCTCGGTTGCAACCAGTGTATGTAGTCAGAAAAGGATTGTGAATGACATCTCAGACCAAGTGAGAGAAGAAAATTGCCAGGTAGAGTGCTGTGTGTTTAAAGAAACGGATTAGGAGGTGGCTGCTGACCTTACTTCTAGAGATAATTTTGAGAAGTTTGTTAGACCCATTGCTACTCTACAACTGTGAGGCAAAAGCAGGGAAGGCCAAACTACCTGTCATTCTGACGAGGAGGTTTGGACCCTCCTTTGGTGCAATCCCTTATTGCATTAACTTGGAGAAAGACAAATGCAGATTTTTATTGATACTTGTTTTCCATAGGGCTGAACTAGCATAAAATTACAAGTAAGGGAAAATTCTCCATGGGGGAACTGTGGTATGTTGACAGCATGTTCCCCTTTCTGACAGCAATGAACAGTCCAAGTGTACTAACTTTTCAAGATACAGTCAGTCTAGATCTTCTCAAACAGGAAAGTTTCGTTTCTATCTAGTAGATCAGTTCTAAAATTGTATCTGTGGAAGTGGCCATGGTTCTTCATGGCTTAGTGCTTTCCAGTGATCTGCGCTGTGTGGCTGGTGTTGTACTTGTGGGGTGTTGGGTTTTGTTGTTGTTGGGGATTGGTGGGTTTTTTTGTGTTTTGTTTTTATAAAAAAGGGAAAATGAACTCCCCCCACCCCAAAGATCAGAACTGTAGAGCTTCCCCCCGCCCCCCTTCACTTAAGCAGGAGGTAAGCTCTGTTCGGAGCGTGGCAGTGACAGTGGATGCAGCACCATCTGTCATTCTGCTGTTTCTAATTGCAGTGCTTGGTACATCCTGAGATATCTTTTGTATGCAGAGCTCAGGGATATAGCGAGAAACCATACATTCAGCACAATTCCACAGCAACCCTGACTGACCCCAATTCATTGCTTATGGTGATGCCCAGTGCTGTGTCCTACGCAAAATGTCCTGTGGATATTTGTATAACCCTAAGCAGGTTGAAGAACTTCTGTCTCCACAAGATTTCCATCTGTAATGGTTTGACAGATGTAGTGATGCTCACTGGTGGCCCCCCCTTAACATGGTAGGACAAGGGTAGCTGCAGTTGCTGCAGACCCACCATGTCCACATGTAGGAATTTTTGGATGCTGTGTGTCGGATACTAGTTTTGGGGGGTTTTTTGTTCAGTTGGGGATTTAATGATTGTATATAAAGCCCATTCTTCTGGAATAATAGGTGGCGTCCATCTCTTGCAAATTAACAAGTGCTTGTACAAAATACACTTCCAAGGCAGGATTATATGTGATTGTGTGTTACATCTGTATGGATTTCACTCTTTTCTTGTATCCATTTTTGCTTTTTGATTCTCGTTTAAAAAAGGGAGGGGGCAGAATGCAAAAGGAGGAGCTGGAAGGCATTTAGCAGCTCCTGGCTGCACAATGCCTTTATCGGGAGGCTATTTGGTTGTGTCAGGAGCTTGCTAAAAGCTGAGGGTTATTGTAGTTCAGTGACCTTCTTACTGGGAAGCTTCTCTCTTTGTAAACACAATCAATTGTGGGACACAAGCTATGACTTTAATACAAAATAATGGCAAGCTTACATGAAAAAATCAATCTGGTGAGACAGCAAATTGTCCTAAAATAGATGTTATTACCAGGGTGCAATTATTCCCTCTTGCATGAGAGGTAAATGAGGGAATTTAGTCTCCTGTAGTTTTTCATTATAAGCTAAGTAATGATTCTGTTGTTCCAACTGTCCGCATATTTCCACTTTCCTTCACCTCTCTTTCCTTTTCCCAGTTTCTTGCAAGACTTGGCCTGTCTGCTTCCATCCAGAGACCGCTGGTTTATCAAAATTACAACAGCAAGACTGGATTAACTTTCCGAGATGGAAAGAATAGATTTACATTTTAACAAAAAAAGGCTTGGCATTTTTTGTGCAGTTGTTGGATCTCAGAAGTAGGGCTGAAACTCTATTCTTGCAAGACCTTATGTATCATAAAAATCTTTTTGCAAACTATGTGTAGGGCATCTTGCCCAGTTTACATGTGGACAAGAGAAGCTGAAGACTAGAGAACTGCTGTGGTGGAAAGAGACCTACAGGATTTTGGAGGCAGCAGTTGGCCAGCTGGTGGGATCTTTTGTTATTTTAGGGTCTGAAGCTTTTTCTAAAGTATAGATATTTGCATTTTGATGTTAATTCTGTGATTGCTTTGGTTATGGCTCATTTTTATGGATCACTTTTTTGAACAGGAGCATTCAAACATTATTTTTTTCTGGCAGCTATCTGATGCTTTAAACAGTAACAGTAGCTCTTGGACCTGTAACTAGTTAATATGCCATTATAATTAATGTACTGCTCTACAGTAGCATGTAAACCTTTAAGATTACTTTTGGTATGGCACTGATGTTTGTCACAAAATTAGTGCACAAGCACTTAAGGGCACAGTTAGACACAATTAGACACTAGATTAGACGCTAGTGTGATTTTTCTTTTTTTTCTTGTCTGTACCACATGCAAGCTACATGCACAACAGAGATTTGGGGGTTTCTCCTTCTTTCCTAGGGACTGGAGTTGTTACTGGATTTGTTAGCGTAGGCAGGAACCTGAGCTAGTGATGCCTGCTGTATTTTTAGCAGTGCAGGGCTGGTGGGCTGTGCTGGCTGTAATTAAATAGCGCAATAACAGTATAATAAATTACTTATTCATTAATTTAATGCTTGCTCTAGAGTGTACAGGATCTGCTGGATTTTTTCCCCTTGTTTATTCAGTAAGAGTGAGTCTGTATGTGAGATGGGGAGAAGCACAATAGGCATTTACCATCCTATTGTTATCCAGAGCACACATTGTAGCTGATTGTAAAAGTGAGGATGGCTAAGGGTGGTCTATTGTCACATGTTGCTGAGTGGTGATATGAGGCTTTTGGCTAATTAGCCTAGCCATGAAAACAAGTTACTCCTTTCCCAGTGTATTTTGTCGTCTTTGTCCTGTTAGCAGGCTGCAGCCCAAGGGAGTATTCTGTTTGCACAGAAGAAACAGAGTCCTTAGTGTTCTCTGTCACTGATCCTTATGTACCATCCAGTTTGGTTAAGGCAGGATTTTATCTGTAAATGAATTAAAAGTGCTTCTGAAAGATCTTTATTTTGGGGAAAGTAGCTGGGATGTTGCTGTTGTCCCATTTCCAGTTTTGTTGAGGCTGAATAAACGCTCAGTTCTAGTTTGAGTGAAATAAGCAGCAGAATAGTCCTCCATGGGCCAACCGCTCTTCTGTCGTGTTAGCTGAAACAGATGTTGTCATTAAAGTTTAATTATGATGTGACTTACTTTTTAATGCAATGGCTAGAAGAGAACCAGAATGAGTTGTTTTTACAATCTGTTAGGAGAATACGGAAACACCAGCTGAGGCTGATAATCCTGTTGTGTCTTAAAAAATGCTAAATATAAAAGCCACCAACTTTGGCCTTCGGCATAAGAAAAATTATGGAATTTCATTGGGTAATTCCTGGATCAAATCCATAATACCCGAGTTAAGCCAGAATAAAGTCCTGTTGCAAGAACTGTATAAAAACAATGGATTCTCCTCAGGCTTTCAGTGGTCAGTTATCCTGGTTAAAAAGAGGCTCTTTGCTGATGGTCTAGCCCCCATAATTACTTCTGACTGTGCGACTGGGGTCCATTAGGCTGCCCATAGCACATGTCATAAGAGAAAGATCCTAACCCAGGTTTTTTCTTATCTGGTTGCAGAAGACAGAAACCAGGGAAAAAAAGGGGATACAGAGGTAAACATACTGCCTTCATAAACACAGTAGGTCAATATTAAGTTGGTGCTTCCTGTCCGGTTTGCTGCCCACTGAAAATTAAGTTCCTTTTAATTCCTTATCAGGATCAAATGGGCCTGAGAAATTCTGGCTTGGACTTCTTGAAAATCTTCTTGGATTTTCACTTCCCACTGACATCCCCATTTAAGCTTTGTTCATTGGCAATATTGTAATTAGCTCTAGTGACTTGGGCAAAACTATAAAGATAGTGAGTTGAACTTAAAAATCAAAAATCCATTGACCTGTCCTTCCAGCCTTAAAGGGGTGGGCTGGAGTATGAAAAGAGCTGTGGATTTTCCTGTGTTCAAATTGTTGCCTGAAGAGTGTGGAAGGGTGGTGAGAGAGGTGTTGTAGCTGCACCCTTTTGTCCAGCAGCAGCTCTTCTGCAAAAGTGTCAGACTTGGTATGTGACTTGGTAGCTCTGGAAGGGAAAGCCAAGCAGCAGTAAGCCCACCGTGAAAGGCTTATGAAAGCAGAGAATGATGACATATTGTAAACACCCCGTGCAAGCTGTTTTGGTAGTGACTGTGACAAAATATTTTTAGTTCTGCGCTGAGTTAATCTAAATTATTCTTCAGCCTAACGTATGACATTTGCAACTGCATCTGCAAGACTGATAATGAATCTAGTGGTGGTCGAGAGTGAAAGCAAGAAGGAACGCAGGGCTTTTAAATAAGTGAATGAAAATTTGCAGGACTTGGCATCTGTCATCTTCCCCTTGGCACTCCCATCCCTGTACCCTGGAGCTCTGTGAAACCCCAGGGCTCCGGTAGCATGTCAGGCAGCACATCCAACCCATACTTGAAGGTATGGCTTTCTGTTATGCATTTGTTCAAGAAGGTTGACTGTGGTTTGGCTTAACTCCTTCAGATACATAGCTTGGCAACACTTGTGCAATAGGTCAGTTTTATGGGCGTGACAGTGTCCCTTTAAGTGCTGACAAGGAGGCACAGAGCAGAAATTCACATCTGAGGTATCTATTTTTAATGAGGAAAAGAGAAGTGAAAAGGGCTAGTATTTACTGGTGTGCACACACTGGTACTTGTACAGAAACATCCTGGTGGCGACAAGACTGCAGTTGCTTACAAGCCTTGCAAGGAGAATAGAACAGCTATGATAATGCTGTTCTTTATTTTCAATGCTGTTCAGAGCAGGCTCCCTCATTAGAGTCTTCCCTATGCTTCCCTTCCTTGTTGCCAATGAAAAGTTTGGCTTTCTCTAGGTCTTTCAATATTCCCACTTAATTAGAAGGAACCATTTTTCTACTGGATACAAAATATCGCCATCAAAACAGAAACTTTAAATTAGTCTAAGTGATCTTTAGTAGCTGTCATCCATTGTGAATTTTTTTTTTTCCCTTTTTGAGCCTTCTTGCTGTAGCATCTTAAAATTTCTGCTGCGCGTGATATTAAGTATGGAAAACTAACAATGTCCCTGATAGTGCTGACAAGGAGGATTGCAGCAGAAGTCAATATTTTAAAGACTAAACTCCGTTGTTTATACAAACATGTGTATGGATACTGTTGCAAAAATACTTATAAATCTCTGTTTATCTCAAGTGACTTCAATAGAAACTGGCTACAGATAAAAGAAATTCACAAGACTTCTCATTTCTGTTCTGAAAGATCTGTAATGGGATTTTCTTTTTAACCTTTCCTTGTGGAAAAGTGATTGAATATGCTCTTGAAACAAAAGCGATAGGTTTTCGACACCTATGCCACCACACAACATTACCATAAATAGACTTGGTTTCAGTGAACTCAGTGGAGACAAAATGAAAATATTGATGCTTCTACAATAGATGCTTAACATTTGACAGACTATTCCTTCCTTAAAATAAGTGGGCTTCCCTGAATGTTTATCAGGATGTGGTGACTCTATTTGCCTTGATTTATCTACGCAGGACCTCCTGCTTTTTCAGTACAGTAACACTACTGATTTCAACAGAGCTATGCGGTCGTTATGCCTGAGTTCCTACCAAGGAAGGTGCTGATCATAGGTCCGTGGTACATGAATTCCTTGGCTCAGCTAGCAGCCTGAGGAAGCCATCTTTCACATCAGCTGTCCTGCACACTGCTGAGGCAGCTTCAGACAGAAAGACATTTCCATTTTCTTGTCTGCGGATGCCTTGCAACCCAAAGTCAAACAGGACAAGTAGAGAATTTTATTCTTGAACTGTTGAAGGGCTAAGTTTTAAATGCAGTTCTGCCATTCATTCTTGTTGAGTGGGCTGGATTTTTTGCAAAGCCTTTTCCGGTGGGATTAGTTCTAGACATGATATGTTTTTGCCTCCTTCTGCTTCACCTATTCATCAGGTCTAAAATGTTCCAGTATTTCATTTTTGTAAGGTAAGGTTATGGCATAAGCAGGACTTTGCCACATTAGTAGCATTATTCTGTTACCTTTCACTTTCTTTCAGGCTGTCCTTTGTTTTGTGTGTCACGTTTAATCTCGTATATAAACTGGCCACCCTTAAAATGACCACCAGACCCTCTTGTTTGGTCTCCAGATTTTATTGCTATGCCATCACATTCCTTCTGCATTTGTCAACACAGGAAATCTATTACAAAATAGGATGAAATGGAAAATTTAAAATGTGTGGATAACGATTATACAGCACGCCTAATTTCAGTCTCAGTCCCCTACTCAGCCCTAGATATTGTCGTGGTTTAACCACAGCCGGCAACTAAGCACCACACAGCCGCTCGCGCAGTCCCCTCCGGTGGGATGGGGAAAGAATAGGAAAAGTGAGAGAACTCGTGGGTTGACATAAAGGCTATTTAATAGGTAAGGCAAAAGCCATGCACACAAGCAAAGCAAAGCAAAACAAGGAATTCAGTCACTCCTTCCCATCGGCAGGCAGGTGTTCAGCCATCTCCAGGAAAGCAGGGCTCCATCACACGTAGCAGTTACTTGGGAAGACGAATGCCATCACTCCGAATGTCCCCTCCTTCCTTCTTCTTCCCCCAGCTTTATGCTGAGCATGACGTCATATGGCATGGAATATCCCCCTGGTCAGTTGGGGTAAGCTGTCCTGGCTGTGTCCCCTCCCAGCTTCTTGTGCACCCCCAGCCTCCTCACTGGTGGGGTGGGGTGAGAAGCAGAAAAGGCCTTGATGCTGTCTAAGCACTGCTCAGCAGTAACTAAAACATCCCTGTATTATCAACGCTGTTTCCAGCACAAGTCCAAAACTAGTCCCATAGTAGCTACTGTGAAGAAAATTAACTCTATCCCAGCTAAAACCAGCACATTCTCCACCCCTAGCCCTGCTTTTGTGGATATGGCTGAACATCTGCCTGAAAGTTTACTTTTATTTCAAGAAATTTTGGCAAATAAACTAATCTTACTGCTGTGTTTCAAAGTATAATTCTGATATGAAAATCTGAAAGCAAATTCGTTTCAAGATCCATGCTGAAATAAAACCCGCAACCAAAATCTATCAAGACCCCTGAAGAAATGAAAGCTTCCTTCTTCTTTTTCCACCAAATTACTCTGTCCTTGCTGTGAGGGGTCAGTGGCTGGCCAACATCACCGTGAACTGCACAGCCTACAAAGGGACAATGATAAACGCAACTGAACAGAAGAACATTCCTAGATTTCAGCAGAATTAGGAATACGCTTTAACACTTGGAAATGCTTTCCAGATTTTGACATAGATATGTGGCTCTGGGCTTAAAGTGAGAATCAGAAGATTGGGCAAAATAACTGTTTTCCCCTTTTCCCTCTGTGACAAATCCCCCTGGGCTCCAGCAGAGAGATGTTAGTTCTTTTTCCATGTGCCAGCAACAATAAATCTGGCTTCTATTTCGAAATCAGTGTTCGCCTGATTGTAGTAATTTGTATTTAGTGGCCTGTTTTCTGGACATGGATTGGAACCATCAGTGGGATTGAACCCAATTAACAGGATTTTCTGAAACTGAGAAGCCCAGGAGGTGAGACTTTTAAATGCATGTATGCTTGGCATTTTTCTTTTTCCTTCTTATCTGCTCTAATTATTTTCATGGTGCACATGATTTTTTTTTTTTTCCCTCTTACCAAAGTGCCATAATCCAAGTGCAGAGTCATTTCTAGCATTATTTCAGTTGTTATTCATACTGCAGAAGCACCTGGTTGAGGGCTAGGACCTCACTAAGCCTATTGATCTATAAGCGTAATAGGAAGACCGTAGGAAAGTTGCTCTGCTCCTGTTACAGCTGATTCCTGTTTCTCAGAGTAAGTACTTCCTCTGCCAGGCAAACTACTTTTGCACCAAGGAGTTTGTTGCTCTCTAACTGTAGTGCAGGAATCAAATTGCTCTAGTTTTCGCAGATGAACTGCAGTTTCAGGATGAAGCCTGTTCTACTTTGGAAAACTCAGCGGCAAAGTCACACCACCACAACTACTCTGTTCCTCTCTATATGCTATTTCTGCTCTGGACAGAGTTACAGCTACAGTGCTATACCCATACCAGTATAGTTCTGCTAGTGACTTCTCCCTGCAGGCAAACATTTAAGTTATTTCTCTCTCCAGTCCTTCTCATCAACAATCTTTTTATGTTGACTTGTAATTTTTCTTTCAATTCTAAATAATTATAAGGGGTGAAAAAAGTCTTTCTAGTTTCTGAGTTACATTTTTCCCACCCACTTTTTTTTTAACATGTGCTGATTACAAATGTCTCCTGCAGTGAAAATACGAGGCCTTTTCTAATGTATTTTCTTACATTGTAAAAGGACCCTTTTTAGCACTACCTAAAGTTAAGATACCATTTAAGAGATTTCTGTCTCTGAACGTTCTTGTAAGTTATTTTCAAGACTCCGATAAAAAGAAAATAAGAAAAAGAAAGCATGCAGAGCTGCCCTCTCAAGAAAACAGAAGTGAATGTCTTGAAATCAGCATGTTACTCAAAATTGCACATTGCTTTGGCTAGTCATCGTGACTCCCGACCTCTTTGTAATAAATCACTACTGAAATATACAAAAATCTGACTTTTCTGGTCAGCTCCCTGTGTTTTTCAGAGTATCATAATAATGTTCTTTATCAGGAATGAAGTGTGGGAAAAGGATGAATATAAGCTAGTTGAACATGGGGAGCTATTTAAAATTAGATCATTTTCTCCACCATCTATATTAGTCTGCTTATGTTGGCATAGTTGTGATGCAGCACTGCAACATAAAGACTTATATTTTAAGGGCCAGATTTGTAATTCAAATGTTGTGATTTAAATTAAAAAATAACCCCATTAATTTAACAGATTTCTTTTCATTGAGGTGGTATAGAAATATTTGATCCTTATGATGGTTTTAGTTAGGTGTTTTATTTGCTTTTTTAATTAGAGAATAAAAAGGGGTTTGATTTGGAGGTTCTCAGTCAGAATGTTGGAAAGGTGTAATTTTTTTTGACCTGTAGTGTTAAAAGAAAAGAATATCTGTGCAAAATAATGACATTTTCATCCGAGTGAAATATCCTAACATTTCTTGGTTGTAGAACTTTTAGCGAGGTCACATCTTTCTGAAAATCGCAGTTTATTTGCATGAAGTGTAGGTTTTTAGAATCTCTCAGACCTCCTTAGCATGTTGTGGTTACAATAGTGCATTTATTTTTAATGATATTATTTATACACAAAAATAAGGAACCATGCTAGTAAACTGTGTTTTCCATGGGGGGGGGGCGGGGTGGGGAGGGAAGTACAACTCAGATTAGGGGGAGGAATCTGATAAGGCATATTTATGTCCTTTCGTGCGCTGTAGATGCATCTGTTTAATTCTTAGTGGGGTCTAGGCTGGTTTGTGTGTTAATTCAGACAACAGTGGTGTGCACACAGTGGAGATGTATAGGCAATTTCCTTGACTCTCAAGCGTAAGTTGGAATGTGCATCGGTCTTCTGTAGATTTTAGCATGTAGTACCGATTTGAGTTCTTGCCTATATGCTACTTGTGCTAAAGTGGCATGGATCAGAGATGGTGTGGTTTGGTTTTTTTTTAAATTAATATATGTATGGGTAAGAGGCTGGGCATTTCATTTTTGAGATTAATGATTCTTGGTTTTGTTGAAAACCTTAAGCTGTTTACCAGTAAAGTGCATCACAAGACCATGTTAGTAACTTGAATGGAATATTGTAAAAAAATTTTAAGAGGTCAGAAAAAAACACTCATATATATTCTTAGGAGATGGTAGGAGAGGACAGCATGGATTAACCTTATTCTTTGCTAATTGCATTATCTTTGTGTGCAGCTTTTTAGTCAAATGTGTGGGTTTTGAGTGTAGGGGTTTTCCTTGTATTTTGGAGTGGTTTGGGGTTTTTTTTTGTCTTGTGTGTTAGTATCTGCTTGTACTAAGAGCCGTGGATCAAATGCACTTAGATGTTTCTGCCTGTGGCTTTGGGGAGAGACAAGATGGATCTGGGATTAGAAACACATCTGATCAATTTTGTCATTCTTAAAACTGCTTTGCCGTTCAACACGCAAGCTCTCGAGCTTGAAATCCTTAAGCAAAGGTTTGCTTGTACACTTACACCTTGTAAATTAGCCAGTGGTCAGCAAATTCAACTGTCGTCTGAAAATGCAGAAGAGAAATTCCAAATCTGTGAAAATCCTTCACTTAAAATGTCCTGCCAGCAGTTCTACCTCGGCCTTTATATGTGATAGGCGACATATCTCAGATGATCTCAGCTCTCAGGGGAACATAAGAACAGAGGCATTCTCTGTGTTCATGAGTGGTTAGAATAACACTGTGCTTAGTGATCAAATGAACAATCCCTTTGAGCTTTCGAGATAGTACCCCCTCTCACAGGGCATCGGAAAGCATTTCTTTAACAATTATGCAACAACAAAGCACAATAGGATCGCTGGTTGTCATCATTTCTTTCGGAGTAGAAAAGTCAGAATTTGTGTGTTACCTTGTTGTTGCGATCTCAAATTAAACCACTTTGGCAGTCAAGGAATGGAAACTAATCTATTGCCAAATCCCTAATATTAGTGGAATAGGCTGCTGCATAAATAAGTGTTCAAGATTTTTTGCCTATTAACCCACAGATTTTTGCAAAGATGTCACCTGCCTGGTGCTTGGCTTTTTTCAATCCCTATTCTGGCCTGTCTGCTTTGCATTAATCAGTTTAAAAATCCTCCTGGTGTAAACAGAACCTGTGCCACCGACTGTGCTTTTCTTATGCTCTGGGTCATTGCTCCAACCTACTGTTCTTCCTATTTACTGCGACTTATTCCCAGTGTGTGACTATGCTATTTTACTGCTGTTCTCCACTTTTGCTTGCCACCAGTGTTTTCTCTGTGCTTTTCTCCCCATATTTTCTTCTCACCTACTGATCTATTTCTTTCTACCAGACCTTCTTTAGCTGCGTTTGCATCCTTCCATCTGGCTTGTTCCTTCCTTTCCTTCATTACTCTCTTCCCCTCTTCATGGTCTTCCTTTGCTGCCAGGTGTCAAATCCACCTCAGCTGCTTTCTAGCAGCTACTCTACCTACAAACACCCAAAGTTCTCCTCCTGGCGAGCTTCTTGATTATTAGCCTGGATGTTACTGCAAGCATACTACACAGTATAAGCCAGTCCATCTCTCTTCTTGCATCCCTGAACATCAGAAAAAGAAAAAGGGGGGAAAAAAAGTCCATATGTTAAGGGTCAATTTTAAAGATATTTAGATTTTTCTTTTTTTATTTTTAAAAAGACAAATGCCCTTCCTTATTTGTAATAAGCTGATAGGATATATGCTGCATGTGAGATGCTGCAAACCACGTGCCAGCAAATATTGCAGTGAGGTATACTAGTGAGATGACGTGGGTTAATAGCACTGCTCAGGGCTGTTGTGGCCATTCTGCTGTAATAACAAATTCTAGTCAAGACTTGAGACATCTTCCACAACAGGACGTCCTTAAAAAAGAAGGTTTCTCTGAAAAGTTTCTTCTAACAAATTACTCTTTTCTGATAAAAGTCCTTGTAGTCAGTGAGTCTTTAAACAGATTTCAGGCCCAAGATACACAGAGTCAGAATCAACAGAAGTGTACTATCTTTCCAAATAGCAAAAGAAATTTTAAATACGACTCTAGGTAAGTTCTGTTACAAGTTGATCACATTTTCCAGAACTTAAAATACTATCATCACTGAATAGTTCATTTGTTTTACAAATAATAGAAGTCTAAATCTCAGTTGAAATTGGAATCTGACCTACTGTCTCTAATCTGCTTACTAGACGGGGGCGGGGGGTGGGTTATTTGGAGTTGCTGAGATAGCAGCAATTTTTAAGTAAAATTATGCCAGTGGGAAAAAAAGATACTTCTGCTATAAAAATGCCACTGAAGTATTTGCATCCTGAAGTACATTTCATAAACCACAAATCCCTTGTACATTGCAATGAACATATCTTAACTTACTATGATTGAGCCACTGCAGTCACTACTAATAAAATGAACTAAGTTATTTTGGGTTTTATGGTTATTAACAGAACTTTTATTAAATGGTTTTAGTGAACACGTGGCATCCCTGAAAAGCTGAAGCTTTAAGAAAGCAGTACTGGCTTGCCATCACTAAGCATGTAATGACCATTTGACTAATGTACAGTGGTTGAATGTATGTATTTGAAAGGCAAAGGAATTAGCTAACCTGAGAACTTTTAAAAATGTTAAGTAAATCAGTTCAGTTTTGGAATTCTTTTCTAGGAATCTGAAAACTAATAATAAGGCCAAGATTTTCTTATGTTGTGTATGTGTGTGTACAAACATTTATTTTTATGACATACAAGTGTTGCACAGTTAGACAGCAGTAGAATAAATACAAACATATATATATAGTCTGTGTTCTTTTGGATGTTCATATTACCTAATCTTTTCATTCTAGATAAAGAAGAATAAAAGTAGATTATAAATTGCATTCATTTAAAATTAAGATCAGGTGCTTACATTTTTGCTGGTGCAGTGCCCATGTCCCATTAAAATCTCAAAAAAAAAAAAAAAGTATAATCTTAAGCAAAATTGCTAGTTCTCAGCCACTGACACAGGCCCTAACTTAATATTGATATTCCTTGTGTTAGAGTTTTACTGGCTTCCCCTCCCTTCCCCCCCTTCTCTCCCTGCTAATTAGATTGATGCTCCCAGCTTACCGTCTTTGAAACCAAAAATCATATTTTTACTTTTGTATTTATACTATTTATCTGTACTTCAGGTCTGTCTGTACTTTTTAGGAAAGGGAATGAATTTCAGTCTTAGCCATAGATTTCAGATCTGACCTATTATTGTGTCTGGAATCTGTCCTCGCTAGCTCTTTCTACTGATGCTTCTACTTCGAGAGACTTTTTTGCTCTGATAGTAGTTTTAAAGCATCTTGTCACCAATCCTTTTGCTCTTACTAGTTCAGAAAAATCCACACCAGCTGTTACCTGCATGTAATCTGCATTATGTCCTGCTCTGCTTCAGAATCCCGCAGTGCTGTTAAATCCAGCCAAATCAGACTGACAGGTGCTTGCAGCTTCCTTTGTCTGAAATTGAGCTCTGTATAGATTGAGACATTTGTAGTCTGCACTCTAATGAGCCACTTGATTTAATGAGAACTCTGTTCAACTGCATAAAGGTTAAAAATTTCTTCACAGAAAAGTAATTGCTGTGAATTTCCTGTGTTGTTTTATTTTGCTTAAAATTAAAGTTGAAGTCTAGGTTTTATTGAAGCAGAATGTCTTGCAGTGGAAGTTTAGTAGATTTTGTGGGTAAAGATGAAGGCTAAACCTATTTTTATATTAGAAGCACATGATGTCAAGTAGGTAGAAGTGGCTTTGAGTTTAAGATATTTTTACACTTGGTTTTTCCCTTTCTACTGCCTTGTAAATAATTATCTTTACCATTGTGCTCTGTATTCTCAGTTGAGGCACTGTCTCGCAGAATTCAAGATTTTCACGGTGCTCTATTTGGGCTGGATTACTCTGCCCAACTTTTAAAGTTTTGAAGTAAAACTCTGCTTTACTTTGAAGTAGACCACAAACAAAGGCACCTTTAACAGGGACTATTCAGACAGACGATACCGTTGATGTTGTAGGACAGTCTGGTAACATTCCTCTTCTTCCAGCTCATCCTGGTAGAAGAGACTATGATGGTTGGCTTTGAGCTGCTTATAATCAGGAAACACACAATTTGCTAGATTTTGTATTGTTGGAGTGCCAGAGGCTGGAAATGGAGGCGTATAAATTTGATATTTGATTTTATATTCTTTATACATTGCCATATGTTCTTTTCTTTCCCTCAACTTTATTCAACTGGTAGGCCTATACGTAGGTGCCTTGGACACTGAATTTTCAGGTTTTGACTTGGAGAAATTTTAGAGACCGTAAAGTAAGTTTTGCACCACTGTTTGCGGGTTTACTAATCACATGCTGAAGAGCCTACCACAAACTGTGCTTTGTGATCCCTGCTGAGTAAAAGCTGCACACATTTCTCCCTTCTCCCTCTTTTCTCCTGATGGAGCAGAACACATCTGATTATGAGTCCAAAAGCAAGTGGTTATTTAGGTAGCAACAAAACGCTGCATAACTATGGTCCCAAGGAAGAATGGGGAGATAGGAAAGTTGTGCTGGTTTTGGTTTATCTTGCAGAAGGTGTTTAGCACACCTAGTTTTCTTAGTGTCCTGGTGCAAGATTGTTTTAGAACATAGACAAGTAGTTCTAATGTCTGAATCTATTGCTGACCTTTTTTCCTTTTTCTTAATGCTTTTGAGTCTTGTGGGTGAGTATCTTGCTTCAGATTAAAATTTAGATAAAACAGACGAAAATGCATGATAAGTTTACAGCACGTTACCCTATCTGTTATGAAACTGGTACAAAATAAAAAGCAGATGTAAAAATTGTTAAGCAGGGAATTTCCATGTTGTTGTTGGATTTTCTGAAATACTTGAAGGGAATTTTTAAATACTGTGGAAAAATTATCAGAAAGATCATAACCTCTGTGTGTTGTAAATAAAAAAGAACACTAAACACAGAGTTGAGCTCTGCAGAATATCCTCAAGTATTTTCACATTCACAGCCCAGTCTCAAAGAAAGAAGAATTAGTAATGAACACTAGGTCAACACCATGTTCTGGGAACTCGGAGATGTAAAATAACTGTTGACATTTGGGAGTTTGCACGGGGTTGGTTTTGGGTTTGTTTTTTTTTTTTTTTTTTTGAAGAGTTGCAGGTCAAAATAACTGATGCCAGACTGTGTATGAGCTCTAACCTGACAGGTGAAATACTGAGACAGCTAAACTCCAGTTTTGCTGATAGTAGCGTCCCTAGCTGTGTGTGTTTCTTAAGAACGACACTGGAGACAGCCAAGCAAGATGGCTAAATAGATGCATGCTCTTAAACAGCAGCTGTCTGTAACATCCGGTTTCACTTGGCTAAGCACTAATTTGATCTTTTGCTACTATTATGTTTCTTGAGCACATTGTAATCTGTTTGGAATAGTTGGTTAAGTTAGCAATAATAGTCCAAAAGCAGAACTTGACAGCCGCTGATTTATTGCCAGCTCCTCCATGCAACCCATTTCAAACAAAGCCTATTTTCAGGGTAGAGTGGTTACACATTTGGCTTGTTTGCTTTTAATTTCCATTAGACTTTACTGCCAAAACAGCCTGGCCATACCAGTGACAAGGCTGAAAGTTGGCTTGCTAACAAGTATCAATGTTTGCCTTAAAAAGCAATTTGATAGTCATACAAAAGCCCTCTCCAAAGAGGGAGGCGTTTTAAGGCAGTAACCACACGATGAAAATATTTAATTTCACTTTTGGAGACCACTTGTTTTTAAATTGGTCTGGGTGAATATATTCTATTGTATGCTGAAAGACAAGACATAGCAGTCGATTTTATTTGGTATGCCTGCATGGGGTGGGAAGAGAAGGGAAGCAAAAAAATTGTACAGGTATGGAGAGTACATTTCTGCTGGTAGGGGAACAGGATGTTTTTTTCTTCTCCAGCTGGATCTTGGTCTGAAATTCATGGCATGTGTCTCACACTGGCCATGATCACGGGTGGAAAGCTTTGAGTACTTGGCTCGTTGCTCTGTTTTGGACAGATACAATACCAGAGTGTTCACATCCTAAGTGGGATAGAAAAGTTGGCTGATCAAGCACATAACTGATTCTGGAATCTAAAGATTTATTTCTGTACTTTGAAATTCTTTCTCAGTGAATGATTGATTTTATATGTGCACCATTAAAAACAAAGAAGTGTTTCTCCCTCCTTTTAAAGTTGAGGAATAACGAGGCACACAGGATCCCTATAAATTGCAGGACCCCAGGAACATTTTCCCGCTCTCTCTTGGGGCTGGGTCCTGGCTTGTCCCTGTATTCATGTGCACGCAGTCCCTTTGCTCCCCTCTTCCACGCCTCTGTGTCCATGTTCCCGTGTCAAAGAAACCTTAATGCGCAGGCTGGGTGAGGGAGGATATCAGAGCTCACTTCCTGCCACATAGCATGGGCACAGCTATATAACAGGAATGCATCCAATATGAACAAACAAAAAAGACAGACTGTTTTTCTACATTCAGGCCATTGGGACTATGGCTAAGGCTGCCTCCTACTTCTTTAGAGATTTGCAGTGATTACTAGCCTTGATCTGTTTTCAATTTGTGTAAAATAGGTGCGGGAAAGACTAAGGAATGCTTGGACAATACGATGGGTGTTTCCCAAGCATGGATCACCTTAGTTCTGAATCGTGATACCGTGTAATTCCTGTAAGAGAGATGAAGCACGTAGTCCCTGATATGCTTGGTCAGAGGTAAAAAAGTTTCACACAGTCATTTTTTGAGACTTTTTACAGATTGTGTAGGGCAAACAGTCTTTCTGTAGAGGAGGAAAAGACATTGCTGTAGCTGTTTCTCTGGTATCATTGGCATCACTGGCATCTCTCCAGTCAGCATTCAAGTGCAATGGTATTCATTGAGTGTTGTGTTTTTCAGAAGCAGAGCCTCTTGCTTTATTTCAGTTGGTGTTACAAAACATGAAAAGACAGTGTCTTTTGAATAAATTTCCTTCTTCCAATAACTGACCCTTTTAAATGTATTGCTGTTTTTCATTTTGATTCCTTTCCTGGCTACCATTCAAGGCATATTTGAACTAGTTAGCTAACCCTTCTGCAGGCTTAATGCTGCTGGTACTCCTGAGTTGTTAATGCTCATGTTTGTGCAGATGCTGCTAGAGAAGCTGTGTATGCCCACCATGAGAAGCTTCACTGGCAGAAGGTAACCTGGTGCACTCCTCAGGGATGTAGTGCCTCTGTGTTGGAGTACATCCACCCTTTTGTTGACATTTGTTTAGGGTTTATGTTTATTAAGGGAATTGCCTTTATTCAGGCAGCAGGTATGCTGACATTCACTAATTAGATCAAATTTGTGTATGTCCATATGCAGGATAGTGGTGACAAAAGGCTTCTGCTTTCAAAACTTAGTAGTTTTGTTACATAAGTCTCAGTTGTCTGTGAGTCTGTGCTGACCTACAGCTGTACAGATGCAATTTTTTTTTTCTCAGCATGGCTCAACAGAGTTGAGATTTGTGCTTGTATCCAAGATACATCTTGGATATACAAGGCTGTAGGCTATACATCTGTCCAATTATCTTAAAGTGCTCATGAACTGGGCTAGATGTCATAGGTCCTGCCACTAGCATGAGCGCAAGTGGCTCATAATGACTTGAATACCAGTCAAAATAATGTTAAAGAAAATTAGCAAATCTATACTGCAGTGCAAACAGAATAGTGGCTGAAGATTATGCAATTTTTCTGCTGGTTGGTGGGTGATGATGATGATAGTTAGCACTTAGCTAGCCCCATACAACTTCCAAGGACAGCACAAAGTGTGCACTAGTTAAATGTGAACTACTCTTTCAGTTCACTTTTACTGTATTCAGGAAGCTTGAAACCTTTTATTACATGTGGCAGCCCTGGCAATGAAAAAAGATGTGACCAGCATGACTTCAACTTGCAGTCATCTAGTCAAATTGTAGCAAATCATAAATTAGATTTGTATGAAAAAGAATAAATGCCCAGATAATGGCATGGTACAGCTCCAAATCAAGTTATCTTTTTCTTATTTTCTATATGGAGCGCAACACGCTGCTTGTACCATCAGTAGAAGTGTAGGATAATTTGACGGTTGCTGATTTCAACCAAGTTGTGTCAGGCACCTGCAAAGAATATGGGCATTAATTTTATTCCTTTCAGGTATATGGAAAATATTTTCCTTGTCGGAATAGAAAATTGGGAATTCAGAAATGGGGTGGATGTTCTTCCATTCCAAATATTAGGTCTCTCTTAGTGTCTTTGTTGCTTGATAGACCTGTTGTCTTTCTGTGACATTAAATAATTGTCAGAAGGAGGTGTGGGTAGGGAGGAGGGGATTTGTTTCAGTAAATGCCTCTTTATGACACTTTCTGCAAGACAAACAGTCAGAGCTGGAGGCTTTTGCAAGTGCAAGTTTTTGTCCTAATTATGAGCTACTTATTTTCTTTTTTTTTAGAAAATGTATCCTGGTTTGTTAATATGTGATTGCTTTCACGTCTCAAGCAATACTATCCACAGTGGGCGCTTTTGCTGCTGGAAAGGGGTATCCTTGAGGTTCAGCCCCTCTTCTAAGTGTCTTACTTTATTTAGGTAGTTAGGATAATTCAGTGTATACTGGAGGCAATTCTGTAAATCGAAATTGCAGATGGAAACGAGGTGGAACCCTCTGTTTTTCTTATGCTCTTCAGATTGAGCACAGATGAGTTTTCTTTCAGTATTTTTTCAAGGCCAAAGATAATAATGCAAAAATGCATTTGCTCTTTGTGTTTTGATGCTTTCGGGCTGTCAGGGAGCAGTCGGGGTGGCCTGCCCAACGCGGAGGTGAGCTGGGACCCAGGTTGACAGCAAGGCAGGCAGGGCAGGCACCTCAGGTACCCGAACAAGCAGAGCAGAGAGGGACTGGGGACAGCTATTGGGGTCGGGTGCCGTCCGGTGAGCACCAGGCAAGCTGGCAGCGATGGGGCAGGTCCCACCTCGGCAAGATGCGAAACCTGGCATGGGCAGTGTCGCTCAGGCTGGGCTCGGCCGAGGGCTGGAGCTGAACCGTGACTGCAGGCCAGCCACCTGGGAGGCTTCTTGCAGCTTTTTCTCGCAACGGAGCTGTTTCCCAGCAGTCTGAGCCCGGTTAGAGCTGCGCAGTAGCGGAGCTGACCTTGCTCACGGGCAGGTGAGCTCCCAGACCCGTGGCGGGAAGAGGCTGCAGAGCCTGCTGGTGCATTCCGCACTCTGGCAAGGTGACCTCGAGACAGGGTTTTTCAAGCCGTTCCTCACAGTTGCTGAAGATGGAGTTAGCTTTTTCCCTTTTCATTTTTAATTGCCTCTTATTTTATCATTCTCTCTTGATTCCAGTAGTTCAGGCTTTCAGTGGGGAAAAAACCGAGACTCTCATTAAGATGTGAACACAAATCTGGGGATACACAGGCAATTTTCCTGCTACCTCCTCCAGCACATTGGGCTTCTACAGTCTGTGGCATGGCCTTGGTAGGCTGCACTGGTTATCCTGGTTTCTCACGATAACCAAAATCCATGATTCGCTACTGTGGACTACATCCTAAATTGAGAACTGAAGCAAATTAACAAGGGCTTTATAAATAGATTGCATTTTTTACATATTTCCAAAGGTTGCTAACTAACTTTCTGCGATAGCACAGACTGTGAATAGGAAAGACTTCTTATTTTCCAAACAATCCCAATTTGTGGCTACAGAAATGTTCTTAAAGTGTTTACCTGGGAAATAAATGACCTTTCATTTTCAGAGGTAAGACTAGCACAGCTATTTTCGGTCTACGGAGCATTGTTTTCCCTTTTGTGAGTTATCTGCACAGCTTCCTAGGAGATAGAAAAACGAACACTTCCTGCTGAGAAAATCGAGGCAGAGTTGTTGTCTTTGTTTATTTCAGAAATGCAGGGTGGCTCGCACACAGTGCTCCTTCGCACACAGGCACGCACGCACGTACATTTCTAGTCTTGCGAGCGCAAATGGTGCATCGTTTAGAGCTACTAATTGTTCAGCCTTTTGTAGGCGGGCAGAGGGCTGCTGCACCTGAGGAACTGCCAGCTGGAGGCTGCGAATCCCAGGTTGGTGCAGCACCAAGCCCACTGCAGGCATCAGCCGGGTTTGTTGGCTGGGTGCTGAGGGCTGCGACATGACTTCTGCTGGCCTGGGCTGGGAGTGGAGCAATCTCTGCCTGCAGAAGGCAGGCACGGTATCGCCTGGCTTCCCGGGGTTGCATCTTCAGTTCGGGTAACCAGGAATGCGTGGCATGTGCGTCTTTCGTATACAAGTGCTGCCCTGTGATATTCCTTCTGGTCTAACCTATTGAATAGCTCTGAGGCTCTTCGTAAATTATTCTAGAAGTGGTGGCTTTACTCACTCTCATACTTGCTGGGTGGATTGAGAGGAACATACCCGAATTACACTTGGAAAAATGTGTTTATAACATTTCTTGCCTGTTAAAATATTTCAGATCATGTGTAGCTTGATTGTACTATCGTTTTAGTCTAAAGAACTAATGGTTCTTTTTGCTGAGTGTGTTTTCTTCATCACACAAAACATGACTTTATACATACTCAAATAGCAAAATAAAGTTTGTGAATTCTTTTTTTTTTTTTTTTTCCCTTTCTTCTTTTTTTAATAGCAGTAACTCCCACAAACTGGTACAAGGCTTGGTACTGTGCAAGCAGTTTTTCACTCTTAGAATGCTGCTACTGAAAAGCAGATATTGTGTAAAGTACCATCGATCACTGCCGCTGTTTTATACAGTTTGTCACCATTGTTCTTCGTATAGCATTGAGTCACATTTAGAACTATGGTACAGCTCACAAGTGTTCAGCAGGGGAAAAAAAAAAAAAAAAAGAGTTGTGTTTTTTTACTTACCCCCCCCCTTATTATTTATAATCTAATATCAGTGATTTGTTAGTGTACAGAAAAGATGTCTAATGTGGCCTAGTCTAGATGAGAACAGGTTTATTAATATATTTAGACGTGTGTAACATGGTTTGTAATGATGGGGAGTGGGATGGAGTTTCTAAAGACCTTGAATAGCTGAGGTTAGATACTAAAATATTAAATCTAAAAGGCTATTCTGACAGACACTTAGCTTAGAGGCAGAAATGGGCTTTTGTTGCATCTTTAACAGCTTTGGGATTTCCTAATAATTTCCTGGATTTTTTTTCTGACTAAGAGCATACTGTATCTCAGGTAAAATCCAACTGAAATACTAGATAGATATGTCTTTAATTAAAGAGATGAATTGCATAAATTTTGTTAGTTTTTTATAGAGACTGGTATTCCCGCAGTGCCACAGAGTTTGTTGTGCTCCCTGGATATGTTGCTAGGACCCATTACCTTCTGCTTTTGTCAACATCATAAGTGCCATCATCATGCCAAGAATCATAAGTCCACTAGAGGATTTGGATTTTTCCTGAAATTTGATTTATTTCTTCTATGAATGTGCTTTAGTGATTCCACCAGGAATTTTGTGTTCATGTGGCAGATTCTTCTGGCTGCATTGATGGGGATGCTAATTGACACTACCATCATTGCCACTTACCACAGTAAATATGGTGGTAAGCACAATAAATGCTTTTCTCCATGCTAAGCTTGCCTCTATCTGTTATAATGTGTATATACAAACTAGTCTCTGTACATTCATTGCTATAACGTGCATTCTGGGGTAGGGAAAGATAGGACTAAGACTCTAAGAAATGTTTCTTTCAAAGGTGAAACGACCTGAAAAATTCACAATTGGAAACTTCTAGCACTTGTTGGAGGTTGGAGAGGTTTAATTTTGCAGAGAGGGAGCAAAGCATTCATGTGAGTTTTCTAACTAGTTTTTATCTTAAAAAAAAATTCATGGATTGACAGTAATTGTCAGTTTGCATGAAGAAATCGTACCAATTCAATTGAATTTGTTAAAGGAAATTTTCCTCGTGTGTGTGTTTATACCTGGGAATTCAGCAAAGGGCAACATAGACTATTTTGAAGATTTTATGTGTTTTAGGCAAAACAATAATCCAGATAAGGCAAAAGAAGTGATATCAATTAAATCAACCGCTATACTGAAGACCACTGAATGCTTAGTAGAAAGACTGGTCTATGATAGCTTGTGACTTTTATGTTCAAGCATGTTGGTCTAGAGTATATTGGCATGAGGGAGAAGAGATTGAAACTTGTCTCCATATGTATGGAAGGAAGTTTGAGATCAGGATAAAGTACTACGGTAAGGTGAAAAGTGGGTAGCATTTCTGCAAGCAGAGTTGAGAACAGAAGACTTCTTTAAAAATTATCTACCATCCAGACCTTGAAATAAGCGGAAATGAACCTTCAAAGATGAGAGGGGTAGGGAATTTGAATTTTTCTGCTTTCAATTAGTATGCAAAAAGTACATAAAACTTGCATATAAATAGTATGTTATAAAAGTATGCTGTCCTTATGGATAGACTTTACTGTGTAAAATTCAGTCATGCACTAGATTTACAAATAATTCTAGCAAAGAACAGGAGCTGAGCTGCACTTAAAGATTTAAAAGTGAAAGATGACTACCCCTGTGCTAAGTTCATCTGGTTTTGCTTTGATCTTCTAGCAGAAGAATATTGAGGAGTTAGTGATTGGCCATGCTGTGTGGTGGAAATTAATCCATGGAAAGAACCTGCAATAAGTCTATGCACCACACTTTTGTCCAGTTTAGGCATGCTGTGAGACTTGGAGCTTGACTACTTTACTGCCAAAGGGAAGCCACGTTAGCACTGTGCTAAGCTTCAGTTGTCAGGATCTCTTCCGGCTGAACTGCTTATGCCTCGTGCCTTAGGGAAGCTGTACAACTTTCAGCTGGCCTTAAGTGCATGGCAAACAAGATGACTTTGAATTGATGCGTGGGCAGAACACATTTGCTCTCAGTCTAGCAAACCACCATGTAACTACATCTTTTAGAAATGTGAGATTTCGTGCTGCGCAGATGGTACCAATGGCCCAGGCTACTTTGGAAATCTTGTAATTTTGCCCCCTCCTTCAGCCAATACAGAAATGTTTTGTTTTCCTTTCATGCACTACCTGTATAGGTGAGCTTGTAAAATGAAATGGGGAGAAACCTATTTGTAATTGGGGCATGGAGGAGGTATCACTGTATGATCTTCATGTTAGCACAGCCATTTAAATTCCTCTGAGAAGGATGAGAAATGAAGTATTTCTTCTTTTGGTGCAGAAAGGACAGGCTTCCAGAACTGGAGCAATCTGTGGCACCAACCAAGCAACGCTGGATAAGAGAACTGTGGGCAGATGCTGATCCAGCAGTGCTCTGTTAGCAGAGCTATAGAGGGTTGACGGGGTACTGCTGGAAAGATGTTTGCGAAATGTATTGTGAAATGACTTTGAAAGCTCTTAGTTAATGTAGACAAATGTCAGTAATCCAGAGCAGCAGAAGAATTTGAGAAATGGCAAAAGTCCATGCAGTATTTATTTTCCAAGAGGAAACTCTCTGAATTGGGATATTTTGTGTTAACTCCCAGTATTATAAGATGTATGTGGGTTTTAAGCATTTGGCAGCGTAAGTTAGGAGAGGTGGCACTTTAATCTTGCAACTCTTCTAATTGATTTAGAAGTGAGCATGTGTTGTCTGCTTGTACTAGGTTCTGACAGGTATTGGGCAGGTAGGCTTTATGACCAGGAGAGAATTGCTGTGCAGGGATCACCTGGAATTTGGTCCAGAAGAAGCCTGCTAAAGCCTGCAGCAGTATGGCGAGGGATCACCATGTCTGTGGAGGTGGAACTTGTGGGAGTGGGATTAGGTGGCATGGCAGAGTGGTTCGGACAGCAGCTTTGGTCCAGGAGCCTAGTGAAGAGGAGGTGGGAGGAAGGACTGGCAACTGGTGGGGGGCAGAGAGGGAGAGGGTGCATGACATGGGAGAGCAGCAGGATGGTGTGACAAATTGGAAGGGCAAATACTGTCCCTTCCTTCAGGGCTGGAAGACTTACATCCAGACCTTTAAGGTTATGATTTCTGTGGTTCACCGTGGAGTGTATGGTCTTTCGATGCAACTTCTAGTAACATGTCTCTTTATTCCCTGCTAAATGCTGGCCATTGCTTGCGGGATAGGCAGACAAGGTGATTTGTATCTGGCTCTAAATGTCTGAGTTCATGTTTCTCATTAACCTCTTCATCATCAAAAGAAACACTCGTCTCTTTCTTTCTGCTATCTTTCTTCCAAACATCTTATTCTCAGCTCTCTGCCAATATTTTATATCCTTTCTGTGGAATAATCTCTCCGCTGTAAGACCCTGTGCCAATTCAGTCAGTGCAGACTGCATTAGTCCTTTGTATTCATTGTTGTATTTGCTGGAACTTCCTGCTTGGTTTCAAGTATTCTTTATTCTGGTTTTAGGACTGCACTTGAGGATATTATGAAGAAGATATTTCCTCCTGTAAACCCTATGATAAATTCTGGAGATAAGGTTTCCTTCTAATGTGTCAGGTTTTTGCCAGGCAGGCAGAAGTTTTAATCAATTCTCATATCAATTGTTCAGGCATATATTACAGTTTCCTTCTGAAAAATACTTCTTTGGATATCAAATTTCTTCACTGAGGAAATCTCTTCACCGAGAAGGCTCTGAATAGTTTATCATTGCTCTATGATCCAAACTATCTCTAAAATTCTTGGGGTTTTAGTTGTGTAGATTATAAAAGTACAAAAGCCTTGAAATAATTTTTGCTAATAGCTTAACTACCCACTATTTATTGCATGTATTACAATATTTTTATACCCTCTGCTCGTTCTGCCAGAGCAATTACACGGCTCTGGTCCTAGGTCTGTGCTGACGTACTCCATTATGCAGCTTCCAGACAAAGCTGTTTTGACAAGCAAGACAGAGCATGGTGGCAAAAATCCCGTTTCCTCCCTTCACGGTAGTCGGCAGGATGTATCATCCTTGAGTGCTGTGTTCCTTGTGCCGGGGCCCGCAGAGAGACTTTAAACTGTGAGACTGGCCAAACGCAGCCTCGGGAGTCTGTGCCCCAGCAGCATCCTTGTCATAAATGTGCTCAGGTGTGGGTGGTTTCTGTACATGACTTTGGATATGGCATGTGGAATTTGTCCTCTGAGTAACCTGGCTTTGGGGTTTATCTTCAGAGTTCAGAATGATCATTTTGACTGTCACCCTCTAGAATCCCATATTATTACATGAATACATTTAGAAATCTGTTTAAAGTAAGCATTGTCAGTCAGACACAAACTAAAATCTGAAATGCTGAATATCCCTGAAGTGGCACGTCTGCAAAAGCATTTACTGTGGTTTTAAAATTAGCAGTTAGCTGCTGATCTTTTAGGCAGAATTGCTTTCTCACTGTCCATACCAAAGGCAGAGCTGGAGCTGCAGATGAGTGCTACACACAGTGTCCATATCAGGCAGGGGTCTTCTCTCATTGCCAGCATCTTGAACTGGAGCTGAAGCTCATGACCTGGTCCTCTGCTTCCCCAAAGGGCACACAGCTGCTCCTGTCTTCCACCTCATGGATGCAGCTGGTGGCATGGCTCTTGTCCCACAGAGGTGTGAGCTTCTTCCACTGCTAATGTCTTGAGTTGAGC
This sequence comes from Pelecanus crispus, assembly GCF_030463565.1. Taxonomy (NCBI): domain Eukaryota; kingdom Metazoa; phylum Chordata; class Aves; order Pelecaniformes; family Pelecanidae; genus Pelecanus; species Pelecanus crispus. The sequence goes on from NC_134644.1 coordinate 108,656,943, forward strand.
TGGAGGTGTGAGTCACAACATGGTCGTTGCATTGCCCCAGGACCTGCAGGTACTCACATCTTCTACCTCCTGGACACAGCTGAAGATGTGGGTTGCAACATGGGCCTCTGCCTCCTCCTCACGGGGCGGGGAACTGCTCTCACTGTTGGTGTTGTGGGGCAGAGTGGGTGGGAGGTGTGGGTCACCACCTGGGCTCCTGCCTCCCACAGGGCACAGAGGTGCTTACATCTTTTTAGAGTAATCCATCAGTTTCTGAGATGTGACAAGCTCTATGAGCAAACTCTGTGCAACTGGAAGAAATTCCTGCTCTCTTTTGCTCCTCTGACCTTTCACCGCGGATGTAAGGTGAAAATGAATTCCAGAGTGAAGATAATGTCAGACTGATGGAATGTCTAATAGTTGTGGACTTGTTCTGACTGTAGAGAACTGCAGTTTAGGTAGCCTTGAACATCCCTACAGCCCCTTTCTGGCTTTTTTGAGTATTTTTTTGTCAACTTCTGTAGAGCTCTAGCTTCAATTTTGTTTTATATGTGCAAGAGTGTAACACAATGGGAAATGGTCTACAGGCTTATTTGTGCCTGGGTATTTAAGATATTTTTAGAAATGTTAGCAAATATGTACTTTGTACTCTGAATGTGTCATTTATAGGACTGTAACGTATCTTGCAACTTTCTGGAAAAAATTTTCTTCTAAAAAATACCAATGTAACTCCCCTCACTCTGAACTCTATAATGATGGTGACTCCCTGAGATCAAGTGGGCTATTTAAAACTTCAGTTTAGAATACATTAACAGGGAAAAATGGAGAAATCCAGAGATACAGCAATGTAAATCTGAAGGATGCATGAAAATTTCAAGCATATTGATTACAGCATCCTGCAGGTAATTCACAGCTACCAAATACCCAGCTTGCATTGTGCTCTGTTCTCTCTAGGACTGCCACATTCCTGTAATTTCCTTTTTTCCTGCGCCTGCTCTATACAACACTATCTTGGAAATCAGACTTTGAAGTTATGCCCCCAAAACAGCAAATCAGTGCATTATTTTGGGGGAGTTACAAGCATTCATGTTCTCTTTTTTTTTTTTTTTTTTTTAACACATGAAGAACTCATATACAGTACTTTAGGCTATATTCACTACTGTGAAGTGTTTTTGTTGGGGTTAGGTTTAGGTAGCTGGTCTTGAGAAAACTTAACACATGTGAACAGTATTATTCTGCAGGACTAAAATGCAGTTCAAATAAATAGGGTTTTGTAGCCTCATGCTGTAAGTAGTTTCCCTGTGGTCACAGTCAAAGTGTGTTTCTTAAAGTTAGCATGTTTGGTTAACTTATTACAACTGTATTTTATTCTGTAGTTTATACTTCCTAAATAATAATCTACCACTCAGCCCCTAATCCCTGGTCAAGAAAAACCAGCAATGTTCTCAAGCCCTCTTTTGGAGAGGCTATGTGATGGGTTTTAACAGAAAATACTCTACAGCTGTGTTTTTGTGCTGCTTATCATGCTCTGAGCAACTTCCTTTGAACCAGCTGGTTCAGTCACTGTCCTCACCTCACTCATTTCACCAACATTTTTCTGCTGATTTTAAGGCCCTTGTTGTTACGAAAGAAATCTAACTGTAATATTGAGTATTCAGTTGCACTGACAGGAACAGGTTATTTTTCAGAAAAACATAACTGATGTGGGAAATACAAAAGATAGTGGAAGTTGTTGTGAAAACTGATGTAAGCGCTAGTCATTTTGTTGTGCTATTACTTTGGGAGGGGCTGGGGTATGTACAGGTTTTGCAACCTAACGATTATTCAGGCTCAATGTGACTGTAGCAGAAAAGATGAATAATTAATACTAGTCAGTTGCACAATTTTTAAAGATGACAAATGCTGATGGATTAAACAGGTGATTTAATTTTTCCTCTTTAAGTATGTGAAATTGTTCATTACAAATGATGCCCCAGCTCACTTTGCTGTAGGAGGATCCTTTGTGAGATACTCAAGATTAAAATAAACCTATCTGTTCTAGTAACACAAAGGGACATTTTTCTTTGAAACTGGTGGGTGGATAGAATTCTTTGGTTAAGTTTTTAAAAAACTCTCTGCGGGCTGTGTGGAGAATTGCCACATGCTTCTCATAGATTCCAAATTTCTGCCATAGCAAGTCCCACTGGTTTCGACCACAGGCTTTTTTGTTTTCTGTACGCTCCTTTGTAACCCTCAGCAAATGGAGGCAATGCCAGAAGTTCTGGAAAACAAGAGAAAGAGCCTGCAAGCCAGACCTACACTGCTGCATTCCTGTGCAATGGTAGGCCACCGTGTGGGCTTCTGTAAATCAGTGGCACAGATAACTAAGTAACCAACTCTGTGAAAACACATGGGGTGCAAGGCAGTTTGTGCAATCAAGTGGATTGGTTTTAGTTACAATCTTGAGATCAAAAACTGTTTTCCCACAGGGAATATTTTTAACTTTTTTGAATGCCTCTTTTTACTTGCATATTTCTTTACTTAAATATGCTCACAAGCGTACAACACCTTCACACACCCATGAGGCAAATAACGAAGTCCAGAGCTGTTTTCTTTTAGCTATGGTTTGTGCCACATATTCCCAAATACGTGGCTTTCTTTACATGTAGCTGGTCAATGCAGTTAGGTAAAGGCAGCAGATGGCTCAGTAGAAAACTTTTCTGCAAGAGCTCAAATGTTAGGAGTAACTGGTAATTTATTACAAAGATGCATCACTGAATTGCAGAAAAATATATATAGCCTGTACTATAAAACCCCATTAGAACAGGGGAAGAGAAGGAAATTAAGCTTAGTGCCGTGGCGGACAATGTGTAACTTAGGCCCCCCAGCTAATTTCTTGCATGTTGAATCTGGTGTGACTTTCAGAGTAGGTTTAAGAAAAAAAAGGTCTGTTGTACCTCTGGTTTTAAGCTTCAGCATCATCTGTAACAGGAGAACACATAGAGTTGGTATGTGATTACTGCTACAGTTTCTGTGGTTTGAAACGCATTGCTGACTGGCTTGCTTTGATCTCTTTCCTTTCACATGGCCAGAATGAACATTGCTTTTTCAGCTGCTGCCACTACTCATTTTGCTACTTTAATTGAGCATCTGTGTGAAGGGCTAAATTTCTTCAGTAAGAACAGAGAGGAAAGAGGATACTTAAAGACATAAATAAATACAGGGTGTACAAGTTTGGGGAAGGTATGACGTTGGTTTTCCTCCATCAGGTGTAAAACCTGGCTCCCAGAGAGCAGCCCCTCACAGTGGGTAACGGGACGTTAACGCATTTCACATAACACGTTAACGCACAGTAACCACACGTGCTTCCTGTTAATATCCAGACTTCGGGCACAGACTACAACACCGGGTTATTACTGCACAGACTGCAAGAGTTGTCATATCTCTGACATGCAGATGCTAGGACTTGCGTGTGCCTTGGTGAAAAGCCTGACAATACAGAAGAGTTTTCCAGCAAGAGGACCCCTGGTGATGGTATATCAAAAATCTCTGACTTGGCTAGTAGTAGTACTTTTTACACAGTGATACTGTAAATCTCAGTTGCCTTCAGTGGAACAATAATGCTGAACACAAGCTGTAATGTATACACAGCGTATTTTTAGCTTTTATTTTATATTTGTTTCCTAGAACCAGCCCTATGGTTGGTCAAATCATAAAATTGTCAGCAAAATTAAAAATTATGTGCTGTTTGCTAATTCACAAGATAACACTTAGGCATGTTTATTAGAGTGTCACCGTTCCAGCTAGATGTCACGTTCTTGTCTGTTTTCGTCTGGTCATTGATTGATTGTCTCATGGTTTTACCAGATAAGCTGAAAAAGTCAATATAGTTACCCTACCAAATGAGATACAGCAACAGTTCCCCACAGTGCCAGTACCACCTGTTACAGGGATCCCTCTTCCAAAGGCTGTTACGTGACTAGTACAGCTTTGTTAGCTTTACTGCAGAGCGATGCTTAAGGGATGCATTTATCCTGAAACCGGTGCTCTTGTAATAAGCAATGGTTCAGTTACATATTAAACACTTTGTTTGGGACAGTGAAGTCTAGCAGAATTTAGGGGAAGGGAAAAAAAAATCGAGCCGCTGATTACCCTAATGAACTTGCAAGATGAATACTACTTCTTTTTTATCACTCCATAATCCAGCACAACTTTTATAGATGAAATAAATGTGTATTGACTTCTGTGTTGTGTTCATCATTTACTTTTTAAGCATTGGGTTGCTGAAATGAAAGAGGCAAACTTAGGAAAGCAGGTAAGACTTGTGATATTTGCTGTTAAAGGACATAATTTACTGGCCATGTTGCATATAATTTTATAATTTGCCTCAGTGTAAATACGACCTTGAAACAGTTGCTCCCATATTGAATGAAGTGTCTTTATTTTAACCAGATTGTGTGAGACCCATGCAAATGGGTACTGCTCATACAAACAATGCATACACTAGGCCCAGTACTTAAAATCTAAAAGTCCTTTCTTGTCCCCCAAGCAGGGGGTTGATGATTTTGATTATCCTTGCGCAGATCAACAGTGACTGTATGTACTAAAGAATACTTCTGGTAAATCACCCCTCTTGTACTGGCAACCTTCAGGATAAGCTACTTCAGGTAGATTTTTCCAGCTCTACTTCCCTACTTTCTTGTACACTGAGGGAACTGAGAAGAAACTGTCAAGTCAGCTTGGAAGGTTTATTTTTCTCAGTGTTGAAAAAAGAACAGCACTAGTGTTACAGACACCTTTGGCAGCCAGCAAGTTGTTAATTGACTAGACCCTTGGAAAGAAGGTTGGTAGTCATTTCAAGAGAGATTTTACTGGGTGTCTTACCTAGTGAAACAGCTACTTGTGAATTGGTGCCAAAGTACGTCAAATGTTTGAGGGGTTTTTTCAGCAGATCTGGAATACATTTTAGGTTAGTATCAGAAATGAAGTGAGAGGAATTGCACTTATTTTTTCATACTGTAGTAATTAGTGTCTGAAAGAATTGTCATTCTCCTGTGCAATGTGAATTTTTTTCCTGCAGCATAGTTTTATTGTAAAAAAAGTACATACTCCTATTCTACCTGAGTGAATGTAGCATCTATTTCCTTCAAAATATGAGCATAAATAATATAGACATACTGTCGCTCCCTTCTCCTGCTAAACCTGCAGAGACAGGTATTTCCATAATAGGATGTGAACTGGCACTTCCCTTCCCTCCATCAAAACCTTTTTGTGTTTTCATGTGAGCTCTGCTGCAAGGCCAAGCTCTGCTTCCCTGACGGCTGTTCTTCAGCAGGAGTGGGCCAAGGAGGGCTTGGAGAGATGGGATCTTTCATGAGTCTGAAAGCAACTGTGCCAAGACTTAGGTATTAGTGAAGGTCTAACAATTAATAGATCCTATTTGACCTATTGGTTTTCAGTCCGGCAGTAGCTCTCAGGAGGCATAATGCTGCCTGCAGAGAATGGCTAAGAACTGGTATTCCAGAAGGCATTAGGGGTTCAGGGAAAGCAGCATTTGTCGGGCTCTTCTTGTAACATTTTAAGTGGAAGTTCCATTCATCTGGCCACAGCAATGCAGTCTAAATGCCAGCGCTAAAAATGTATTGTGCCTTTACCAACAGCAGTGCAATCCTTTTCAGCAGGCTTAGCCAGTGATCTTTATTGACCCAAGGTGTAGTACAGAACTAAACGTGGTCTTTTATTCAGCTTAGTTCAACAGAAGTAAATACACCTCCGTAGTAACAGGTATTTATGAGCCTATACTGGGCCAGGTGGGTTTTTCCACTTTTTACTGTATTTTTAGTACTAAGGTTTATTGTAAGGAAAATTGTTCCACAACAGACCCCTTATTCACTGCTTCATCAGATCAGTGCAGAAGCATACTTGGCTCATCAGTGGAATGGAAACACCTCTGCAACCTTTCATTCTTGTCTGGTAAGAGACTCATATGCTCCCAGGGAAGGAGGAAAGTCAAAGGAGTGTGTGTTATGCTTAGCAGATGGCTTCTCATTTTTGCAGAGGTTTGGCCTACAGCTTGATAGAAAAAGCTGAGTTTCTTGTGCAGAAAAATATTCTTTCTTCAGTTACTCTGAAGCTATAGAGAAAATTTGCCTTTGGGTGGAATTTTTTCCCTACAAGTGATAAACTTTGGCAAGGAGAGAGGGAGGAGAGTGACCTGTAATGGAAGTGGTTTCTTGGCTAACTGCAGCAGGAGCGTTAAACTCACGTGAACCTGTGTTATGAGACACACTGGCATTTCTCTCTGCATCCTTTCTGCTAACAAATGGGAAAAATGTTTGTGTAAAGGCTAAATCCACCAGCAGATCGGTTCTAGTTGTATTCGGAGCTATGACTAACTGTTTGTTTCACAATTATGCTGCATGCCATCTATTCCAAACAGAAATACTTGTTCAAAAGACAGAAATATTTGTTCAAAATTGATTTCCAACAGCTTGACAAGCATCAGACAAACCCAGTAATTAGATCTGTGAAGTGAAATGTCTGATGGCATATTGCCTTCTAACCACATTAGTGAAGTTAAGCCGAGAGCCACTTTTTGTCTGCAGTGTCTTAGCATAATGAGGATAAATCAAGCTTTGCAGTTCAGATTTAACAATGCAGACATAATTCTTTCCTCCCTCTCCCCAAATACTTATGCAGTGAAGCTTAATGGCTGTAGACACTCCATTCTGCTGTAAGCTGTGCTACAGTAGGAGTCCAAACCAGGAGCTGGATTGTACCTCTCACTGGTGCTCAAAGGAGAGAGTGGAACTGCCTCAAGCATTTTGATCGGATAACGCCTCTATTTTTTTGAAGCTACTCAGCAAATGACCAGGAGAATCCATAGCCTCATTCTCTGAACCTTTCTCTGCATCAGTTTACTGGTTTGCACCCATTCTCTCATCCCCTTTTCTCCTTTTAGTCTTATCAGTGGGTGCTCCCACTGTGCATGGAACCATGCAGTGCTCCTTGGTGCCATCTCCAGTGGTAGAGCTCTAGCTGGAAGCCAGGACTGGCCTTCGTGTTTCTGACAGATGACCTGCACTGGTCTGCAGGATGAACAGTTTTTGCTACGCTTGCCTTTGATACTTGATACAGCTGAGCACCAAATAGTTGGATCCTTTTTCCAAGGAAATTAAGCTTTAAATTGGCCTGATTTTTATTTGATCCTGGCTTTTGTAGTAGGTCACAGTGTGTAATTACTGCTGCATGTTCAGACTCCTCATTTACACACATACCCAAAGCTCCATCGTCAAGAACATTGGAGTTTGAAGCGAGGTGTGTGATAGTGCAGGAAAAATGGAAGTGTGTGACCTTGTGACAGTATCCAAAGCCAGAGTTGAATTAGGGCTCCCAGCGGTGCCTTATGCTATACTTTCTGCAAAACAATTCCTTAAGGTCCTTTTTCTAGAGAACTTAACTGCATAAAAAGGAAAAGCAAAATGTTGGGAAACAGTTATCTTAACACAGAGTTGGAACCCAGACATCCTCAACTGCAGCTCATATGTAGTGATGATGGATGTGCTTTTTCTGTCCTTTTCATTATTTCAAATGTCCTGATATTAATATGAATGTTACTAAAAGCCACATGTTCCAGAATAGTAATTTACAAATATACATGGCTTAAGCTAAAATGAAAAATTGATTCAAAAGGTCCCTAAAGTTAAGTGAGAGAACTTTAATCTTGATACACTGAGAAAAGGCAGCCAAGAAAAAGGAAATTGGTAATCAGTCACAGCAATCTATAGTTACTATAAAATATATTAAATATTCAGTGTTATAAATTCAATTGATGTACTTCCTGGTGTTTGTACTGAGTAAATAATACTTAATTCTTAAGATTTCATACAAATATTTAAGCTGCTGTCATGTATTATTACAATCAATATTTGCAATATGCTGTCTAAGCCTCTCTTGAGAAGCCAAAGTAGGGGAATATACTTCAGCTTTTATCAGCTTCATTTTCCTCATTTATTTTACAACATTTGTAGAGGGAGCAGCAATAAGAATGTGAGAGGAATTACAAGTATCTGCAAGAAAGCAAGACTGGAAAGGGGTGGGAGGAGATGAAAAACTTGTAATCCTTTTTTTTTTTTTCTTCTTTTTTTTAAAAAAAAAAAACCTTAACACATTAATACCCTTAGCTTAACAACCTTTTTCTAGGGCGTCTTCTGTATGGAAGAAGACTACAGACTTCTATGTACACAAGGAGGGACTATCACAGAGCAGCTCTACCAAATGACTTGTATCCAAGGACTCTCTGTCAGAGATTGTACTTTGTATAAAACAGGTTTCCATGGTCTCAACAGTAGCTATTGTTTGAACGACGGGGCTGAGAGGTCCTGGCTAATTAGAGGCTTATGTAAAAGTGTTATTTTGATTCTCAAGAAATGGGATAAACTATTAATGTTAAATCGAGCATTAAGGCACAGTGGTTTTGAGAATACTTATATGTGGCCCAACTCCTATTAAAGGCAATGGGGGGTTGGGTTTAATATTGTTTCATTCAAAGCACCTTTGGAATTTCTCTTTTGTTTCATTAACAGACCATTCAGAATTTTTGGTCCATCTATGTTGATTCGTTTTGGGAGTCACTGTGTATACAGGGAACAAATGGCTTTGTTCACTCTGACCAACATGCACAGGGCAAATTGTGCCAGCGGCAGGCTCAAGAGCTGCATGGAGTGAGGGGAAGTGGGAAGGTGGCGTTGCCTTCGGGAGTGGTCCTCGGCCGCGCCTGGAGTGCCAAATCCCTGCTCGGCATCTGGCTTCCTCCTCCTGCTTTTGGGCTAGAGCGAGGATGTGCTTTTCTCATGCTCTTGCTTGCGCAGCTTTCAATGACTTTATTCACTTAAATGTAAATAGGCAACACTTTATTAGCCTTCTGGTAATGCCCATGGCAATGCATTCTGCTGTACTTACTCTTTAACCCATTTTACAAGGGTTTTAAAAAAAAAAAAAAAAAAAAATGCCTGAAGACCTCTTCCTCTATGGGCAGCTTTCTCTTGTACGAGTGATATGGTATAGGAAGGGTACTCTTATTTTAATAAGAGATCTTCATCTTGCAGGAAGAAACAAAAAAGATTATCAGTATCCTATGCACAGCATTTATAATGGATTTTAATGGTAGTCGTCTAAATATTTGTTTCTAAATGAATGAATAAGCATATGTTTACATGCTCCATTAACTCTGGATATCCTTAAGACAATATTAAAGTAATCTGTCTCTCCAAATGCACTTGAAGACTTTGATTAGTTAGCTCAAATATTAACAATATCTCTCTGCTATATTTTTTTAAATATTAGATAATACTTAAGCATGCAGAAAATCTAGAGGAAAACTTAAATGTGTGCTTTCATTACTGAAATAAAGTATACAAAAAGATTTATACTTTATAGCTTACTGCGTATGCATTGGGAGAAGCTACTTTTGTGGCACAAATACCCTTCTTTGTTGCTTACCAATACCCATATTCAGTGACACAAAGAACAACTGTTGTAAAAAATATTAGTATTCAGATGCTCTGGTGTTTTGTTAATGCATTTAAAGAAATACAATAGCTCTTTTGTTTGTTTTTCTTTTTCTGCCCTTGAATGGATTTGTATTATGGTATAGAATCTAGGCTTAGAGTTGCTATTTAAAATGTTTTGCAGTTTTAGAATGTGTCACTTACCCATGTTAGTTACTTTCTTTTTTTGTTCGATTAAGAAAATCATTTGGGGGCTTTAATAGTTTCTAAGACGTTTGAAAGTATCTTTTCAGGAAAACCAAAATCCCAAAGTATTCCCCACTGATGAGGTCTTCAGTGATAAGTAGCATTGGTTAAATAATTGTATTCCCAAGAAATACTTTCCCATGTTTTAACATTTAAATTTTAACATTTTAAATTTTCTTGAAGTTTCCCAACATTTTCTAGGTACTTTTCACAAAGGAAAAAAAAACCCCACCACAACCCGAAAGTTGCACAGCAAAACTGCATGTTATGTTTTTATATGAAAAACTGTAGCAGACTGATTACAACAAATTGTAACCTAAGTACCGGTATATATTTGCAGAAGCCATCATTACTGTCTCGTGTCATTATCCATAAAATTACTTCAGAATTATTCTCAGCCTGAGAGAAGGTTTCTTTAGAGCCTTGTGAGTGGGTGAAATCATATGAAATGGCTGTGTCAAGTCTAAAGTTGCTCTGGTGAATCAGCAAAGTACTTGAGCCCAGAGTACTTTGAAAACGTAACAGTGTTTGCCAGACCCTATCCCTCCCATGGCAACAAGGACCAAATCAAATGGGGATTTAGTGAGGTAATTAGAAGACCCTAAATGTAACATATGTTAACTGTAACTTCTGAAATTTTGAGCCCCGTTAACTGCCACAGAGTGAGTGTGTGGGAGGTGTCTGCTCTGAAGGTTGCTTCTCAAGCAGTGACCTGCTAATACTTTTGATGTTCCTTGGAGGCAAGATGTTCCTCAGTGGATGGTGTTTCCTTTAGAACAGTAGGAATAATGGTATAGACTATAAAAAAAACCAAACCCAAAACCTCCATAAATCCTTTTGTCACTGACAGAAGGAGCTACTACAGGTTAATGGTTAAGTGTGCTGCAACTGATTCTTTTCAGATACTTTACCGCATGCATCAGAACACAACTGCGGAGAAGGCGGCAGATACTTCACTTACACCACGGAGGTCTGTCTCCGCAGCTTTCTTGGCTAAAAGCTCATCGGTTGCTGATAATTGTTTTTTCACTTCTCACAAGCACTAGATGCCAATCGGGCAGTTTTGCTCTAGGCCTTCAGCATTAGAGCTAGGGCATCGTACGCCGAGTGCCAGGATCATACATGGAGAAAAACTGTCATGGGAGGCCAAGCAGAAATCACAGTTTAGTGTCCTCTGCTTTTTTGAAGTGAGGGCAATTTAAATAGTGAAAAACCTCCCATCATTACACTTGTCTGATCAGTATTGAAGTTACAGTGAGGGATTCCAAAAGGGGACAAAACCTTCAGGGACAAAAGCTCTGACACTGTGGAGAGGGAACGTGCACTTGAGAAGGCACAGTGCTGCAGTGGTGCTTTAATGCTTTTTTTTCCCCTCCCCTGTTTTGGGGAAAAGCAACACATTTTAGAGTTGCAGTCTTCAAGGGAAAGTACAGGAATTATGATTGTTCACTGAAAGCCTCCTCATCATTGTAAAGCCTCCTCACCTTGTAAATACAGTTAGTTTCAGTTGTGCTTTGACCAACCTATTGATCTATTTACAAATAAGTTTAATTTAAAAAAACCACCTAGAACTACTAGAATTTTGTGTGAGAACATCATCCTGGTTTTGGTTCCAAGATAGCTTAATGTTCTTACAGGCTGGTAGAGAACATAGTTTCATTACAACTGCACATATTACGGGTTTTGTATGAAATGAGCATCTCAAGGCAAGGGAAAGAAAGCAGCATTGTTCCAGGGCTGTTTTTCACAGGCCTGTATTCATATCTCATCCTTGTTGTTTGCAGGAGAGGCAGATGTGAACCAGAACAATGGGACCTCCACGAAGAGCCCAGCGGTGACAGACTCCAAAGGCACAGCAGACCCGAAGAATGCCTGGCCGGAGGCCAACCCAGCTGACACGACTGGTCGCCCCCACTTGATCCGCCTCTTTTCCCGAGATGCCCCAGGAAGAGAAGACAACACCTTCAAAGATCGGCCCTCAGAGTCAGACGAGCTACAGACCATCCAAGAGGACAGTGCAGCAGCTTCAGAGAATTCGGATTTGATGGCTTCACAAAAACGCTCCTCTTTCCGGCACGGATCAAAAATGGCATCTGCGAGCACTACAGACCATGCTAGACATGGATCTCCAAGGCACAGAGACTCGGGCCTACTTGACTCGCTGGGCAGATTCTTTGGAGGTGAAAGACACGTTCCCCGGCGGGGCTCGGGCAAGGTGAGCTCTGAGGAATAGAGAACTGCACAGCTACAGCAAAATAAAGTACAATTAAACAGGAAGGGTGGGACTAAAGGGAAGGTGTAACTGCTATAATGCAAGAGTTGATTTAGCCAGCAAGACGGTACTTGCAGATGTGTGATTTCATGCTTGGCTTTAAACCAAAAACAAACAACAACAAAAAAGGCATAGATCTGGGAAACAAGAGGAGCTATTCTGAGTAGTAACAAGGAGTATTAGAAATCCAGGTGGCTCTAGAAACATTAAATGCTCGTAAAAATTCTTCTCAGTTATGTGGTGCATTGTATGCATTTGGATGCTGTGCCATTTAAAGTTCAGTCTGCTTTTGTGTCTTGTTCTTAAATATTTGCAGAATGGAGCTGGATGAGAGCACTAAATGCAAGACAATCTCTAGATAGCTTGGACTAACTGAGGGATAGATGTTAGAAAAAGAACTGTGGCCAGGTTCTCAGCCTGCTTGTGCAAGAGCATGTTTTATGGTCAGTTGATAGCACTGCTGAGGAGATGGCTTGACAGAAATCCCCAGTGTACAAAATAGTCCAGCTGCTTTATTCTGGCAAGAAGTGAAGATTTATATTCCAAGTATTTCATATTGGAAATTGTGTAACAAACCATTTCTTCATTATGAATTGAAAAACAAGGTACTGATGAAAGGATATTACTTGAATTCTTTCCTCTTCCAGGAGTAACCCGCCTCCTCTGATAGGTTATGCAGATGGCATGTTAGTTCACTACTGTTTGACTGGCAAAGTTTAAGATGTTTTCACTGTACCCTTTGCCATGTAAATGATAAGTGGAGTCTTGTGTTTGTGTGTTTACACACTACATAAGCATTGGAATGGAACTACTGTGGACTGTAAGACCTTTGTTTTAGCTGAATATATTGTTTGATGTAGTTGCTCAAGTTGTGTGTTGCAAAAAGCAATGCTCATAGTTGCTTGCTGGGCTCAAATTTTTCAATAACCTTTGACATCCTTTGCTGTCTGTCAAACAGTTCGAACCTGTGATGCTTGCCAGGATGGGTTAGCATGTACAGCTTTCCCAAACTGGCTCTCTCACAACATTGCCCTGGGACATGATACGTACTACCCTGGGGTTTAAAACTGATTTGTGATCATACGACAGCTACAGGCTGTCAGTGTACCTCACAGCTCCACACTTGGAAGCACAACGTGTAATAGCCCTTCCCTGAAGAGTTGCTGTAATGTTTGGACCACTGGATGAAAAAATACTCTAGAAACTTAAAACCAGAAGCTTCTCACATTTGGAAGCCAGTACTAAGCAAGCTGTGTATTTTGGTCTTTTTGTTTCTCACATTTACAAACTGGGGACTATAATAGTTATGACAAAGATTTAGCAATTACGCAGTTGTTTCTGTAGGTATGTAATGTTCATGCACGCAACAAGCAGTTGCTGTAAGAATGAAGAAAACTGCTTTCCTTACTGTTACTGCAAATATCAGAGACTGTTCCCAACACTGCTATTTTTCTGGAACCTGGTTGGCTAGCTCAACTCTTGCTGTTTTATTTATATACTGTGTTACTCGATAAAAAAATAGCATATGAAATGCTCTTTGTACACCAAGGAAACAATACCAAAAATGTAGATTCTGCATACAGAATATACAGAGGTACGTACATTCTTGCTTAGCAATAAAACAAACCAGCCAACTCACTTTCTAGTAGTGATGACTAACAAATGGCTGCAAGTTGTACAGATTCTCTATTTTATCCTTTGGTGTGAACACGATCACTATGATTCTCTACAGATCTCTACATAATACAGGGTATCATCTGTCTTACCTCTGTTGCTGTTCAGTAAACTGCTGTTTTGAAGCACTTCAATGTCTGCAAAACAGTACAGAGTTATGGACAATTCTAACACTTTTTTTACCTAGCAGAAGTAATTTTCTTTTTTTAAGAACAACTACATATAGTGTTAGAGTCCTGACTTGCAGATTTGAGCTGGAAGCACAGAATTTTTATTATCTTAGCAAAAGCCTGTCATATTAGGACTTCCAGTGCTCAAGCACCTCTAGCACTCTTTCACACAATGATAATACTGGTGCATGAAAACACGGCCTAGGAAGCTCTATCTTAGGAGGATTTCAGTGTGGAAAATATTGAGCAAGTGGCACAGACAGTTGTTTCAACTATTATTTATTTAGCCTTTGACTCAATGCCTTCTGGTTTCTTCTATCAAGAAGGCTTGTGGTGTCATTTAGTTACACATGTGGATACAAAGGAAACCTAGATAGCTAATAGTCCTCTTCATGCTTAAAACCTGAATAGTTGTCACTTGCTGAACTTTGTAGAGCGTCAGAGTACTGATAGATGATGAACGTGTTCATGGATGAGCTGAAATGTGAATAAAGTCCCTCAGCAGTTTTCCAGACTCCACTAAATAAACAGGGCTTTGGTAAATAAGATACCATGAAAAGCACCTTATTAAAGGATGAATTTCAAAGGCTTGGAATTGAAAAGTTCCTAGGTCTGCACTGTTGCTTTGCTTGCACTTGTTTCTGCTTAATTTTTGAAGCATTTCAAAGCAATTCTGCAGCTGCCTTTCTTCCTTTTTCAGCCATCCTATGCCCCAGTGGGAGTGTGTACCTCGAGTACCCACGCCAGCAAGCACTGGAATGCAAAGACAACACTTGCTCTTTGTACCGATTTAGGGCTGACATTCAAGCAAAACCCATTATAAATTCTTTGTGGAGGCATTTTCATCTTGCAGCCATAGCTGAAAAATACATTAATGAATAATATTCACTATTGTGTACAGAAAGGTGGGGTAGGAACAAAGCGGGGACTGTTTCGTGGCCTCCTTTTCTCTGGTGGAACAGGTTCTCCCTTACCCTGGAATTCTGAAGTTAAATTAAGAGTGCGTGGGAGTCCCATGGGAGTAAATAAAAATAGAAATACTGGAATGTACAGAAATATTCTTTCTCCTCTAAGAGGCAGTAAATGCATTTGCTGTTGTCCCCCCTGCCCCATCAAGATTTTAGATTCTGAAAGTCAATCAAAACCAGCTTGAATTTTGTACTTTGAAGAATTTTTTTAAGGTAGAATATTCCAAACAAAACTATTGTTGTGTAGCGCCGAAATTGTATTGTATTAAAGAAGATTTTTAAAAGGGTGACAGAAAGAAACTGCGGTGCAGACATTTTAAAAAGCATGCAAGGCAGCAGTATAAATTATTTCCTTTTTAATCTTTATAGAATATTTATCTAAACATTTGTAAAGCGTATAAGCAAGTTGGTTAAAATGATCAAAGGCTTCTTGTGGCTCCTAGACAGTAGCTTGTATTCAACTTCAATATGTACTGAGTGCTATTTTGTTTCTTTTATGCAGTTGTTTGTGTTTTTGTAATTCTTTTGTTTATGATTTCTCCCCACCCCCCACTAAAGTTTGGATTGTGAAACAAGAGCTTTTCTGTCCTGGTTTAACTTTATGCATATAACGTACTAAACTTTAAACTACATTTGTGACACACGTGCAACAGACCAAAATATTGTGAGTGGCAGTAAATAGTAGGCTGAGGCTAGATTAAATCCATTTTTCTCTTGCATTTTTCTTCCATTTTGTATGCAATCTTCTAACGTTCTCCTGTTGCCTGTATGAAGCCTTGCTCCTGTATTTCTTTCCCCATATATATGCGTTTGGGTGCAAGGAATATGGAAGGCAGACACGGGGCTTCCCTCTCCTCCAGACAGACACAAAGGTATGAGGAGTATCAGGGTAAAGTTCTTCTCAAGTTGAGCAGAACCAGGCAGAACATTTCTGCCACAGCAGTTCCAAACCCCTCCCAGCGTTAAGCAGTTGCTGTAATGGGGATCTACAAAAAGGGTTGCGATAAACACGCACAGGCAAAAAGTTTGGGAACCACGGTTTTAAATGATGACAGGTAGAATTGTCAGGATATCCAGGCATCTTTTTTCTTTTTGCACTTGAACTTCACTCACATTTCTTGTGCGAGCTTTAGTGTATACTACAGCACCATGAAGATTTTGAGAAGTAGTTAAATCAATGCTAGTGTGACTAGTATGTGATGCGATTTAAGTACTTACTGTGATTTTTATTTCCAAGTCTTAGTTTTCAGGGAGTGGTATTGCTTGTGATACAATGTTTCGTAAAACCTGCTGTGCAAGCAATATGCTTGTAAAAATTTTTTTTATATATAGTTTACGGTGATTGTAACAATAATTTTGTTTTAATCTTTTGCTTTATATGTGCTTTATGTATTCATTAAACTGTTACATCACAAAACCGGTGTACTAATGATTTAATTTTTTTTAAATACTTTAATCCATTAACAGAAGTTGCAACAGACTACTTCATAGTACGTGATGGGGCTAAAAGGGGCTGTATGTCCTTCTACAAAATTCAGTTTGAACAGCATATTGGACAGAAATTAATAAAGCTTGCCTTCTGTAAGGAAATGACTAGGTTTTAGATAACTGAAGCTGCTAAATCCAGTGTTCTTGCTTTATGATAATGGGAACTGAATCTGGCCTCTGTGTTTTGTAGCGGGTAGTAATGAATGACCTAAAAACGAATCCATGTATCAGAATTGCCAGTTCGATTAACGCTCCTTTTGCTTGTACAGTAGGCCTCGGAGTGCTTTAGATTTGTCTGTTTTAAAAAATAGTAACCTGCACAAAACAAGCAAGTATCAACAGGTGAGTACCGCACAGCACAGGATAAGTGAAAGGCTTAGGAACCAACATTACGTAGGATTGATTCTGACACGGTATTTAACACACGTATAACCATATACATGTTATACTGCTTAATAATTAACACATTATTTAATGCTCTGGAACTAATTATTTCTTATATTTTCAAAGAAATTACTGCTTAAAGCAATTATTACAAACTATAAGAGGAATGTGGAAGTCTGACCAGGTTAAACACCACATGAGGGCGGCCTAGAAGAGCGGGCACTAACTTTTGGGAAAGCATTAGTGATGCTCTGTGCCCAGGTGAACTGCGGATGCATGGCAAGGTTTATTCAGAAACGGGACAAAGCAGTTGGGGCTCGCCGATTTGTATTAGAAGTTGAAGAGAAAAACGCTGACTGGATGGAGAGGAATACCCTATGCACTTCACTGCTTTTACTATTGTTTATATGGTCTTTTTTTTTTTTTTTCCTCTTAAATTCAGAAATGTACTTAGTAACATGTTCAGGCTAAAATACTAATTAATCAACCAAAGCATTTCAAAGATCACTGTTTCTAATCAGTCTACAGCAAAAGATTCCCCCCTTTCATTAAGCGTCTAACAGGATCTTCCAGTTCAGCCTTTGCTAGACTATCTCTAGATTCTTCTATCCACCAGTACGATACGATAATGACAAGCTGTTTAAGAGGGTGCTCTGAAGAGGAGCTCCAAGGCTTCTTCCGAGGGCTTGGTGAAGTTCCAGCCTTGCTGGTACGCTTTGCCTGGGCCCCAGCGTGACAGCAGTGCAGGGCCATGGCCGCTGGAGCAGCAGCGATGGTGGCTTTTGGGGTCTTTTGGTGGGAACTCGCCTTGGCTGTTGTGCAGCAGTTCCTCTGTTTCTCAACTGCATGGTACCACAGCCCAGTTGAGAATAAGGTCTGGATTTAATTTTACTATGATATACCCAGGGGGGTGGGTTGTTTAAACAAGTGGGAGGGGCAGGCAGGAACCCCAAAACTCACATACCAAAGGTTAAATGGAGTATTCAAAATTTAGCAGGAGGATTTTTCTCTACCTAACCTTAAATTTTTCTCATTGTGTTTACTTCTCTGCAGATAAACCAGATTTATAAATAAGAAATTGCTTTATATTAAAATCTGTTACACTGTTGTTTTTTTTTTTCTATCCCCTATATTAATTCCTTTCAAATGGAGAACTGCATTAGCACTTTCCATCCTAGAATGCCAAAATGAATTACTTCATTCTTCAGCTGTTTTGAGATTGCACAATGGTAAACACTGCCCAATAGAAAATCAAGGCAAAAGTTAGTAGGTTTTTTCTGACCTTGTTTTGTACCTCCGTCATCACATACCATTAGCGACGATTGCTGGCTTTAATTTGTGTACTGACACAAAATATCTCACCTTGTTCCTGAAATGGTCTCCAGTTAGTTAGACATGCTCAGTTACTCATTTCACTCTAAAGTTACTTGACTTCATTTCTGAGCTACACCCAAAAAAAATCCTCCCCTGCCATTTTCAGGTGCTTTTACTGAATTTCTTACAAAGCAATTTAAAAGCCAAACTGAGTTACTGCTGCAGACCCAAGATGAGCCTTAGCTCTGTTGCACCTTTTGCTTGTGATGCAGCTAATTTTTCATTTCTGATATGTCGTACAATTAACATGCCTTGGAAACTGTACAAGCCTCAGGTTTTGGGTGGTCTGTTTCCCCCCCCATTTTATACTGACTACATTATCGGAAATTTTACCTCTGAGTGATAGTCTTTGTTACAAAGAAATAAGCTGTTAACCATGCCATGTCTAATTATTTCATAGAAGTAAATTCTCCTTACTATTATACTCGCCCATGTTATGCTGATGCAGGCAACAGTACTTTTAACAAAGTGTACAAGAGTTCAGCTTGCCATTTTCTTACCTGTTAAAGGCAGAAAAGACAGAAAATTGGGCCAGTCCCTTCAAAGATGATGGTAAAATAGTTTGTGTGTGGGTGAATGCGTACAACCTGAGAGGAGAAATGTGTATTTCAAGAAATTAAGCTTGTAGTAACATTTTTCTTCTCTTTGTTTCTGGTCAGCAGCTGTAAAGCGAAAGCGTAGACCTGGTATTTATAGTTTTGTTTTCCAAAAAAATTATCATTTTGTTTATTGTATGAGCTTCTTGACTATATGAAAACACTAGGCAACAGGCCTTTTTAAAATTTTTACAAATTCCTGCTTTCCTACTCATAGCCATACCCACAACATTGCGTTCTTTGTGCTGTTACAGCACAAACAGATGCATCTTTACCAAAAACATAGTAGAAATTTATCATCGTGATTACTAATCTGTGGGTGCCTTCCATATCTTAGCCATGTACAGTTGAATCCTTAAGGCTGTGAAGTTTGTTGGTAGCAGAAGCTACTCTGGAAACTACCCTGAGAACACCTGCTAGCCAAAAAATCTCTTTTTTGCTAGAGTGACATTCTCAAAAAAAACCCCCAAAAAACCCAAACCCCACCAAACCCACCAACACCAAAAACCCAAAGTTTTGCACTGCGTTTCTATGGTGGATCACGTCAACAGCGTTTAATCTATGTCATTGATGTCAACTTGATAAAACAGCACAGAGGCCAATACTGAATATGCACCACAGACTGTGTCCACGCAGATAAAGAACCTCTATCATGAGGAATATTTGATTAAAATGATTGATGCTAGGCAGAAAAATGCTTCAGAAAAGCAAAGGTAAACTAAAGCATTGGGTTTTTCCCCTGAAACCATTTATGAAGTGTCACAACAACAGAATAAATTGGACATAGAGAAAAACCCAGAAGGTACGATGGCACCAGTCTCTCACTCGGGACCCACCATAAAGCAGAGCTACTATCCTGAACAGCTGTCCCAATTCTTCTTTTTTCCCCCAGTAATTCTTTCCTCTTGCCTCCTAAATTGTGAACCCAAATCATCAAGGCACTAAGGAGAAATAGGGTTATGGAGAAATGTGGTTCCGGATTATCGATCAGCCCTTACCTCTCTCGATGGTCAGTGCTCTCCATTGTTTCCTTCTTCATGCCGTCTCTCTTCTCATCTGCCTCGGGTTTCTTACTTTTCAGTCATCTCTAGTCTTTCCTCCTGTTTTTTATTCCCACTCTTCTGCTACAGATTCTTCCTCTTTCTGTTCATCACCTATTTCTAGACAAAGATTATATTAATGATCTCAGCACACCACTGGAAGGCAAAATCTCCTGCAGAATCTCCTGGACTCTACATGTCTCTTCCTACCAATTCTCCTCCGTAACTTTGAGCAAGTAATTTAATTTCTGTCTTAATTTCCACACCAGTAAAAATTAGCAGTACCATTACAAGAATGTGTGGTTCATCCTTTCTAAAGTGATTAGAAAAGCCTGCTGAATTAGCTAATTAATTACAATGCCACCATCAGACCAGCATGTGGGGAAGATGTCAGCATTCCCATGGCTTTTTGTAACAGATCAGTAAGTTGTGAACAGCCTGGAACAAACACCATCACAAAGAGCAAACTGGTACTTGGGTTGTACGTGAATGAAAATGGAAGCAACAGTACCAATATAGCATAGCTCTGGTTTAGCAGTGCATGTTTACAGGAGGCACATTACGACCAGAATAAGGATGGAGAAATACACCCTCACATTACACGTGTGCGCTATATATATTCTATTGCTGCCTGATGAGACGCTGGGTAAAGGCACTGGAAGGCTCTGATGCAGCGTCAGCTACACCAGGAATACTGAGCCCCACGTACAAAGCACCTCCGAATCCCAAGACAAAGCAATTCCTGTCTGCAGGTGCCTGTCAGATTTCCCATGATTGCTCTAGTCAAACTGTATATAATAAATCTCCTCTTGTTTAAAAAAAAAAAAAAAAAAAGCGTATATAGTCACTGAGAGGATGCATCTCAATTCCTGTTTGGAATACCATTTTGAACTGGTACTAACTAGAGAAGTTCAAGCCTGGGTAGGAATTTCCTGAGAGAGACTCTGGATTTGGAGTCCATTTCAAGGACTAACACGAAATTAGCTGAGTGGCTTACAAATTGCCTCTTGCTCTTTCATCTTGCTCTTCCCACAAACCAGCATGAACGGTATTCAGCACTTAAAGGCTAATTTTAGTCTACAAGTAGCAAATTTCTTAGTGGGGGTTAAGCATTACATCCTGTAGGTTGTGGAACAGTTTGGTTTTCTAAGGCAATCTAAATGTCCTTTTCATATCTAGATGAATTTTAAAGTTGTTGCTTTTATAGCATATGATTTCTTTTAAATTCATTAGATATCTTTTGTGAAGACAACACATTGAAAACCATGAAACCCACTGAATCCATGAAAATGTCCATTGTTTTTCATTCTTACTAATGTCAAAAATACTTACTTGGCTTGATTGCATTTTAAATTGGCTACTTCCGTATGTATTTGGATTTTGCCATTACAGAGATGTCATGTGCTGTTCTTTAGCCTTTCATTTCACATTCTGAAGTAGGCAACAAAACTACATAATAATGATACTGAGAGGAGCTGGAAAAAGCTATAAATTCAGTACTCCAAACCAAAAATGTCTTGATACTATTATTGTCACTAATGCTTATCATCTACTGATTGGGAAATTAGAGCTTTAATTTTATATTTTACGTGTATATGTGATCCTCAGTTATAAGCAATCCTCTTGCGGAGGACGAGAGCTCTCAGTAAGAGTTTATAATATGCATTTAAATGTCCCCCTTAATGAGTACGAGTTGCAAGATCTGACATTATCATATTTATACCATTCAAAGTCAGATATCTATTTCATGGGATCTCATAATATCACTAAAAAACTGCTGCTGCTGCTTAACCATGTTTTTCGTTCTTATACATCAAATCTGAAAACAAAGTCCAGTAGGCCACATAGAATACATAACTGCAATTGTGTTTATATGGAATTGAATTTAATCCCCCAAATCCTACCACATCTCAGGTCAGATGCACGTATGATGACGAACCTGGATTATCAAACGGGGTACCCAAATGTGCAAACCAGAAGTGCCCGCTCCATTTAGCAAAAACCACAAGACCTCTCTTCTCTACTCCCCTGTAGCGTTACAGTACCGGCGGTAACGCCCCCGGACCCTATTAAGTGCCACAGAAAATACCAAGAGGCATGGTTAGGCCAGCTCTCCCAGAACACCGAAGAGCATATACTCACGTATCTTCACCTCAGTCGGAAATGTAAGAATCTTGTACAAAACCCAAAATGGAGCATATATAGATTTACATATGGATTCTTGCTACCGTGTTAGAGAAACAGCAATTGTTTTTCCAACAGCTCTTTCAAAATATTAATACAGGTTTTGCCAGAAAATTTAATTAGTTTGATGTGAAAGTACATGGCTAACACAGGGAATGCAACACCAATGTATAGCTACTTTTAAGACTTAAAATACCTGTATATTTTCTTTGCGCTACATTGAAACTTGCTCTCTTTTCTTGTCTTGGTGGCCAACATACATGAGGTAGGTGGCACAGTGAAAGGACGCAACTTTCCTGTGCACCACCAGAAAGAGCTTCAAAGGATTCCAATGTTGAACCCCTCCCCATTACAGAATAACTGTGGGTATTTTATGTACATTTTAAAGAATGTTCTTATTTACATTAGTAATCCTGAAAGCTATTAATTTCATAGAGAAGTTGCAAATGGCGTGTCTGTCATCAGATCTCCCAGATACTGCTTAAAACTTCCAGTACTGGCAAACATTTTCCAATAATTAACATTATTATTCAGACTAAGGGATCTTTCCTTTTGGGCTTTTTTGAATGTACAGCAGAGTTGACTTAGTAGGGATCCTTTATTAAGGTCAAAACAAAAACTTAACTGGGAATAGTGAAAACCTGAGTGTTCTCCCCTGTCCTATTTCTTTTTTTTTTTTTGAAAGAAAGACTGCTCATGACTACAAACTGTTCAGTAACGTTAGAAGTTGTAATTTTTTTGAATTTTTTTTTTTTTAAGGGCACAAACAGAAGCACCTCTGTTTTCAAATTCACAAACAATACCCAAGGGCTCTGAATTCAAGATTCTGCTTTGCGAGTACATTTCATAACATGCAGATGTGGAAGCCAAGCTCACTTTTTATTGGCAATGTTCCCAAGACTGAAATTCATGACTATGTTGCAAGAGGTGTGGGGGAGAGCTCGCTGCAGCTGCCAGGCGAGAGACACCTGTAACGTGAAGAAACAAGTAAATGTCACCCATTCCTAAAACATGGTTGCTCTGCTGTCTCTCCCTTATTAGGTTTTAAGGTTAATGCCTTTTTTCCCCCCAGGAGCTTAAAGCATATTTAAAGATAAATGGTGGTCATCTGAATGTATTAGTGAAATGTGCAGTGACTACGTGAGCTCGTTCAAAGAAGTCCAATTATAAAACACCACCTCAGTAGCCCAGCCTAGCAGGATAAACCAGGTACTTTTTCATTCAGCAAAGCACTGCTTGAATCCATTTAAATTTAACTTTTAACACCTATAGATACCAGTTATTACTCTTCTGAGGGAAACGATTTTCATAAATCCTGAATGTGAGCAATCTCAGAAAACACCACTGGATTTTGCCCCCCTGCCCCTGGGAGTCCAAAAATTGAAAGAACAAGCTACAGGTGGAAGAGTAATTCTAACAATAAATTAAAGGCAAGCATGTAATTAACTGCCACAAATTGAGAATAATATGGAAGATTCTGACCGCAGATGAAGCTTGCTGGTGATAATATGAAAGGCAAGCACTTTATCTGTAACACGGGGAAAACTATGGTATTAAACTCACACAGAATCATCATTAAAAATGGCTTTGGACTTGCTACTACCCGATAAGCTTTAAAAGGGGACCCAAAGACTATGCTGACATTCGGTATCACAGACAGAAGAAAGTTGGTACGTACTACACGATAACCTTTTCAATAAGCCGAATTATTAGCCCCTAGTAATTGATCAGAATGCTAAATTCAGGAAACTCAACCTCATCTAAGCCATAAAAACCTATTAGCCCACCTTTTCTGGGATAATTGCCTGGTGGCAAGCCATAGCCCACTGCAGAGTTTCAGGCTCCATGCAATCAAATTGGATTTTGAAGTTTTCTGCTTCATGTACTGCGATAGTTTTGCAGTTAGATAGCAACCCATTCCTGCTGCTAAAGACGGACGTTCAGATCTGCAACACCACGGTACTTATCATGGTATTTGTCCCCATATCTATCCCAAAGACAAGGCAGTCAGCTGGCTCCAGAGGCAAAGCAATGCTTCATTTGAACATAGATTAAAAAGGCAAACACGTGGCTGAAGTAACTTGTTCTAAACGCATGTCGATACCTTACCGGCTCCCTCTTCCTAATCACGACAGCAGAGCATATTTTGGCAACACTGGAACTAGTGACAAAGCAGAGCTGCTCCAGAACTATAAGCAGAACCGACTGCTTGACACTGTGGAAATCTCGCAGATCCAATAAAATTCATAATTTCCCATTTTTTAAACAGTAAATCTCTACATATCATCCACATGCAAAAAATGGCACTGATAAATATCAGCTGAACTTCCCTGCATTGGCTCATTTTTTATCCTAAGGAAGTTAAACTTCTGAGCAATATATCTGAATTTCATTTCTCCTCAGAATTACGTAACTTCAAAGCCCACTCATGAAGTTGGAGATTTCATCTCATTTTGTATGATCCAACATAATATAAATCCATTTCATTCACATAGGATCACAAGATCTGACGCCATTCACTTAAAAATAAAACTTCCATGTAGCAGCTTTGAGCAGTAACACTAGATGGTTTCATGGGACCCTCTATTCAAGAGTCTTAGAACGTGTAAATCTCTGCACAGCCATTTTCAGTAGTAATAGCTTGAGGCAGTCAGGGTCGTTCTGAAAGCTACTGACACCATGACATTTCACTTGAAGTGCAAAAAAGATTCTTCAAATCTTTGAAAGTCTGTGCTATAGATATCAACTTATTTGTCAAAAACCACCAAACCACTCATGAGTCAGGAGTCCCATGCCAACAATCGGACTAAGCTTTTTCCCTGGCAAGCTGATCAATGTTTTTCTGTATGTGATGAAAGCAAAGTATATTTAAAGTAACTATTCATACTGTTCTACAGTCAAATGTTCATTCAGTTTGTGCTACCAGGGAAGCGCTTATGTGAGCTACTGTCTCACTATTGATTTCTATTTTATCTTTAGAAGCCAATGAAATTTTTAGTATTCACATGATGCTTCTAACATCATTGTATTTTCAAGGAATTCGTTACACTAAGAGAACCATTGTGGCACTGTTGTTATTTCCATTCTCTCCTCCCTTCTCTGTGCCCCACTGAACAGACTTCAGATCTGTCACATTGAACATGAAGCCTTGTGCCTCTACATGTGCCATGATGGGCAGCCGTCTGTAATTGGGTCAGTCCTATGTAACAGTTCTTTTCTTAAACTTTGTCATACTGCATCCAGATAGCAGTAACTACACCGAATTTTTTACACTATTTTCACTGCAACAGATGCATCACGCTCTAACTACTAGTCAAGGTATTTAGCTCTTCACAATGTGTTATTTTTGTTTATTTTACCTTTGCCTACTGGACTTCTTTCTGTATTGCTCAGGAAGCCCTACTGAAAACAGAAAGCATCATCAGTCTAATTTGACTTTCTCATTCTAAAAATAAAAAAAAAACCCAAACCAAACATTGCTTTTGCAGTTCAGTGTTATGTAGTCTTTAGGAACTGAGAAACGGTACGCGATCCATTCCTGCTCTCACGTGGGTAACGACCCAACATAATTTTAAGTTTTTCTCCATTTCAGGTTTCACTTCTAAAATCACATTCTACGATCCTACTTATGAAAGAAGGAAAACTACAAGGTTTCTGTTATCAGAACTTTCCAATACCAGGTTTAATTCCACACTGGGCTGTAACGTTAAAAACACGTACACCCATATATATGTACGCACAATATATGTCCATGTACATACTCTGTATTTGCCATTGTATCAAAGAGTTGTTCCTTTACAGCACTGGTAACTTTAGGCTGCAATCTCTGCAGAGGTCCGAGGCATTTCTCCTCTTCTTTTCATTCCTGGTGAAAATGACTCTTCCCTTCATACAGTCGCTGATTACCTTTCCTCCCTAGCTGACTTGGCGATTTGCCTATTCTGCTTTTCAGGATATACATGCAGCCAGGGCTAGCCACCACGTAGGGTCCATCCCCCAGAGGTCTCAGCATGGCCGGCCTGGTGACGACAACCCCGTAGTCCACTTCTTCAAGAACATTGTAAGTCTCCTCTCTTCCTGTTACGCACTAAAATGAAATATTTTCTTTAGGATCCATCAGTAACCAAATACTCCCCAATCATTAGCCATTATTTTGAGCCTTGTGAATTGTACTGTGCCTTTGAGCTCATCATGCCATTCGATACAAAAATAATTTTTACCTGGAAACACAAACGATACTGAAATGCTACAAAAAAAAGTGGGTGAACCCTCCATTAGCATAGTCAAACTTCAACAACAACCATTACAATTATACAGCTTCACCATTTAGAGGTTTTGTCCTTGTGTCTTCAGCATTGGCTGTATTAAGGAATCTCTTCTGTTTAAAGATAGACAAAAATCCAGTGTGTTCTAGGCAAAGCCTAAGACAGCAGAGGAGCTTCCCAGTGCAATTACTTAGATAGCACTTAATCCTACTAACTCATAGGTAATACGCAAAAGGCTTGATGATTCCCTCCATTTATTTTTGCCATGATTTTACAACTTTCTTGTGTTGGTTTTTAGGTCTCACCCCGTACACCTCCCCCAATGCAAGCAAAGGTAAGCGTTTTCAGGGGCTCAATGCCCAAGACCTTTTGTGGGCTAATTTATACCAATTCAACTGCTAGCCTGATTCATTTTCTTTAATGGCACTAAGTAAAAATCCGGAGTTATCGTTGGGAATATATAAAGCAAGGGACTAAGACAGAAAAGCCATGGTTCTCTTCCTCATGCACTTCCTGACCTGCTGCATAACAAATTAAAGCCACTTGCAGGGATTTTTATATTCAATTTATGTTGTGATTGCTTTATATAATGAACTCGTAATAGGTACTGCTTTCAAACAAGCCTCACCCACCAGGAACTGTCCTTATATTTACTAAGCTCAGCTGGCTTCTAAAGTACGTAACACTGACAAACCATAGCTAGTGAAGTCAGTTCTTGTAATTACAATAAAGAATTTTTCCTTTTTTGCTTCATGGAGTGACTGTACACAGATTGCTGTTTTCAACTGCTGCCTCTATTTGGCCAGTGCTTCATTATTTCTACTGCGTTCTCATCTTCTTCTGTGTATGGTACACCCAGACGTTCCATAGTGATCATCATGTCATTGTTTCTATTTCTTGCATGTACAGGGAAGAGGATTATCCCTCACCAGATTTAGCTGGGTAGGTGATGAACGTGCTTTCAATAACAGCCATTTTATTTACCAGGCCAAAGCATATCTTGCTCCATTGCCTCAAGCTCCTGCAGCAACACTATAATTTTGTTTTGTCTCAATTTTGCTATTTTGCTTTTCCTGTTCCACTTCCCTCCCTCCTCCCACAGCACTTTAAGATGGTAATTTCGTTGCTTGCTCTTATCCAGCAACTTGACAGCCTTGCAGCGATAATTTCTTTTGCTTTAGCACGAAGGGAGCAAAATCCACTGCATGGCAAAGCTCTCGTCCCTTAAAGACTCCTGGAAGACTCTTCTGCTGCATTTTTCTTTTCCTGGGAAGGACAAAAATGGGAGGGAGGGCTGGGATGAGATGGGTGCTTATTCCACAGTTCCAATTGCTCTTATGCAGTAAAGTCTGCAAAACTAACAGTGTCACTAATTCAAGTATTTTGCCCCACCTTTCCTTGCAACCCCTTTCAGTAAGAAGTGATCTGCCTAAAAAATCAGACAAGTTCTTCCCACAGTTATCTCACAACTAATTAAACTCTACTTCTCTACCACAGGTTTGATTTTATATGAGATGGACATGTAAATTACTTGCATTTTAAGACAGAGTATTAAATTCTTTCATTATCAGAAGAACACAAATTAATTGATGTGTTTGACATCTTAAAACTCGTGAAATTGAAACATTTTAAGTTTTGTCATGCAGGTTAACCTTCTGAGCATCCTTTTTTTTTGATTATTAGTTCCTCTTTTACAGATTGGTACTTCCCTCAGATTTGAGTATATTCAGATAAATTTCCTAACATTTTCCTTCATCCTTGTTTGTTACGTAAAAGATTATTGTATTCCAACACCTCTAAATTTGTCACTTGAGTATTACATTTCAGTGATCACAAACAAAGACTACAATGTGCATATGATAATTTGCATGCGATAATTTGCAATATATATGAAAATCTTTCTTTGCAGGGTGGTGAAGGACACAAGCCAGGATATGGAGGAAGCGGAAAATTCTATGAGCATAAATCTGCTCACAAGGGACATAAGGGATCCTATCATGAGGGCCAGGGCACTCTTTCCAAAATCTTTAAACTGGTAAAGTACAACTGAAATTACTCTAAGTACAAAAAATTGAGTCCAGGAAAAAGAGAAGCCAAACCTCTCCAGAACCTGCCATGTTTGAAACAACCACATTTTCTTAAAGCTTCTGAAAGAACTAGATTTGCATGGATAAAACAGAAGGTTATCTCATGGCCTAGTAACTACTTGCATGATAGGAAACAGAGGTAAAAATACACAGTCAGTTACCATCAGGAAGGAAGGTAAGTCCACAAAGTCCGGCAAAGACCCGCACCAGGATCTGTGCTGCGTACTGAACTCACAAATGACCTGGAACACAGACGATGAATGAGGTGACACGGCTCGCTGCTGCTGCTAAATTATTTAAAATAGCGAAAGCAAACTGATAAAACCGCAGAACGGTAGTACAGGGCAGTGCTGGACACACATTTGCTTGAGATGCAATAACAACTTGAACAGTCCCTGCTTGTTCCCACCCCAGGTGGGGGACCTCCTGCCATGTGCCAGTACAGTGAGCTGCGACACCACGTAGTTGGGCAAATTAGAAAAATGTGTCATATGAAAAATAAACATTTGGTCACATTATCTTCAATCTCGTTCAGGCCACCATTCTGAGTCACTGCACAGCCCCACCAACGGAGCTAATAAATGAAAACAGAACAGGAAAAAAAGTCAGTCGTGAGGATTTTTCACATTCTATGTCAGGAAAAACATGTGAAAAGCACATCATATCCATTGGCAGCTACTTTAACTAAGACTGTATTTTGCCTCAAAGATAGCAAAGCATTCACAAGTAACAAATTATACTATTCGCACATGAAGAATGCAATCGGCAGTAATCTTAACTTCAGGACAGAAGGTCCGAGCTGAGATCTCCTCACCAGAGATGATCATCTCAAACCCAGTAGTTACTACTCTTACTCTCCAACAGGAGACGTAACAGCATCATCACCTGTAGCAAAAATACATTTTTCTGTCTTAGATGGTTTAGGGTACGTATCTTTTCAGCTGGAGAGCTGTTTTTCAAACATATACAGCACCAAGTGACAGCCTGCAAACTCCAAGGAAGTAGTAAGAATTCTTATGTTGCAATTTAAGAAAAGGAGTGAGCTCTTCAGAGGCCCAGGTAAAAATCAAACATTGACCTTTTAAGTCTAATGCTGTGCACTTGTAGCTTTTTAGTGGAGTTCAGATACATCAACAATACCATGGCTATATACTGACATTATTTGTAAAATTTATTTTGAACGTCTGAAAAATATCTGATAATCATCTCTCCCAAGATTTAACATTCTCTTCTTTACATAACCATCATAGCTATTTTATAACTATTTTAGCTTGGGTTTATATATATATCTGATGATATACATATACCCGTTCTGCTTTTTAGATAGCCTTTGCTGAGCCATTAAAACTTTTGGAACTCATATCAGAGTTTTACTCAGGCCCATTTGATTTAGACCCATTGTTTATAGCAGAAAGCATTAATAACTATTCTTTATACAGTTTCACAGTCTTTTACAATAAAAAAGTTATCCATTCTTTAAGATAACTTTGAAAGAAAAGCCAATTACCTAATGGATTACACTAAATTTTCCTTGAAATACTTCAGTAAAACTAAGGAGGGAGCACTAAAAGATGAGAATAATAATATAAAGAAAGAAAACAAAATCCCAAAGTACACATATGCTTGTTTGTTTTTTTTTTTTAAGTAAACAGTTCAGTCATCAACTGATTACAATAACAATTACCACACTATCTCACATTTGTGGTCATAAGTGTATCGTTCAAGATTTCCCTGAAAGTTGCTAAAGCTATGGGAAAAGAAACCCAGTTAGCCTAATCTTAAATTCCAAAAATGAAACATCAAAATTTCAGCTTGGATCATCTTTGCTATAAAACTCCTGTAAGGGTTTTCTCAATTGCAGATTTATTAATTGCCACAAGTTTTTTTTCCTAGTTTGATGTTCTCTTTATTATTTGTAAAAGTAGGCCAGGTTTCAGCCCTTTACCGTTTCTTAGTTTTTTTTCCTGTATTTGCATCTGAGCTTTCCATACAAGACTGATATTGATATAATCACATTAACCATTTATCCTAATAAATATTACAGAATAAAATTATTACATTTCAAGTCTTTCAGATGTGAGACTATTACAACTTGTATGCAAGGTCTGCAGGTTTTCGTTTTGGTGTTTGGTTTTTTGTTTTGTTTTTATAAAGTACACACACAGTTCAGGGGCAGCCATAAAAAAAAGAAAATTTCCAAGATGTCCAAGTAAATAAATTGCTTTCATTAGGCAGGCCTGAATAAGAACATGCACATACAAATAATTCATGAGAGACCGTCTAGCCCTGTATGGGAGATTTAATGAGAGTAAATTAATTCTATGTGAAAATATATGAAAAGCAATCATCTCTTTGAAGTGAAAATTCCAGTAATATTCAGCAATATACTTGAGGCCACTGCAAGCCATTTTCATTAGCTAATATTTAAAATTTTGTTGTACTACAGATTGATGTTTTTCAATTTATAGTCCCAAAGATACAGTACCTTTTAATTAACTTAACTCTGTTCTTCCCTTCACAGGGAGGCTCTGGGTCCCGACCTGGATCGCGGTCTGGTTCACCAGTTGCTAGGCGCTGAAGCTCTAAGATGCCCCCCAAGGATCATGTATTCTGCTTCATAATGTAACTGCCTTAAAATTAATAACAACTGCAACAATTACCTAGATAGATGCAATCCATTACTTAATGCCAATTAGGTTCTGCATGCAGTAGATTATACAAACTTCTATTGGCAATCCCTGACCAACAGTTGAATGAAAGGAACGCAAAAAGTAGCTTTACTAGATGTTTTCCTTATTTTATGTGAAGTAACAAGATCTTTGACTTTACTCATTCTTCTTCAGGATGCCCTAACTGTATGCTGGACTTCATTATTTCTCCCAAGCACCTAATTTGAGCTCAAGTCTTCTGGTTTCGTTTTAGTGAACATCAGATTACCAATAAAGAGCTAATGTCTTGGATACTGAGCACTGCTGTTAATGAATTTCTGAGACACTGCTGTTAAAAAAAAAAAAAAATCCACCATGTGCAGAAGTTGTAAGGACTGTTTATCCAAATACTTTTTTTGATTTGGTTTTTGTTTTGTTTTAATCTTCCTTCTCTCACTCACAGAATAATTTATTTTCATAACAGGATTAGGCAGTCATGGAAAGGTTTACCAAACACTGGGAGTTCAAGGTATGTGAAGTGTGGGAGGGGGCAGATGATGTAGAATCAATACGATGCGGAGGAGTAGTAATAAGGAAATTCTTTCCATACCATGAATTGCTCATCGCATCCAAACCATTAGAATTAAGAGCAGATGAGGGAGAGAAAGAGGATTTCAAATTTGAGTTAGACTAATGTTAAGAAACAAGGGATATTCCCAGCAAAGAAACATCTAAGATTGCACAAGTGACCACTGGACGTCACTGGTGCTCCACACAAGCTCTGCTGCAACAGCATTAACTTTGCAGTACAACAAGTAAGTAAGTAAATATATAAACAAATAAGTCTAATTTCTGAAAGAGAGCCCTTCAGTACTGGTATCTCAGATAGTCCTGCACATCTTGCGTTACAATTTCAAATCTTTCTCTTGGTATTGCAGCAGTGTTATATTTGGTCGGCTCATCTTTTGCCTGAGTAACATCTGGACGGCTATTAAAGGCAGTGCACCAAAGCAAACTCATAGTAAACTACTGTGAACATTTAACTGTTGTACTGTAGTTGCCTTATAGAAATACATTATAGCTGAGTTAGATTTAGATATTAATTGTTCACAAATTACTAAAACGAAGGTGTGGCAGTGGCATTTCCAACCACACTTAGGGAAATAAAAGGCTCTTCTGAATTGCACTGTTTTATTACTTAGACTCACCATTTCTTCAATCCGTCATCTAAGTGTCTGATTAATTATTTTCTTTTTTTAGTTTTAGCCTACATATTGTAGATGGCAGTTAATGCTTCCCAAGTTGAAACTGCATTCCTAATAAGTGCCCAGTAAATGTTACCTATAAATTTGTATGTTAATTGCATTTCACATCTAAATCTACTGTAGGTTTAAATCAGTGTCCATTAATATGAAGCAATGAAAAATGAGAGGATAGAAAATACATAGAGACTAAAGAAAACAAAACCACCAAAATTATTAAGCATACACACATGGATTACAACTTCTATTACCTACACTGGTTGCTATGTGTATTTTTCTATTGTAGCTTCATTCGGATGTATACTCTGCAACGTAATAGTTGATTTAATTTGAATACATATTGTTCTTATAGGAACACAGCTTTTAAAAATATTCATTATTGAAATAAAGTAATCAACTTGAAATGAAACTTGGACCAGTTTTGTCTTTTACAACAGAGAAGATCATATATGTAAAGCTCTGTGGGTTTCCCTCCCCCGCCACCCCCAATTTATGAATAATGTTCAGATACTAGAAAATGACACTTTGGGGCCCAGGACCCAGTTCCCTGCACACAGGCTTCTAGTGACATTGCTGGTGACTTAGCGTGGCCTGCAAGGCTGACAATATGACATGGGATTCATGGGATGCCAGTGTCTTTGTGGAGAGGCAGCTAAAGGCCAGGGGGATATTGCAAGGGATAAAATGCCTGTGTACAGGCAATGAAATTCCGCCCTTCATAAGCAAGTAGAGCACAAAGTACCTTCTTTGAACGGGGTATGTGAAAATCAAGTTGGTTTTTAAAGCCTTCAAAAGCAGGAAAGAATATTTAAGGTAAATAAAAAAAAAATTATAGAATCATAGAATCATCTAGGTTGGAAAAGACCTTTAAGATCATCCAGTCCAACCATTAACCTACACTACCAAGCCCACTCTAGACTAATCAAGGGTAGACCAGACTAAACCATATCCCGAAGTGCCACATCTACCCGTTTTTTAAACGCCTCCAGGGATGGTGACTCCACCACCTCTCTGGGCAGCCTGTTCCAATGCCTGACCACCCTTTCCGTAAAGAAATTTTTCCTAATTTCCAGTCTAAAGCTCCCCTGGCGCAGCTTAAGCCCATTTCCTCTTGTCCTATCGCTAGCTACTTGGGAGAAGAGACCAACACCCACCTCACTACAACCTCCTTTCAGGTAGTTGTAGAGAGCGATAAGGTCTCCCCTCAGCCTCCTCTTTTCCAGGCTAAACAACCCCAGTTCCCTCAGCCGCTCCTCATAAGACTTGTTCTCCAGACCCTTCACCAGCTTCGTTGCCCGCCTCTGAACACGCTCCAGCACCTCAATGTCTTTCTTGTAGTGAGGGGCCCAAAACTGGACACAGTATTCCAGGTGCGGCCTCACCAGCGCCGAGTACAGGGGGACAATCACCTCCCTGCTCCTGCTGGCCACAGCATTCCTGATACAAGCCAGGATGCTGTTGGCCTTCTTGGCCACCTGGGCACACTGCTGGCTCATGTTCAGCCGGCTATCTACTAACACCCCCAGGTCCTTTTCGGCCAGGCAGCTTTCCAGCCACTCCTCCCCAAGCCTGTAGCGTTGCATGGGGTTGTTGTGACCGAAGTGCAGGACCCGGCACTTGGCCTTGTTGAACCTCATACAGTTGGCCACGGCCCATCGATCCAGTCTGTCCAGGTCCCTCTGCAGGGCCATCCTACCCTCGAGCAGATCGACACTCCCACCCAGTTTGGTGTCGTCTGCAAACTTACTGAGGGTGCACTCGATCCCCTCATCCAGATCATTGATAAAGATATTGAACAAGACTGGCCCTAAAACAGAGCCCTGGGGAACACCGCTCGTGACCGGCCGCCAACTGGACTTAACACCATTTATCACTACTCTCTGGGCTCGGCCACCCAACCAGTTCTTTACCCAGCGAAGAGTATGCCTGTCTAAGCCGTGAGCTGCCAGCTTCCCGAGGAGGATATTATGCGAGACGGTGTCAAAAGCTTTGCTAAAGTCGAGGTAGATGACATCCACAGCCTTTCCATCATCTACCAGGCGGGTCACCAGGTCATAGAAGGAGATCAGGTTGGTCAAGCAGGACCTGCCTTTTGTGAACCCATGCTGGCTGGGCCTGATCCCCTGGTTGACCTGCACTTGCCTGTGGAGTTCGCTCAAGATGAACCTCTCCATAATCTTCCCCGGCACCGAGGTCAGGCTGACAGGCCTGTAGTTCCCTGGGTCCTCCTTCTGGCCCTTCTTGTAGATGGGCATCACATTGGCAAGCCTCCAGTCATCAGGGACCTCCCCTGTTAACCAGGACTGTTGATAGATGATGGAAAGTGGCTTGGCAAGCTCCTCTGCCAGCTCCCTCAGTACTCTCGGGTGGATCCCATCTGGCCCCATAGACTTGTGAGCGTCCAGGTGGCATAGCAGGTCATTAACTGCTTCCTCCTGGACTATGAGGGCTCCATTCTGGTCCCTATCCCTATCCTCTTGCTCAAGGGCCTGAGTACCCTGGGGATGACCGGTCTGGCTGTTGAACACAGAGGCAAAGAAGGCGTTAAGTACTTCAGCCTTTTCCTTGTCCTCGGTGACAATGTTCCCCCCCACATCCAGCAAAGAATGGAGATCCTCCTTGGCTCTATATAATGTATATATATAGATGTATAAATACATCTTTCAAAATACAGCACTGCAGAACTACAGAACTTATCCAAAGCTTCCTCCTTGCCTTCATCATGCTGCTTTCTCCTCAGTCATCTTTTCCAGAGGCTGGAAGTAGCTTTTTTAGATTTACTTCCTATAGAAGAAAAGGTATGGTACTTTAAAGCATTATTTTACCAACACAAGTCTCTGGAAAGACACTGAAATTTATTCTTTTACTCACTCACTAGTAGTTTTCCTGAAAAATAGCAGTTTAAATGGCCATTTGATTTGTAAGCAAAGAATTTTTCCTCAAACAAGAATGCACAGCCAGTACTGGAAGAGTGTCATTTCTTGTACTGAAGGAATGGACATAAACCGAAACACTTGAGCAGACACAAGCAAAAAGCCTGAGGCTAGCGTAAGCCTACTAATGCGTCAAACCAGAAAGAACAGAGGTGTTCCTAAGCACTATTCACTTACCCACTATACAACGTGACTCTTCAAACAGGCCTTAGAACAAAGGTTCTTTCTGCTTCCGAAAAAAAATGCATCTACTTCAACACTGCTTTTGAAAGTATCAACATACTGGTTACAGTGTCTGCATTTGTACTGAACATCAACAGATAAAACTGCTTTGAAAACCTCCAACTCAATCTTACCAAGGAACCTGGGCTGTGAAAACCTCTATGTCAGGGTACTCAAGAGTGAATTCTTGAAGTTTGTGGGGTACGAGGATGCAGGGAAGCCAGTCAAACACCATGTTACAAGCAAGTTTTTTAGAAGTCTATTCACTGTAACTGGCAGGATTCCAAGTGCTGGAGGAGTAGCAAGCTGAATTCAGAAAAAGCATCAGCTGACTCCATAACTCACGCTGCTTATTTAACACTTCCAAGACTTACAACGCACACTCATTGCCTCTAATCACGACACAATGCTTGGAGAAGTGACCATTTAAAAACTGGCATCTTTTTACTCCCAAGACCTACCTTTAGCACAAGCTCACCAAGTATCAACCACTACCAGTTTTTATGTGCTGGCAAAGCAATCACAGCTAGAGCAGACTGAATGCTTTCAAGCATTCAGCAATCACATTCCCATTACGAAGGATGGGTTTGCATCTGGATGTGACCAGCTGCAAACCATCTTCCCTCAAACTGGACTTGGCAACCTCTGGAAAGTGTCATCCCCTACGCAGCAAATCAACTCCAACAAACTTTGCTGTGCATTTATACAGTATTCTCTGAAAGAGCAGGGAAAAGGGTTTATACATGGCACATGCAATACAGCACACTTTACTATATTATTGCAGATAAACGGGGTGCTATGCCATGGGGCCAGTATGCCTTCAGACAACTGAAAATAGAATGTCTGTCTTAAACAGATGAAACACTAATAGGCTGTCTGGTAGGGAAGACACTGCTGCAAGAACTTCACATATGTTCTTTACATATAATATTGAGACACACACTTCTGGTAAATGGAGTTCTTAAGAATTTCCTAGAATCCAGAATCAAATGCTTAAAAAAATACACGAAACAGAATTTGGAAAAAAGTAATTATTATTTAACATGTTTTTGAATTAAATATTCCACATAACAAAAGTGCTATTTTCATGTCACCAACTATATTACTTATATACATATGCCAAAGAGTTAACAAAAGAATTAAAAGATGCCCTATTAAAACCAACAGTTATTTCTTGCTTCAGCAATCTGAAAGAACTAGTTTGTATCATAGACAAAGTATAGACAATATTTACAGAAAAGGGCTTTTTGGATCCGAGAGCAATTATCATTCAGAAGGTAAATTAAAATCCAGCTCTGTATTATAGTACAACAAATCCACCACTGATCTAGAAGAACTTGCGGCAAACCAAAAAGATTAAGTTCCTGCAACTGGGATTAGTATTTACAAAATATACTGATCAGCCACACAGAGGCTCATATAACTTTAAATATATATATATACACACATACAAGCACACATATATATATCTATATATATGTAACATATAAATAAAATTCAAAAGAACAAGGTAAAAATAAGAAAAGAACTTCTGTCTTTGGAATGTCTAAAAGATGACTGTTTTTACTCCAGTGTTTCTTTGTTATGAATATAATTAACAAGTGGCACCTTTCAAAGCATTACTTAGTCAACTAGGTTGTTTTGCTGAAACAATGACTTAACAACAAACAAAAGTAACATATTTCCAAAATTTGGAAGGAAAATAATGAGGAACTTACAGATTTGAAATAACAACTGTTTACAGCACTGGGGAATACTGTATAACGTAGGTGACCTAGTGTGCATCTAACTTTCTCACTGCTAACACAAAATTGTATGCTTACTTCCCAGATTTAGTATATGGCTGTGTTTTCCACAGATACTGAGATATGTACCTGCTGATCCAATACAGCAAACATAAAAGAAGAGGTTTTCATTGGAACCTCTTCCTGTTTGCATTCTCTTCAAATAATTATTGCTGAGTTTAAAACCTCAGACTTTTAATGTAAAAACTAACAACTAACAGCCTCTGCGGTTGGAATGGAAATGAACATGCTCCCTCTTAAGAGTTTAACTCAAGAAAAGCCACAAGTTCATGGCATTTTTTTAACAAATTCTCAAAATGTACTAAAAAAAAGATTAAAACAGAAATACAGCATTTTCCTGTGCCTTGTTAAAAAAAACCAAACCAAACTATTTTATACTGCATGCATCTATTCTGTAACATTTTGTTTCCAACCTCAATTATTTCTTTAAACACATAAAAAACAAAGCTGACCGACAGTTTCATGGTTTTCCCACGAAGCTATTCTTCACCTCCTTTAAAAATGGGAATCATTCTGTTCTGATATAAAGTTCCAGTTTATTTTTCAAATAGACATACTGGCTGTGAATTAGAAGATGAAACTGTATACAGTATTACCTGAGTTCATTGATTCACAGACAACTTAGCACAGATTAAATGATGCTTTCCCAATATTCTTCTACAAGCTTAAAAAAGAATGATTCTTTTAGGTAATTTTTGTAAATAATTAAAAAAACTATAATATATTATTCTATTGTTAATATTTTCAATGCTTGAAGCTTTAACTGTAAAAATCCATCTTTTACTTTTCTGAAAACTTGTTTAGAGAAATTCGAGTCCCAGAAACACTTTTAGCTTTCAAATTTTAAGGTGTCATCGAAAAACATTGCCTATACTTTGCCATTCATTTGAAGATTCTTGTACCACTTCTTCTAAATTCAGAGCACGACTAATATCTTCCCCTTCTTGTTCTTGATGACTAGCAGGCTCTTGTACAGGACCTACCAAAGTACAAGAGAAAAAGACAAATGAGCACGATTTGATGTATAGTGTAAGAAAAATGCAAGTACAGCATTTGGGAATAAAGGAATCATGCTGGGAAAGGTACTTCACAACTACTTCAGATTCTGTAAATTCATTAGACACTCTTTGAAAAATTAAAAAAAAAAGACTTCTAATATAATCTATTTCCTGTAATAGTTTCTGAACTTTCCATTTCCATACTACAGAACTCTACATAAAAAACCAAGGAACCATAAGCAGTAACCAATAACTGTGTTTCAACCTGCTTTTTGGGTTGCCTGCTCAACTACTAGCTCATCAACTCCGGTCTTTGGCTATTAGTGCCTAATTCCTCAGTAACTTAAGCGAAGCGTTTTGTGCTTTCCTAGTAAAGCATATGGCTTTCTGCACGCACTGTTACTATCATTATGCTACATACCAGTGTAACCATGGGCCCGTTTCATATGCAGTTTCATATTGCTTTTCTGTGTAAATCCCATTGCACAGTAATCACATTTATAAGGCCTCTCTCCTGTGTGCTTTTTCATATGGACTTGAAGAGCACTCTTCTGGTTAAAAGCCTTTTCACATAGTGTACACTGAAATGGCCGTTCCCCTTATAAAAGCGAAAAACATATTTAATAATTTCTCATTTCAACATAAAAATACAGTTCAGAATTCAGTAAAAATCATCAAGATAACCTAGAAATTAAGTAGACATGATCTTTTTCCTCGAGACTTCCTCAGAACAGTGCTATGGCTCCCTATCATCAGCAAAACATCCCAAATTAAACATCAGAATATTTACATTAAGTCCTAAACCACTGATACTCTCTTTTCCATCCCATTTATTACCTAAGTAAATTATTTAATAGTAACCAGTTTACCAGTTTGACTTTTCTGTATTCAAGGGAACCATCACCTTTTTAGATCATTTACGAATAATGTAGATAAAGCAATATTCTAGAATTAACAAAGCTAACGTCCGTAAGAAACTAGAAAGTTGAATGTGTTAAAAAAAAAGTTCTGGTAGTTCTACATGGAACCTGTGGCCTCCTCTATGCCAACAGCTACTAGTGATTCCCGTATCTTACCAAAACAGGCATATTCTTCCAAATCTACCAGAATACTACTAATTTCTAAATATAAATGCAAGAACATATTCATTACAAAAATATTTTAAAATTTTAAAATACCTACTTTGCAAAAACAGACCTTTGCTTCAACGACATCAATGACATATAGCAATGTGTCTTGTGTTAAGGACTTGTCTAGAAGCACTTTCTACACTTACAAATACACTTTTGTTATTAGTTAGCACAACAAAGCACAGGCAGCAGTATAAATACTATTCTGCAATTTTCTTTAAAGAACCAATGTCTGTCTCCCTTCATTACCTGTATGCTAGTGTCCCCACATGCACTGTAGCTCCCATGTTAAATCCAACTTCTCAGATAATCAATAAAAGGTCCTTTAAAGCATAGAAGTGTTCTTTCTGGTTTTGTTAACAATGATTTCACTGGTTTGAAGTGAAATCTAGGTTTCCTCGGATGCTTTTGACTGCAGGTTTTCTATTCTGTTAAGATGAACATCCTTTTTGGTGTTGTGTAATGGATTACCACATGGCTTTTTGGTAGAACTAGAAGCATCTGCTTCCCTCTAATTTCAGCAACATTTCTCCAAACTGCTCTTCAATGAAAAATCTGAATGTACAAGACATTTAGAGCTATTCAGAGAAACGATGTGTTTTCCTTTTGGCCACTGATTCAGTAGGTATTGCCCATCAGAAATCGTTAAAAATGTTTAATCAAGACAGAAATCACAAACACTTCCTCACAGACAAGGATCATACCTTTAGGAAAGCAAATCAGTTTAGATTTACATTAGTCTTTCCTACCATAGTTTATGTAAGAGCATCCATCTCAAAACTTCTGTGCAGCATTTTCACTCTTTTGGTCTTAAGGGATTTTTAAAAGAACATTCTCTTCTGAAAGGATGACTATTGTGTGGATTGACTTGCTGTTTCAACAATGTCAGACAACAGTAATATAAAAATGAATTTAGCAAGGATTGTTAGCGTTTGTGTGCGTTCCTAGCACGTGAGCAACCAAGGACAAGAAACCCAAAAATATCTGAGGATTTACTGAGTAAATTACAAGTCATTCCAGAAGAGAAAGAACGTTTTCTATGGTGGTGCAGATTTGTAAGAAACAGATGCATAAAGCGACTCTGCTCTGTTCCCAGCCTTTCTGGAGTGCCCTGTACCTGTTACAATGGGCAGTATGAGTCAAAGCAGGGAAAAGGGAAACTGACCTTCTTTCCTGCTTTCAGAGTATTTTATGAAACTCTAACTAGAACATTTTTTAAAAGCCAGTATTATTTACGTCAGTTATGCAGAAAGCAAATTATTGGGGAATTCTAGAGACTTTTAATCTCCTTGGATTCGTAACTCCTGCCTCTCTTTTTCCTGCCCCGAATACGACCAGAATGTTCCGTTCTACCACAGTAACCACAAAGCAGCTCTGTTCCCCTTCTTCAGTTTTCTCTCAGGAAGAGCAGTCACCATTTCTCTTGGGGCAGGGGGTGGAGGGAAGAGAAGCATAAGCAGTCAACCCATTGGATCACAGAATCATAGAGTCGTTTAGGTTGGAAAAGACCTTTAAGATCATCCAGTCCAACCATTAACCTAACACTACCAAGTCCACCACTAAACCAATTAAGGGTAGAGTCATAATTAATTTCAGGTTTCCTGGCTTGGTGGCTGGATTATTTTTTAATGAAAGAAAGACTAGGAATCACAAAGGTTGGAAAGGACCTCTAAGACCACCAGTCCAACCATCAACCCAACACCACCATGCCCACTAAACCATGTCCCAAAGTGCCACCTCTACCTGTTTTCTGAACACTTCCAGGGATGGTGACTCCGCCACCTCTCTGGGCAGCCTCTTCCAATGCTTGACTACCCTTTCCGTGAAGAAATTTTTCCCAATATCCAATCTAAATGTCCCCTGGCGCAGCCTGAGGCCATTTCCTCTTGTCCTATCACTAGCTACTTGGGAGAAGAGACCAACACCCACCTCACTACAACCTCCTTTCAGGTAGTTGTAGAGAGCAATAAGGTCTCCCCCTCAGCCTCCTCTTCTCCAGGCTAAACAATCCAAGTTCCCTCAGCCGCTCCTCATAAGGCCTGTGCTCCAGACCCTTCACCAGCTTCGCTGCCCTTCTCTGGACATGCTCCAGCACCTCAATGTCTTTCTTGTACTGAAGGGCCCAAAACTGAACGCAGTATTCAAGATGTGGCCTCACCAGTGCCGAGTACAGGGGAACAAATGCTTCCCTGCTCCTGCTGGCCACACTATTCCTGATAGAAGCCAGGATGCTGTTGGCCACCTTGGCCACCTAGATGAGAATACACGGGGTCAGGAGAGACCCCTAACCCATAAAACCAGCTCTAGTAGATTAGATCAAAGCTTCCTCCCACACTCATATGAGAAGCCACCTTCAAACAGTTGGTACGAACACCCCTTATAAAACATGCTTATGCACACCCACGGTACAGTAATTGCAACTAGCAGCAACTGATCGGCAATGAAAGCTGCTAGCTGACAAATGGCTGCTAATACCTATTACCCTTAACAAGAGTTACTGCCTATCTACCAGAAGTTAAATTTTGCTGAAAGTGCATGACCCAGCCCACTAATATTAAAGTCTATCCTATCACACCTGCACTGAAAACTTCCCTTCCTGTTACAATACTCTCTAGCTGCCATAAGCAATATGTATCACCCAAACTGCAGTTATTTCACAACTTAATACATAAGGATCTCATCCCTTCCCAGCTCAATGATCACCCATGTTCTTCATCTGCTTTTTATGCCCAGTACCTCCCCTATCTAATCATGCCTTCCCACTGCAACATCTCTAAACATGCTCTTAGAATTCCCAAATCTCAGAATTTCCTTAGCAAAACAATTCAAACCATAAATTCACCAAGTTCATGACTCCTCTCTATCCAACCTCCTATCTTTTCCTATTAGCGAGTTATCAGCAACTGAATGAAACGTGAACAAAAGTCAGGGCCAGCAGCAAGGACCTCTCTGGTTCTCAGCTGCCTAGCAAACCATAACACCCCAAAGCTCACTCACGTGTAAATGAGGTGCAACAGCTCTTGCAATTACTGTTCCTACTTTACCTTTGACAGTATACGAACCATGTGCTGAATTAGGCAACTGAAATGAGCCAAATTCATTTTACCAGAACAAATCAAAAAATGCCACAGTAGGCTGCACATTGTATAGGCCTGACCTAATTAATCCACAAACATTTGGAATTGCTGAGTAATTATTCTCCAATTCTTTTTTATCCATGATAAAACAAGCATCAGACTACATAATTTCTTTGCAAACCTCATGATATACTGCAAAAGCCAGCAAGAAAGCACAGAGAGAAGAAATATGACCTTGTCTTGACTAGTATGCACGTAAGCAGCCACTGAGACAATGGTGAGTATGAACTGATTTAACCCTAATGGAACACAGAGTCATTCATTTCTATATGGCCGCTGCTACAGAGGAAGTTAAAGCAGTTTCCTAGACTGTGGCAATCTTAACATGTTTTCAGCTTAATCTTCCTCCCCGCCCCCCCCACCTGTCTTGCCTGGAAACCCCTTTATCATTTATTATTCATAAAATCACAGCCTTCGACACAGATTGAAACTCCACAATATTAAGCGCTTCATGAAAAAAGAGCAAAGAGACCCCACCTTCAAGAACTTGTCATAAACGTAAGATAAAAGAAATTAACAGATAGACAAGTATGTAAAGGCACATTAAGATACTGTATTACTTACAGTAATACTGTAATGCATACATCTGGCAATGTATATATACTGGCAGTCAAGATATCAACATTCTATCAGATGTCATACAGACACATAAAAAGAATTCAAAGATACTACTGAATCAACATTTACATCCCTTCCGAACATCTGGAACAGCATGGTAGGAAGCGTGTGTGTTTATATAGGATTGTGTTTGTCAAAGCCAGAGAAAAGAAAGTTTTGATGCATGAAATGACAGCATGCACAAGACGCTTGGATATATAGGCAAGTCTATACTTCAGAGATGCAACACTAAAAACCGCAAGACTGAATCTGAGGGTGCAAAGTGAAAATCCATTGAAAGATGAAACTCAAGTTATACATCACAAGACCGGCAAGTGATACTAACCAAGGAAAAATGACAGGGTTAACAAGGTAACTTAAAGAGATCAGGAACTTTGCTTTAAATGCACGAAGAGCAGCCAAAAGCTAACTACCAGAGGTTGATATTGGGGAAAGAGAAAGGTCTAGCTGAGTCAATGAAAGAGAGTTATCCTTTCTTGGGAGTCTTATGCTATAGCACATGCAGTCAAATTCCTTGGTCCCCTCCAGCTTAGTAGCAATATAGATAACTTTCCCCTTTCCTTTTTAACTCTAGCAGCCATGACAGCTCTTTATTGGTAGCAGTGGTATGGAAAAGAGGGAAACTGTTTTGAAGAAGTGCCTCCTATATTTAGAACTCATGTTCTCAAGAACACTGTTCTTAAGATACAGAAGGTGAAGGGGAAGGTGGTTGGGCTATCCTGTGTACAGCTTTCAACTTGTAGCAGGGCAGAAGCTGCAACCTAAAAAGCACTTTTATCACAGAAAATGTATGCTCCCTAGGAGAAGTCAGTACAGTCTTTTTATAGAGTAACAGTTGAAGAAAATAATTAAGCAGAAAAGAACAAAACAAATTAAAAGCACTGGCATTAGAAGCAGATGAACTGCATAGTAGTTCAATGACAATGAAGCACTACACATAGCAGTCAGTATCAGCATTCAAGACCGTCCCTTATTTAACGTCACTAAGCATACCCACTCATTTGCACGTTCTCCTGTATGCTTGAAGATGATCAGGCCCAGTGTTTTTACACCACGTTAAACAATGTTTTAAAATACATTTTTATTAATCTGTTTCAAAGACTGAC
Source organism: Pelecanus crispus (assembly GCF_030463565.1). Classification (NCBI taxonomy): domain Eukaryota; kingdom Metazoa; phylum Chordata; class Aves; order Pelecaniformes; family Pelecanidae; genus Pelecanus; species Pelecanus crispus. Next base: position 108,701,017 of record NC_134644.1, read on the forward strand.
AAACTTTTCAATACAAGCTCATGAGTTCACATTACTGTTGCAGTACTGCCAGTCCCAAAATACGGAGAAACTTAGTCACACCACTAAGCATGACGTTCTGGCTTTAAACAAAACATCACAGTTTCTGAGATTTCAAGTCTGCTGTTTCTCATTTTAATTTCTAAACTCTTTGGGTTGGAAATTTACTTGGTTTTTTTTAACCTTAAGCTGATATTTAAATGAAGTTACTGGAAACCATGAGCAAGGATTCCAAATATAACACCCATATATTCATGAGAAAATCTTGCGAGATAAAAATAATTTCTGGTGTTACCTGTGTGAATGCGGCTATGTCTTTCCAGCTGACTTGGTTTAGCAAAAGCTTTTTCACAAGTATCACACTTAAACACTCTAGGCTTCTGGGAACTCAGTGAAGGTCCAGCCTGATGGGTTTGCATGTGCTCCTAAGCCAGCAGAGAAAAAAATACATTACAGATGATTTAAAAAAACTTCAGTATTTAATGTAGAAATATAGTCACACTTTGAAGACAAAAGCAGAGGATCTTAAGTCATCAGTAGACAAGCCAGAAGAAGATGGAAGCCTGCATTTTTTTTTCTTTTAAATGAGAGACTGTTTTTGTGTATCAACTCTTTGTAAGGCTGATGCATCAGCATCTTTAAATTTCTGAAAACCTCTGTTGATAACTGTATGCATTGCTTTTTCTGCACACCTTAGTCCCTTTACTAATTATGTCACACAAAATAACATAAAAAACCCGCAAACTTACAAACATGGATTTTGGACAACTGTGCATTGTAAGTTAATATTGGATTATTCTCTCCCCTCTACAGTATCCATCTCCCCCCACTTGCCTGATACTTGCCCGATAGGTATTCTTACTCAGCACCTGAAAAAGTATCATTGTAAAACTTGTACAGGCCTCAAAGAGGGGACTATCACAACATACACACACAGATGCACAATGTCAATGTGCAAATAGAACCACTTCAAAAAAAAAAAAAAATCACTAAGGTCCTTACAGGTAAGAAAGCAGAATGAGGGTATGACATGTTTTATCTTTATGAAGAAGCATTAAGAACAGTTCTAACTTCAGTGTTTTTAATTCACTGATGCTGGGTCCAGGAATTTTGCAAATTTAAAGGAGCATCTTATGTTATCTATTAACTTTTTCATTTAAATCTCTTTATTAATATCAAAATACAATTCAGATTACAAAAGAAAGCAAATACAAATATATTTAATTTAAAAATCTAATAAAGAACTATATGTGAAACAGTACTGTGAGTACTTGTCCACTTTCTAAAATGTGTGTGGATATTCTTTTCTAGCCTATTCATTACAGACTAGACTATTAATTAGTCTTTACTACAGTAAACAATAAGTCTTCTTGATCTCTAAGATAAAGTCCTATTCCTCACTCCATGAGCTGAAGCAAATTGTGTCTGCAGAATTTGTTTTCACTAGAAAATTAGCGAGACAGTTACAGGGAAGAATATTATTATCACAGTAATTATAATAATACAGTACTATAGAGAAATAATAAAAAGTCTTCTCAGAAAATCACAGGAGATTCATAAGCCACAGCTTAGTTGGAAATGAAGAAAATCTTTTGCTTTTATCTTGTTCATTACCTCCTGAAGCATTCAAATGGTGAAAACACACTATGACCTACTCCAGAAAAATTATCCAAAACTGGCTGCTTCTTTCTGTCTGTCAGAAAACAAACCCAACCCAAACCCACCAAAAAACCACAAAACCTCAACAGCCCCCACATCCTATCTTCTACTTGAAAGCAAACAGGAGAGCATCCAGACAGCCACCGCAAAACTTCGTCACCCTTCTCTGAACAAATAGTTTGTGATGCAATTCTGTTCCACTGATCTGCCAAGCCCTTACACTTCTCCTATAAAATATATGCTTTTGAAAATAGTTCATGGGAATACAATGCTCTGAAGTGCAAGCACTTCTTTATAGACATACTTAGTATTTCTCTGATTGTTCATATGATGTTTTACAAATCTATTTGTGTAATTCTTATGTTTTTCAGACGGGAAGTGTCTTGGGGTCCCAAACAAGCATTATCTAATTAGAAAATAATAGGAAACCTTCTTTGAAAGCGCCCTTTACCCACCACCCAAGCACTGGTATGCAACTCTCATGCCTCGCCTATCTTGAAACATTAATTGTAACCACCTCTGAAAGCATGGCAATAAAAAGTTTGTTTCATTCCATTGTTTTAATAAGATCACAACCTCATTCTATTTTCATGTTAGAATGATGTCTGTGCTTTATTTACTATCTCAGTCACCTTGCAGGTATTTCCACTATCTAGTGATATGGAATTGGACAGTCACCAACATCAGAAGGGGAATCAAAGACGTTGCACTGCAAATTTTTGACACTGGGGGTGGGGTGGGTGGTGGGGGTGTTCGTACATAATCTCTGAAGAAGCTTTTCTTGTGGATAATTGTGAAACTGCTGGTACCGATTCCTTTGGAAAAAACATACAGTTAACTACTGGCATCTAAACATTGGTACCCTTACCTCCTACCGTGTTTTTCTGGAAAGCCGGAAGTTTGGCAGTGCTCTTAATAACATTGGTGATGATCGCCAGAATACCATCAGTACAAAATGAAGACCTTGGGTAAGAAATCATTGAACACTGAACCGTTCCCAAAACCCTAAGCCCAAACCCCATGGTTTCATTTATCTTTGTTGAACTTCCTCTTAACAGCTGCTCACAGCTGATGTTCTGGAACATCTTAATGAAGAAAACAGTTTGATGAAGAACTGGAATTTGTTTTAGGACATGATGGCCAAGTAGTAAATGAAACTGTCTCTCTGCTTAAAACATCCTCTCCTCCTCCTCACCAAAAGTGAAAAATAATGATTTGGAGATTCATTTCGACTTTCATCATCAGAAATCTTGGACTGGGTTTATACAGGGTACAGAGAAAACCCTCCTGAAATAAGATTTATCAGCTTTCATAGTCACTAATTGGACTGATAAAGATCACACTGTTATGCTGGTCAAAAGAGAGTAATACTGCTTCCACAGGATCGGCTGTATCAAACCACAAACTTCTGCCACATTTTTGATGAAATGTTCCAAAACCTTAGCTGGTCGCTCTGCTGATTGGTGTATGTCTATATGTGTATATTGGGAAAAGAAACTGTTGAAACTTCCTCATCATCTGGTGAGGTCCACTCTCTAATTTCTAAATATACATGCAACACTACCCTCCTTTCTTAGCAACTAACAAAATGTGATCTTTTGCACTTACATTTGAGGGTCTGATCAGAAGGTTGAAAATGGTCCACTGCACCGAGCAGGAAGTGTTTCCTGATATAAAGTTCTAATTTAAACAATCATCCCAAATAAAGCAAGTAAGGCTGTCTTTCACATCAGAAAGTACCCATTCAAGAAGTCAACTTTCAAATATAAATGTTTTTCTATCATCACCCTAACCTCATCTAACAAGCAGGTTTTTGTCCATATCGTTCCTGATCTGTGTTGAACTGCAGATTTTTTTCAAATCTTTTTTTGCAGAGAAAGTGAAATAGAATCATAGAATCATTTAGGTTAGAAAAGACCTTTAAGATCATCAAGTCCAACCGTTAACCTAGCACTGCCAAGTCCACCACTAAACCATGTCCCTAAGTGCCACATGTACAGGTCTTTTAAATACCTCCAGGGATGGTGACTCAACCACTTCCCTGGGCAGCCTGTTTCAATGCTTAACAACCCTTTCAGTGAAGAAATTTTTCCTAATATCCAATCTAAACCTCCCCAGCACAACTGGAAGCCATTTCCTCTTGTCCTATCACTAACTACTTGGGAGAAGAGACTGACAACCAACCTCGCTACAACCTCCTTTCAACAACTTTCTACAACTTTCTACAACTCCTTTCTACAACTACTTTCAGGTAGTTGTAGAGAGTGATAAGGTCTCCCCTCAGCCTCCTCTTCTTCAGGCTAAACAATCCAAGTTCCCTCAGCTGCTCCTCATAAGACTTTTGCTCTAGACACTCCATCATCTTCCTTGTCCTTCTTTGGACAGACTCCCGCACCTCAATGTCTTTCTTGTATTGAGGGGCCCAAAACTGAACACAGTATTCCAGGTGTGGCCTCACCAGCGCCGAGTACAGGGGAACAAATGCTTCCCTGCTCCTGCTGGCCACACTATTCCTGATAGAAGCCAGGATGCTGTTGGCCTTCTTGGCCACCTGGGCACACTGCTGGCTCATATTCAGCCGGCTGTTGACCAACACCCCCAGGTCCTTTTCTGCTGGGCACCTTTCCAGCCACTCTTCCCCAAGTCTGCATCATTGCATGGGGTTGTTATGACCCAAGTCCAGGGCCCGGCACTTGGCCTTATTGAACCTCATACAACTGGCCTCAGCCCATCGCTCCAGCCTGTCCAGATCCCTCTGTAGAGCCTTCCTTCCCTCCAGCAGATGAACACTTCCGCCCAACTTGGTGTCATCCTGCAAAATTACTGAGGGTGCACTCAATCCCCTCACTCAGATCACTGATAAAGACATTAAACAGAACTAGCCCCAACGCTGAGCCCTGGGGAACACCACTTGTGACTGGCTGTCAACTGGATTTGACTCCATTCACTACAACTCTTTGGGCCTGGCCATCCAGCCAGTTTTTTACCCAGCAAAGAGTATGCCTTTCCAAGCCATGAGCCGCCAGCTTCCTTAAGAGAATGCTGTGGGAGACAGTGTCAAAAGCTTTACTAAAGTCTAGGTAGACAACATCCACAGCCTTTCCCTTATCTACTAAGCGGATCACCTTGTCATAGAAGAAGATCAGGTTAGTCAAGCAGGGCCTGTCTTTCATAAACCCATGCTGACTGGGCCTGATGGACTGGTTGTCCTGTACGAGCCATGTGATGGCACTCAAGATGATCTGCTCCATAACCTTCCCTGGCACCGAGGTCAGACTGACAGGCCTGTAGGTTCTTCTGGCCCTTCTTGTAGATGGGTGTCACATTTGCTAACCTCCAGTCAACTGGGACCTCCCCATTTAGACAGGACTGCTGATAAATGATGGAAAGTGGCTTGGTGAGCACTTCCACCAGCTCCCTCAGTACCCTTGGGTGGATCCCATCTGGCCCCATAGACTTGTGTGTGTCTAAGTGGTGTAGCAGGTCACTTCGCCTTGGATTATGGGGGCTTCATTCTGCTCCCCGTCCCTGTCTTCCAGCTGGCTTGGGTGGTCCGAGAACAACTGGTCTTACTATTAAAGACTGAGGCAAAGAAGGCAATTAAGTACCTCAGCATTTTCCTCATCTTTTGTCACTACGTTTCTCCTCACATCCAATAAAGGATGGAGATTCTCCTTAGCCCTTCTTTTGTTGCTAATGTATTTACAGAAACATTTTTTATTGTCTTTTATGGCAGGAGCCATAGTAAGTTCTAGTTGGGCTTTGGCCCTTCTAGTTTTCTCCCTGCATAACCTCACAACATCCTTGTAGTCCTCCTGAGTTGCCTGCCCCTTCTCCAAAGGCCACAAGCTCTCCTTTTTTTCATGAGCTCCAGCCAAAGCTCTCTGTTCAGCCAGGCCAGTCTTCTTCCCTACTGGCTTGTCTTTTGGCACACTGGGACAGCCTGCTCCGGCACCTTTAAGATTTCCTTCTTGAAAAATGTCCAGCCTTCCTGGACTCCTCTGCCCTTCAGAACTGCCTCCCAAGGGACTCTGTCAACCAGGCTCCTAAACAGGCCAAAGTCTGCCCTCTGGAAGTCCATGGTAGCCGTTCTGCTGACACCCCTCCATACTTCTCCAAGGATCAAAAACTCTATCATTTCATAATCAGTGTGCCCAAGACAGCCTCCAACCACCACATCATCTACAAGTCCTCCTCCGTTCACAAACAGCAGGTCCAGCAGGGCACCCTCCCTAGTTGGCTAGCTCACCAGCTGTGTGACGAAGTTGTCTTCCACACACTCCAAGAACCTCCTGGACTGTTTCCTCTCTGCTGTATTGTATTTCCAGCACACACCTCGTAAGTTGAAGTTCCCCACAAGAATAAGGGCTAGCAATTGTGAGACTTCTGAGACTTCTCCCAGCTGCTTATAGAGTATGTGGTCTGCCTCTTCATCCTGGTTGGGTGGTCTATAACAGACTCCCACCATGATATCTGCCTTGTTGGCCTTCCCCGATTTTTACCCATAAACACTGAGCCCCTTCATCACCATCATCAAGCTCTAGATAGTCAAAACACTCCCTAACATACAGAGCTACCCCATTGCCTCTCCTTCCTTGCCTATCCCTTCTGAAGAGTTTATAGCCATCCATTGCAGCACTCCAGTTCTGTGAGTCAACCCACCATGTTTCTGTGATTGCAACTATATCACAGTTTTCCAGCTGCACAATGGCTTCCAACTCCTCCTGTTTGCTGCCCACGCTGCATGCATTGGTGTAGATGCACTTCAGTTGGGCTACTGATCCTGCCACCTTTTTCTGGGGAGAAGTCCTAGTTCCTAATGTGACTGTTTGGATGCACTTCCATGGTTTCTAACACATCAATAACCCTTCCATCTTTGCTGCTGCGTGGATCTCCATCCCCTACCTCCACTGAGATGGCTAGGGTGCTACGTGCATTAGTACAAGGACGTTTCAAGTGTGCTCCAGTGTACTCAGCACATCGTGGAGCAGACCAAAGGACCTCACTAGCACACCATCCCTCAAACATTGGCATACTGCCCCCAGGCTTATCTCCAGTGATCCTGGTTTTATCCCCTTTCCCCCTTCAACTATAGTTTAAAGCTCTTTCAATGAGCCCTAACTCCTGCACAAAGATCCTTTCCCTCCTTTGAGACATGTGTACCCCGCCATCTCTCGCTAGCAGGCCTGGTGTCGTGTAGACTGACCCATGATCAAAACCCCAAAATTTTGCTAGTGAAACCAGTCTCGGAGACAGTTATTGATCTGCTGGGTCTTCCTGATTCTTCCCTCATCATTCCCTGCAACTGGAGAGATAGAGGAGAACACTACTTGTGCTCCTGATCCCTTAAGCAGTCGTCCCAAGGCCCTGAAGTCTCTTTTGATTGCCCTTGGATTTCTTATTGTAACTTTATCGCTGCCTACGTGAAAAAGCAATAGTGGATAATAATCTGAGGGCTGTAGCAGGGTAGAAAGTTTCCTCATCATATTTTTAACCCAGTCCCCGTATGTAATAGAAGTCAAAGTTTAATTATGAAAAAAATGTAACACCAGCCAGTTCTAAGAAAACAAATTGAAGAGAGACTGATATTTGGGGTTTTGTTAAGGAAAACAAGTATCAATACTGATTTTAATTTATTTTTTGTTCTCGAAAACTGCTCCTAAACCAGAGGTTAACAATTTCACAACACCACATTTTGTGACAGTTTCCCCAAGGACCAATAGTCTGTTTGACACATACACCCACTCCAAGGGAGTGAACTTCACAAACAGGATATATTTCCTTAAAACATGATACTAAAGTGAAAGGAAATCTATTGAAAAGCTGTCCTAAGAGCTACTTAATATAAAGACATTGCCTCTGGCTCCAGAAATTTCCTGCTATAAATTGTGGGAAGCTGGAAAAACTCTGGGCAACTTATACTATAGATTTGCTCATTTCATAAAGCACTTCAAATCACTGCCTTTTATTATTTCTCAGAGATAGGATACTGGCCTGGACATACCACTTGTGTAGTACAGCCCAATATTCCTAATAGGAGCATTCTATAATCTAATTAAAAACTTAAACAGACCACTAATTTTTTTGAGAAGACTTGGAAGTATCAGGTCATTCACAATCTAGAAAAAACTACCTAGAAAATATCACTAGACAACAGCAATAATATAAGGATATTTTAAAACAAATGCTTCCTCTGCAGATGTCACTTGTACTCACAACACAGAGCATCTAAAAATCAAATGACAGATTGCAAAGCAGACAGCTTCCTATTATTTCGAAAGCTTATCTGGAAATCAGGATTAGCAGTGATGACATACTGCTAAAGTAAGTGAAATCTTTTTCTGGCACTATTATTTGCATGACAGACATTCATATTGTTCATTCTGTAGTCAATATATGCATTAAAATACTCTCCATGCTCCAGAAAAGAGTTCTCTATCTGTGTATACATTATCACTTAGACTCCCCCTCTCAGATGCACACCTCTTGCACTGTAAAAGGAAAGGAAAGGTAAAGGTGTAACAGGTACCTTTCATTAATATCGCAACAAGTCCAAAACAAAAGAATGAGTTAACAGAACAATCAACTGTTATTACCAAATACCTTGAGATGTGTTGCCCGCTTAAAGGCTTTATTGCAGACATGGCAAACATGTATTCTTTCCTTGCCATGAACCTCTTTACTATGGTGCATCAACATGGTGGCTGAAGAAAAGGTTTGACTACACTCAAAACACTGGTGCACGCGACCTTCTTTTTCTGCTTGACTGCTTTTAGTCACATTAGGAGAAACCTCTGTCACCTACAACAATTTACAAAAACACTGTCAAATAATTTCATAGGCACATCTACAACAGTGGTTTATTTTTCAAAATCTACCTCAATGTGAACCAATTTCTGGAAAGTACTTGCAAGCAACTTATTTGTGCTGGTAAGTTGTATGTAAATATGAACTTGTATTTTCCTGCTCTAAAGAATGACACATATATTTATTTTAAGAAAACAGAAAGATTATAGTAACTATGAACAAATTCATTTACACATTATAAATAGAATGTGTTTGTACAAATATTTTCCTACATTCAGTTTTATAGTCCTGAGCATTTCAGATGATCCTCACATTTCTCATCAAACAAAATTCAAAGCCAAAAACATTTCAGACAAAAAAGAAAGTATCTCTGATTTTACAGAGGAGAAGAATATTTTCTATTTGTTTAATTTCTTCATCAGGGATTCTGTTTTCATAAGGAAGTAAAGCTCTGAGCTACCAACAAAGTTCCAGAAGTACTGAAACACAATGAAAAGTTGATAGAATTTGGATGGAGTTGTGCTGCATTTTTTGTTTTGTTTTAATCAATGAGGGTTGTTTGGAAAAATTTCACTTTCTTCAAATAAAATAACACAAAATTCCTTCAACTTTGTAGATACAAAAGAATCTTAAATGCACTAACTTATAGAAAGAAACAAATTAATATGGAGGATGAAGGAAGTAGTAGTCTAAATGGATTATTCAAGATGAACTAAACTTGAAAAGATACAGAACATAGTTCGAATATTATCCGTATCCATAGAAAGTAAAGATGCATATACAACATATTGAAAGAAATGACAAAAAAATCCTGTGTGCCTGTGCGTGCATTTGTTTCCAACTAGTTGGAACCTCTCAGGAAACGGGTGAAATGTTGAAAGGTCAATCAACACAGTCACCATGATTGAATAAAACACACAACATTACAGGGAATGACAAAAAACTAGTTTACGTTAGTGTAACAATTTAACCATTATTACAATAGTGCTACTCAGACACGGTCACACCTTACAAGTGACATTATATTAAGCCTTATGAAATGACACCCTGATTTATGAAAGCATATATATTGAAAGACAAAATCTAGTTTTAAATTCGGAAGAGTAAGAAAATATATTCATGTTAAATTTTAAAACATCCACCTTCACAGAGTATTTGAACACTAATAGTGTTAAGAACTCACACCCATAAGCATACGCAAATGTAAAAATCATATGCACAAGATGTTATTAGAAACAGAATACTTCAAGTTGAAAGGGATGGCTTGAGATCATCTACTCTAGTGTCCCTAGAGCACACTCAGGGCCATGCCTGGACATGTTTTGACTACCACCAAGGATGGAGACTCTACAACCTCTCTGGACAACCTCTTCCAGGGTTCAACCGCCCTCACAGTGAAACAGGGTTTCTTCATGCTCAGATGGAATTATTTTAATTTGTGCCTACTGCCTCTTGTCCTTTTCACTGGGTATCACTCAGAAGACTCTGGCTCCGTCTGCTTTACTCCCTCCCATCAGGTATTTATGCACATTGCTAAGAACCCCCCCACCCAGAGCCTGCTCTCTTTTAAGCTGAACAGTCCCAGCTCTCTCAGCCTCTCCTTCTATGTCAGATGTCCCAACCTCTTAATCATCTTTGTAGCCCTCCACTGTACTCACTCCTGTATATCCATGTCTCTCTTATACTGGGGGGCCCAAGACTAGACACAGGACTCTAGATGATGTGTTCTCGCTGGTACTGAGAGGGGAGGATGAACCCTCTCGAACAGCTGGCAGCACTCTTCTTAATGCATCCCAGGACTCTGCTGGCCGCCTTTGCCACATTGCTGGCTCATGGTCAAACTACTTGTCTACCAGTACCCCTGGTCTTTCTTTGGAAAGCCGCTCTCCTGCTGCCCTCAGTGTGTGCTAGTGCATGGGGATGTCCTTCTCCAGGGACAGGACTTTGCACTTCCATTTGCTGATCTTAGTGAGGTTCCTGTTGTCCCAATTCTCCAGCCTGTCAAGGTCCCTCTGCATGACAGCACACCCATTCAGTCTGTCAACCACTCCTTCCAGTTTTCTATCAGCAGTAAACCTGCCAAACATGCACTCCATTCAATCATGCAGGTCATTAATGAAGAACATTAATGAACAGTTCTGGCCCCAGTAATGAACCCTGGGGTACACCACACACTAATGACTGGCCTCAACATGGACTTTGTTCCACAGATCACAACCCTTTTGAGACCAGCAGTTCAGCTAGTTTTCAATCCACCTCACTGTTCCATTTAGCTAGCCCATACTTCATCAGCTTGCCTACAAGGAGGTTATGGGAGACAATGTCAAAAGCCTTACACTAAAGTCAAGGCAAACCACATCCACTGCTCCCCTCATCCACCAAGCCAGTCATCTCGGAAGGCTCTCAGGTCAGTTAGGCGTGTTTTCCCCTCCATAAATCTCTGCTTCTTGTCCTTCATGTGTTTGGAAATGCTTTCCAGGATTATTTGCTCTATCGACTTCCCAGGGATTGAGGTGAGGGTGACTGACCTGTACTTCCCCAGATCCTCCAACCTGCCCTTCTTGAAGGCAGGAGTAACTTTTGTTTTCTCCCAGTCTTCAGGAACCTCTCCTGATCACCATGACCTTTCAAAGACAACAGACAGTGGTCTCATGGCAACATCAACCGGCTCCCTTAGCACTCATGAGTGTATCCCACCGCCAATGGATTTGTGTATGATCCTCCTCTACTGAGGGTACATATTCATTGCTCCACCCTTTCCCACTGATCTTAGTAATGTGGGATTGCAGAAGACAAATCTGACCAGCAAAAACGAAGCAAAATGAGACACTCAGTACATCACCCTTCTTCAAATCTTCTGTCACCAGGTCCTCTGCCCCAGTCAGTAGCAGGACAACTCATCTTCCTCTTGCTGCTGATATGCCTGTAAAAGCCCGTCTTGTTACATTTTATGTCCCTTTCAGAGTCAACTCCAGGTGGGGTTTGGGTTTCCTAAACACATTCCTGCCTCTTTGAATGGTGTCTCTCAACTCCTTCAAGGTCACCTGATCCTGCTTCCACTTATGTATGCTTCTTTTTTAAATCTGAGTTTTGTCAGGAGGTCCTTGTTCCTCCACGCTGGCCTCCTGTCACCTTTGGCTTCCTACACATTGGGATTGATGATTCTTGAGCTTGGAGGCGGACATTTAAAATCAACCAGCTCACCTGGTCCTCCTTCTCTCCGGGTCTGCTTACCATACGATTATTCCAAGCAGATCCCTGAACAGACCAAAGCCTGCTTTCCTGATGCCCAGGGTTGTGATCCTGCTATTTGCCTTATGTCCTTCCCTCAGAATCCTGAGCTCCACCATCTTGTGGTCACTGCAACAAAAGATGTCCCTGACCTTCACACTCCCAATCAGTTCTTCTTTGTTTGTAATTATCAGGCTCAGAACATCACTTCCGCTTGCTGGCTTCTCAGTCATCTGTATCAGGAAGTTCTCATCAATGCACTCCAGAAATTTCCTAGATTCCTTGTGCCCTGCTTGTTGCCCTTCCAGCAGATCTTAGGCAGGTTGAAGTAACCCACATGGACCAGGCACTGCAAATCACAGATTCATTTAAGTGGGAAAGGACCTCTTGAGTCCATCCAGTCCAACTCCTGTACTCAAGAAGAGTCACCTAGCCTCATCGTCTATTTCTTCCTGATCAGGCGCTCTGCAGCAGATGGCTAGTATTCACGGCAGCGTCACCCATGTTGATCTGCTTGCCAATCCTTACCCATAAGGTCTCAGATAGCTCACCATCTAGGCAGAGCTCCATGCATTCCCTGCTGTTGTCTTGCCAGTCTGTCCTTTCTAAAGATCCTGAATCCAGCCATGGCAGCGCTTCAGTTGTGTGAGCTGTAGCACCTTCTCTGATTCCAATGAGATCGCAGCCCTGCAACTGCATGCAGACCTCTAATTCCTCCTGCTTGTTCCCCATGCTGCATGCATCAACACACAAGCACTCAGAGGCACACAGTTGTGACAATTTTTCCAAGAAGAGTGTTGAAGTTTCCTCTATTACGTTGTTGTCCAGCACCTTTATTCATACACATACACGAGGCAGGACCCTCCCTTCAGCCCTTATTATTTTTGAGGCTTCTCTTGCCCATATCAGCCACATCTTGCCCGTTGCTTGCTAATCCAATCCACCACTTCTTCACTTGATTGTGGGTCACCATCTGCCTCTCCCATTTTTCCTAGTTTAGAGCTTGCATTACCAGGTTGGTTGAAAACATTCATTTTGCCTTCAACAAGGGAAGTGTGAACTACTTTTCCTAATATTAATACAGTATTACATATGTAAAATTTTCTATTGAAATTCAAATACATAAGAAGTTGAAAAGACTTTATGTTGCTTCACTATCGAAGCAATTTGGTTACAAAAAGAGAGTGGAAAAGGTATAGCAATAGGTGCTGGTTTTGTCCACAGCTCTCAACTTTGTCTGTTTTTATTATCTAATTACAAACTTACTTGGAAATTTTTGGAGCAGTCTGTGTTGAGAGCACAGTTATGTAATTTGTAGAAAGAAACACATCATTAATTGTGTTTCTTTTTTGTATATGAAAAACTGTTTTTAACTCAAAACTTAAAATGGAATCTGGATGGCTAGGAAGTCACGATGAACCTCTTCTCAATGCTCTTACTCAGGAATGACATCAGCCTTCCTGATATAGAGGAATCATTCCAGTATTTTGATTAAATAACGTCCTTTACCCACACAAGATACAGAAATATATTGTATCTACCTGATATGTTATTTCATCAGAGTTTGCAGATGCTGAATGGGGTGTATGGCTCACCAGTATTACTTGCTGTGAGCCTGACCCACTTTGGCTAGCAAGACTGGAATCTGTGAGTATAGCAGGGAACTGCTGACCCTGTCAAAGAGGGGAGAAAAGAAAAAAAGAAAAGGTACAATAACTATATTTAAACAGCTAACTGTAGTCATGTATCTCAAAACTATTTTTTTTTCCCCCTTGAAAAAGTCCATTCCAGAATCCTATCTGAACAAATACTATTGTTTTCTCTCGTTTTCTCCTTCCATTTTAAGTCTACCAATTTAAGGGTAACAACAGCTGGAAGTCTGTAACAGCAGATTCAGTTCTGATTAATATTTCCCAGCCTTGTATCAATTGCTGAATGTCTCAGCCTTCCCTTGTCTTTGTCTCTTCAGCTGATAGTTTCTTTAACCCCTCTATTCTGCTTTCCTGCATAGCCTTCCCACAATATTTTCCTTCTTTTTTTTAAATCTCTTAATTAAACCTACTTCCAAAATACATGAAATCGAGGTAGAAAATTACTAATTCAGATACACAATTACTAATATCACACTACTACTTCTATTTCTACATTACTGTTAAAGACTTTTTAATTTCCCCAGGAAACGCAGTACCTTTATGTACTGTCTATTTGTCAAGATTCCTGCAACACAGACTGTGTTTGCATAGTACCCAAAACAATGTTTCATTTTTATTTATGGCTGTCTTAACATAGTGTCTTATTAATAAAAAATCAACACTGCCAAATGTAATTGCTTAAATTATTACAAAGTCTGAAATGAAACCACATGTTGCTTTGTTACCCTGTGGTGCCAGAAATCACAAACATGTCACAAGAATTATTTAAGAAGTCTTTTCTTCCCCTCCCCAGAGCAAAACTGCAGAGAGGGAAGCATACAATCATCCTCACAGATTTTGCTTCACCAGGTTTAATCACACCATATGCTAGACAAATAGTTCTTTCATTTATATACATTTACACATTTTAATTTGGGTCCAAGTGTAAGTAAAAAAAACAATCTAAACCTAGTTCAACCAAGAAAGAAGAAGAAACAGCTCAGGTTTTCAGATGTCAAACCTACACTGAAATGCCAAACACACAATACCCCTAAATTTTCACTTTCTAGTCTTAATGTTATTTACTGATTTTTTTTTCTCTCTGCTCCATACATTCTATTTGCCAACACATCTTTGGCTCCTGACGACACCACAAAAATCTTAAATTATGATAAAAACAAAACTAATGCTAAAGCTACTGGAGATGATAGTCCATACAGCACTACTGTGCTTATTACGCTACCTGTTATTAAAGACAGTCAATTTAATTTAGATTCTGTCCTATTCTTTGCTGTAGAGGGAACTGTTGCAACTGCTCTTCAACTCTCATGTTCACAAGAAGTAAAAGAAAAATTTACCAGATTAAACCATAAAAAGTTTAGGAATACTGAGATACATTACTGAATAGTGATGATACAGTACACAGTTTAGTTTGTCACTAAAAATTGATCTCAAACAATGTTTGAAACAGTAGAATCTATCTGTTCGTTGAAAAAAAAAAAAACCAACAAACCCAAACCCTGCAAAATTTGTCTGTATTTGTTTAAATACTTTATGTTTCTAGATGCCAGTGTGCACACACTGTTGGCACAACGAAGGAAAGTTAACTGAATTTTCAAATACAATGTATTTACAGGACAAAATTATTTTCTAAGCAAAACCTCCAATTCCTGCCCTGTAAGACAGTAACGTTAGTTTATCTGTCAGTTCAGAAAAGCATTTCTTACCTGTGACGTGATATTAAGTGTAACTGCATCAAGACCACCTGACAACATTCCCTGAGTGTCAGCAAGAGTCAAGGTGACACTACCATCCCCTCCAACTCCTGATGAAGACATTACCAAATTCTGGGCAGAAACTGTAGACTGAGATATGGGTGTTGCTGAAGGCAAGTTTGTTCCACCTGTTGTATTAAGTTCTGGAATACATGTGAAATTAAAAAAAAAAAAAAACAAAAACCCAAACCTGTTAAATACATAAACTCTTAGCTGCAAACTTATTTCAATTGAACTTAAAAACTTCTGTTTCTCTTTTGTTGGGCCTTTATTTTGGAAGCAAATAAATCAGTTAAACAGCTAATCACGTGTCAAAAAGTGTCAGAGAGTCAGATGATAATATTAGAAAAATTACATCTAAATGTCACTTGATGAACATCACACTGACAAGCAGTAACTCTGTAACTTGGCCAAGTGGGAGAGGGCTCTGCCAAAAAGACACCTGAAAAAGTTTCAGGTTACACATTTCTGTAGTCTGACCACTTTCAGAATTCTCAATGAAATACACTTTGACTCATCACAGTAAAACCAAAATTTGAAAACTCCGTAACCCAACGCTTCCATCCTATCCTTGCAACATGGTTGATAATTTGTAAGAGCAAAAAAGGCCAGTGTATTGTTAATAGGTATTTCACAACAGTTTACAGACTACACAGATTACAATAGCTGTGTAATAGTTTATTATAGATTCTCCAACACGTGACTAGCGGCCTCACAGCTCTGTTTACAATAAGTGTCAAAAACCTGAGAAGATGAGACAGAAGTTATGATAAAACCATCTGTTTTTACCATTTCCTTTACTAATTTGCTACACAAGAGCATGCCTTAACATTCAAATCTTACAGGATACTCTGGGGTAGGCCTCCCCCAGTATGACATTAAAGCAGATTTGCTTTATACATGTATATAAGCACTAAAGGAAGCTACAAAAGGAGACAGATGAAAGGAAAAGGAAGACAGAGAAAAGTTAAGAATGCGTAAGAGTGAAGAAAATTATTTACGTATCAGTAATAAGTCTGTATTAGTGCAAACTGCTGCAATCAATCAGTGCAACCAATGCAACCTGCTGCAGTAGTTGAAAGTATGAACACTGTACACACACACACGTTTGTGTGTATAAACAGGAATTCATATGCATATTTGAAATACAAAAATTTTAATACTAGAGCAAATTTGATATAAAGGATATTTTATCATGGCGTCTGCAGCAAATGTATCAGACTTCTTCATTGTCCAATTTACAGAAATAGTCCTTCAATATTCCTGTAACTGCCTCAAAGTACTAATTTTAGATATGTCTTCTTGTTTTCATTTTCTTCTTACTCTGTGGAGTAAAGCTCATTTAAATTGGCATAACAATTTAAGGCTAGTGAGAAAACACACAAAGCCACGTAGTTCCTGAACTGTAATGTGCAAGATTATACCATTTCTGATTTAGTTACCTGGACTAACATCTATTTTTTAACAAAATGGTATTATTTTTAATTAGAAAAATCACTTTATGCATACCTGGAGCATTTAGTGAAGTGCCCTGAGAAAGAAGCTGGTCGTTGCTTATGGTTAATGTAGCACCTGTAGTCTGACTGTTGATGGTTGGTGCTGTCAGCCTTAAGCCACTATTCAGATCACTGCTTCCAGAATTATGCTGAATAAGATCTTGGCCTGAATAGAAATTAGTGCAATTATAACTGGAAATGTCTCAACATTATTCTGCTACTGTACTTAGAACTATAAACAAGTAATCATAAAATAATAAAAGTAGAAAATACAACCAAAATAAAAAAATTCATTTCTACACATGCAGATTTTTATGCAGAGGGTCAGCAAGTTTTTAATACAATGTGATTATGCATATCTAGATACTAACATGTAGAGAAATGCCTATGCTTTATTAATAATTAGACAAATATTGATCTTTCTTAGTTAGATTCAACGCACCAACTCCATAAAACCTAGCAAACTAAAGGCTAATGGTTAAAATGATTTTTTTTTTTTGTTAGATCTACTATATGGATAATGAATTGCATTGAACATGTCCTCTTTTGGAGAAAACATTACTTTCACATGGTGTTAATTTTATGGAATGGTCAACAAACATAGAACATACAGAAACTGAAAACAGATTCTATCAGTTGTTGGACAGCTATACTCCATTTTCTTTAATGAGCGAACATCCATTAACAAGGAGAAAAAACATATGTGGGGGAACATGACAACTTAACATGGACATTATTGTCACAACACTTAAAAAAACTAAACATGTTACAGAAAACAGAAAAAGAGAAAAGATAAAAAGAGAGAAAAAAGAAAAAAAAGAAAGAAAAGCACTGAGTATTATACTGCATCTATTAAAGAAATGCAATGACACAAAACACAAATTGTCTTTGGCAGAAGTGGAAAGCTGTTTATAGTGTATACAGGATCAGTCTCTTAGAGGCAGCAACAAAATTGGTCTAAATTTTTTCAAAGGAAACCTGAAGTATTAACTACATATTATAAAGACTGAACAGTATACCTCAAAAAATGGTCAGAACATCTACTACAACATGGTTCCACAGGCATTTAAACAAAACTAGATTAAATAAACTCATCCCCAATGCCTGCCATACTTGTTCCCATCCCAGTATACGCAAGAGCTGCGCTACCTCAAGTGAGGCACTGCAAGGAAGTAAGAACTGGTTACATGGGCTTTGCCACTTAGAAAAATATCTGTTGGACCAACACTATGAATAAAATAGGGAACCAATCTAACATGCATCCTCAAAGCAAATGTATTTTGTTTAAAAAGCAGATTTGGGGAATATCTTTTAAAGCTGTTGAATATAAAAAAATACAACACGGGAAAGCTGTGGACAGTGACTATATCCTCACATGCTACTGTATGTATCTTATAAAATGGAGAGCTGGTACCATTAAAGATCACTAAAAATACCAACCAGATATTGTAAGAGTGATTTCTTGAGGACTTCCTGATGAGCTAGTAGTAGTAGAACCCGAAGCATGAGCTAAAACTTGACTCAAACTGGAATTATTTATGGTCAATGTTATCTCATGTTGTCCATTTGATGATGATACCATACCCTGTGAAGTCATGACTTGAGAGATGTCCTGTGCACCTAAATATAAGCAGGTAGAACAACAAAAATCCAGGAAGATGTTTTCTTTAAAATAGGTACAATTTTTAAAGCAATTAATACATTATTTTCTAAACTACTCTTAAAGATGTAGCCAAGGTAAGATGTTAGAACTTGTACTCTAAATGCAGGTTAAGGTCTTCAGAACAAAGATTTTTTTATGTTTCTAAAGATTATAAGTGTTCTTCAATATCTTCATTATATATTCCACCTTCTGAAAAGGGTCATATTTGAAAATGGTAAAACAAAATTGTAAAATTTGGGGGTGGGGGGCAGATTTTCTCCCTGTGGGTAATACCATAATTAAAGCTAAGACATTCAAAGCACAATAAAACTATTGACGCTGCTTACCACTAGCATTGGTTGTCAGCACAGACTCTTGCTCCGATAGGGATCCTATTGTCATGTTGGCAGAAGATGTTACTGTGGGCTGCAAGGACAGGCCTGATATAGGCTGAATAACCACATTAGCTGGCACTGCATTTTCTGTTGCCTGGAGGGAAGGATTCTGTGGAGCCATACTGGGATCTCCAGTTAGCTGCTGAGCAAGTAAATTACTCTGCTGTAATGTCTGCTGTAGAATACTTGGATCAATCTGAAAAGCAAGTTTTCAATCTGATCAATCTGAACAAATATGGGTTAAGTGAATAGTCTTAACAGAAATCTAGAATTCAAAGGGTTGCATATAGAGTGTATATAAAATTTAGACTTTATAATTAAACATTTTAAACTCAAATTTATTTTTTAAGTGTCTATATATAGCCAGTGTCCAAAGTCACTGTGCAAACAGTCTTCAGCTGTAGAGTCTTCCCTCCCTCCCCTCAGCAAAATGTTTGGGAAATCAAACTCATAGTTACATATGAGTATACTGGGCACCAGGTACCCCCAAGCCTGGCATTCTGTACTGTCTTACTGTTGCATGTCACACTGTCTTCAGGTCTTTGAAAGTGAAAAGACATGGAGCAGAACGAAGACTGATATCAGAAATTATCTATTTTTCAGCTCCTAGGGCTCATTAACATCTCAGTTCACAGTCAAACATCTGTTCTCGATAGTTAAAAACAGACATTTTACTCTTTAGGGATGAGTGTTTGGGGACTGAAGGAAACAAAACTAAAATAGTTTTCTTCGTTTCACACTCAACACTTCTTGAGCAGACAGACTCTGAGCAACCCAGTGCAACTCTGAAGAGGACCATTCCTTGACCTTGGGGCTGGACCGGGTGACCTCCAGAGGTCTCCTCCAACCTCAATGATACTGTCAAACTGATCAAACACAACCAAGTTCATCAAAATCATTCTTTCACATAATTTTAAATATAAATTTTTAAATGTAATCATCTCACCTTTTTCTGTTGTTCATTTTACAGGGTCAATGGGAATTTAAGTTGTGAATCCAAATATTAAAAATTTGCCAAATAACACCAGTGTCTTTTGTTAAGGAAAAGAACATTTTGTGCAATCATTTGGGTTGGTTTGTTTCTGTGGGGGAT
Source organism: Pelecanus crispus (assembly GCF_030463565.1). Lineage (NCBI taxonomy): Eukaryota > Metazoa > Chordata > Aves > Pelecaniformes > Pelecanidae > Pelecanus > Pelecanus crispus. The sequence continues at coordinate 108,720,764 of NC_134644.1, forward strand.
TTCTCTTGGGGGAGGGGGTGGGGAGCTTTAGCCTAAAATGCTTTTAAAGTGAAAAGACAAAATGCAATTAAAAGAAAAAAATACAGATTTTAAAGCAATCTGCTAAAATCCCAGAGGTGTTTAAAAAAAAAAACAAACTGAAAAACTGAAAGAAACCAGAACAGAAAAAACACACCACTGTGCAGCTATTGTTTAAGTCTTCTAACACGATACAACTGATACAGCATGGTATTGCCACGTGCTTCACTCAAGGGAACTCTTCCACAAGTACGTATGCTCATTAAACCTCCCTTAGCCCTCAAAGTGACTTTATAAAATTAAAAGCAAGAAACTGTGAGCAACCTACCTGTAATGTTATGTTGTTAATACTAGTGGCATCTATTCCAGAAATTTGAACATTTTGTCCAACCAGATTAGCAGCAAGTTGTAACTGTATTCCTTCAAGAGTGGCCAAGCTACCATCTGTCAAGGACACAGTTAAGTCACCTCCAGCTACCAAAGAAAACAGTCATATTATAATGTTTTTCTTTATCATTACTGACTGCCTCTTTTAGCTTGCTTATTTTTATAAATTAAATCAATACAAAAACTATACACACACATACACATTCATTTATGCCAAGAAAAATATTTGAAGCAGATGATTACTTATTTCAAAGCTTCATAAATTCTATGCAATTTAAGGACTGTTATTATTTAAGCACTAGCTAGCATCTTACAAACAAGAACCACTCCAGAGTAGCTTTGATACCAAATCTCTCCAGGTTTTCAATTTCGCTGGAGAGTGTACCACACCTAAGTACAAGCAGCACTTACATAGGATATGTACACTCTGACTCTGAACGTACACATGAAAGCTACTGCCACAAAAACGTGACATTTTTGCACCACTGTTCAAGAAGGTATCAAAGTTCATCCAATGTATTCATGTAGATGGAAATAAAGGTATATTAGCATTTGAAATACAAAATCTTTAGAGCTTAGAAGGCTCCTAATTTCAAAAGCTGAATAGACCACCTCTACAAAAGGTCTTGAGAGAACAGAAGGAAAAAGTCACCTTGCGTCTGACATACCTTCTTCTCCAAACACCTTCAGTATGATCAACCAGACTCCTTTGCTTGATGCTTCAAAAACACCTATCTTTCCCTCTCCAAAATCCTTTAGTATAATAAATCTGCTTTACAATGCACCCAAGAAATACTTGCTCTGGGCAAAATGCAAATCGCTAATCTCAATTTAAGAAGGTTCCTGCCTCTGTCTAGGATGTCTGAACACGCTAGAGACAACTCCCTATTATGTTCACTCAAAAATCCAAGCAAACATCAGTTTTTAATCACAAATTTATCACAAATGGTACCTGTCAAACAACATTTATCACTATCTTCTGAACAACCAACAGTTTATTGGTTTGGACAGCAACTTAGGTCAAATCAGATAAGCTGGAATGACTACAGTTAAATATGAGACTGATACATTACTGTGAATTTGTGGGCATACCTTCAAAATCATAGATATGTACAGAAAAAAGTGCCAAAGAAGTACAGGCAAATCAAAGTCTCCCTTTCAGAAGTGACGGACAGACAGTCCAAGACCCACAGTTTAAGTAGTAAATTTAACAGTACCAGGGAACATGTCCAGACACCTGAACACTATTCTGCTCTTAAAACTGTCCCTGTCCCAACTTTGCTCGAGGCCAGCTAGCACTTACATGAACAATGCCTGAAAGCAATTTAGAAGTTAGCAAGGATCATTCTCAAAAGGTCATCTACTTGCAACATGAAGCACATTGGGTATTCTGTGTCAGTTGGCCTCAGTGTCAAAGAATGGCACATTTAATGTGTTAATGAAGCTGTAGTCGCTGTCAATCAGTAAGACTCCCTATCCTAGGCATTTAATTATTCAGCATACAAGCCTACACTAGTAGTTTTTTTTATTGCTAAAGTGTTTTCTTGTTTTGTTTTTTTGGTTGGGTTTTTTTGGGGTGTGGGATTTTTTTTTTCTTTTTGTTTTACACCATTAACTACACATGTACAGTACAGCATGTGCACTTAAAACACACTCTTCATTATTTATGTAAATAACTAGCGTAGACAAACTTTTCTTTGCTCTATGATCTAATGCTTGAATACAAAATAAATCTTACGGAATGGAGAGCTTACAGAATAACTGGTTTGCTTCTCTCCTTTTTAAGAAAAAGCAGAGTATTACCAAAAAGAATACAAGTACTCCAGCTACTTGTTATCTGTATTTTCTTCCTTTCTGCAGTGTAACACCAGAGCAGAACTGAACACATCTTTTTATGTGAACTGTATGCATTTTCCCCTTCATTCTTAAATAACTAAATTTCTATTTATGTCACCACCGTGCATTGAATCATGAATTCAGTATAACTCTTACCTGTTTGGAAGTAGTGTTTGGCTAATTTTCTGAACTCTAATAGAAAGCAAAGTTCAGTACTTCATCTCAACACCACCACTGAAAAGTAATCCATTTTTACCTGACACTGAAGCAGGCAGGATAGCCTGGCCCACAAGTCCTTGTTGAAGTAAATTTTGATCAAACTGACTCGTCAAAACAGAGTTATTCATGATGAAAACATTAGGGTCTGTTGAGGATGAATTAAGAAGACTGACTGGTTGTAGTCCCTCAGCTGAAGTACGGGCGACAGGCTTCCTAACTTTCTTTGTCTCTGGTTTATAATGACACTGTATGTGGGTTTTTCTGCGCCCTGAAGTACGAAACCGTAAATCACAGTGTGGACATTTAAAGGGCTTTGCTCCTGTATGCAGACGCATGTGGACTTTTAGACTCCCTTTTGTAGAAAAAGAATTACTGCACACGTGACAACTGAAGAGCTTCTGGCCTGGAAGAGTTTCAAAAAAAGAAAGATAAGTGATAAAACCTCTAAAAGTCGATAGCATTGTACCAACAATTTAAAAAAATACAGATCTTCACTCACGTGCGCAGAATAATCTGAAATAACTAGCCTTTTTCTTTATAGTTTTGGCTGCTTTTCAAATGAATTAAGGATCTCAATGAAGGGTATCTTAATTTTTTCCTATTTCTAAAATGCAGTATGCTGTTTAAACTTTCATGCAGAGTCTTATTTGGTCACCTTGTTTCCTCTGTCCTCCTCCTCATCTCTTGCCCTCCTGACTAATCAAGCTGTTTGAACTACATAGCTCATAGAACTGAAGAATTAAAAGTTTCATCTTGACCTCGTCAGCATTTGGCTTCTCCTTACTTAGCCACTCATTCCTTTTTAATTCCAGCAGCTTTATTCTTCTGTTTCAGCCTGTACCTCAATACTGACTAATATTAATGGATTACAAGTAGGAAATGAGTAAAATTTTTAAGTGAGATAATATTCTGAAAGAAAATATCAACAGACTCGAAGTCATCTAGAAGTACAGAAATCTGGTCCATACACATACAGTCGTCTTTCTCAGCTCTCCTCCTTTCAGATTGCATAACATTTGAAGAAAAACCTTGGCCTCAAATGGAATTTTTAATGTACTACAAATAACAACAGTTAACTACAGAGTTTGTTTCATTAACCATATGCGCAATTGTAAAATTCACAAAAAGCATAATGTAAATATCTGGCAGAAAACATGCCACTGTAGCTGAAAACCCACCGTAACTACTGAAATTCCCAGGCCTTCCAGAATAGTATTGCTTCCTAGCTAAACAAGGGAAAGAAATCAATGTATTCCGCACAGCTGTCTTACCAAAGAATAAAATCAAGACTTCTCTATAGCTTTGATGGAAAAATACATTAAAAAAAGAAAAGTAGTACTAAGTATGATTAAATTATCCTTTTTACCTGCAAACCTTTATATCAATCCTGAAACAAAGTCAGCTCAACTTCCAGATCAGAAAGCACTACTGTATTCTGGTGATGCTAGTCATTTACAGTTGGTAAAGAAGTCACAAAACTAATGTGAATCTCTCATCAAATTCCTGAATTACAATTCAATCTACCTCAGATTACAGATTTAGATTACAAAACCCTAACATTGTTGTCACTTTTTGTTCAACAGAATTAAGTAAACCTCTGACAACTTTCTTTCAAATAACGGAAAAGAAAAGAGCCCAAGAATAACATGAATCAGTAAGACAATGCAGATCTGGGCTGCAGCAAAGCTGTCTACCACATTCAGAGTACCACAAAGAAAACCATCTTTCCCACTAAAGAAAAAAATACCCACTGGGAGAAAGGAAGAAAGAGGGAAAGAAAGTCAGCAAAACAAAGCAAGCAAGCAGCAAGGAACAAACAACATCTGAAGTCCTGTTTAAAAACAGAACATTAAAATATTCAATCAGATTATGACCTCACTCTTGAGCTTTTTGTGTAAGTACTAGGAATCTGAAAAGAAAAAAAAGATGGATGAGCTAGAACATAAAGCTATCTATGTACAGGGAGGTAGGGACCAGACCATGAGGGGAAACTTGGAGGGAAGATGATCACAAGTTGGGATGAGAAGTCATACAGGAATGGCAAATGTCAAATGGGCATTGCTTCCAAATATAGTAAAATTAAGTGTGTTTTATCGCATCTACATTTATGCCTGCTGCTGGCTACCCAAATAAAATGTTAACAAGAACTGTTACATATACAGGAAATTAGAAAAGCAGTGAAGGCAGAAATAAAGTAACATGTGACTTCAGTTATCCCACTATATGCTACGCCAGGACACAGGAACTAAATGTTCAATTGAAGAACCATACATCTCACAGAAAAACTTCCAGCCAGCCTGCTGGTCTGAAAGGTGACGATACAATAGAAGCTAAGTAAAACCCAAAACTAATTCTTTGCATCAATGTTTATTACAGATGGAGTCAGACAGGTTCCTATCCAGGCAACTTTCTTTTACAGGGGAAGAGCACAGTAGCTTTTTCAAACTGAACTGTTATCAGGGGAGTTCCAGACAATCACACTGTAATTTTTTTTATTATTATTATTCATTTAAATAAAATAAATATGGTTCAACATAAAACTGATGAACTATTAGCTGTAGATGTTGCCCACAGATTAATACAGCCCTCTGAAAAGGGATCCAGACTCAAATGCAGAAACTTCACACCAGTTAAACTTCATGTTCATCCAACACAAGCTGGTGCAATTATAAAAGAAAACGGAAAAAACCAAGATGAAATGATTTATAACAGGGAAAAGTTGATGTGGCTTTTGTAGTGAAAATTGCATTTCACAGATCTATGAGAGCTCTTTGAAGGAGACTAGATTTTCACTACCAAGACTGTACCTGGATTTTTTGAGTTTTACCCTGGTTTTATATGAAAGAACTTTAGAAAAACTGCTGTCATGGGAAGAAAGGACAGAGTCTTTTCCTGAATTAAAGAAAAATAGTTGTAAGACTGAAAACAAAAGGTAGGATTATATGGACAATTTTCACAAGGTTGGAAGTCAGCAAGGGAGTTCTTTAAGCACCTGAGTGAAGACCTAAGCTAGTCAAGATTGTAATGTACATAGTGTGGATGAGAGGATGAACACCAGGTTGGAAAAATCTGTTAAGGATATTAAAACACTCATTTACAAAGCTCTGTTTTATATTATTAAAAAGTCTGTAAAATCATAAAAAGCTTGAAAAGGGAAAACCAGGGAACAATTTCTCATTATTTCTCAAAAAAAAAAGAACTAGAGGGCTTAGGAACAAAATTATCAGATGGCACACTGGAAACCAAATTTGAATCAAGGAACTTATTACTACTGGATGTACTGGAGGCCATTAATTTTCACCCAGTTCTCCTGGGTCCAGAGAACAATTGGATAAAACTAATGTAAAATATCCCAATAAAGGTAGCGAGCAAAAAGATACAATCTCTAGTTCAGAGTTCCACAACTTGCAAACTGCTTGAAGCTGGAGGAACATGATCAAATCCCTGCTTTGTTCTTTTCATTATCCTTGGCATCTGCTGCTATCTGAGACCAGACACTAATCTACACAGAGATCTGGTGTAACACACAAGAGCAGTACGTACCTGTTACCAAACAACAGTAGAAAGTACAAATACACTGAACTGGAAAGGGAGCTTCCACGACATATTACATATTACATATTACAGCATTAAAAGCTTTCTCTCTTTTTTTTTGCGTTTTTGAAAAAAAAGCTTGTAATGCACCTCAGCAAAACTGTAGCCAGTTTTAGCAATTAATTAGTTTAGGATTAGGTTTATTACAGAAGTACGATGGTAAGAAGAAAACAAGTATGAAAGATTTAAAGAGGTGTTTTTTTAATTTACATAAAATTGGGGTTGAAAAACACTATTATTAAAATGAGATGTCTCAGGAATACAAAGAAACTACTGTAAAAACCTAAATATTACAGAAACTAGGTTTATATTCAATTTGCATGATTCAAATAGCTAAATACTCAAATTTTTTCTACTCTTATTTTTCAATCTACTTAGCAGCACAAACATTTAACTTCTATAATTTTTTTCTTAATTTTATAAAATCCTCCAACTCCAGCCTCTTGCTCAGGAAAATCATTTAACACTGAAATGCTACAGCAGATTTGAAATTAAAATATTATAGATACATACATAGTTTTTTTTTATGAGCTAAGACTATGACTTCTTTATAAGGCTACTAATAAAAAAGGCTGTAATAATATGGTTTATTCAAAATATCATAATACAATTCATTTGATGATGCCGTAAGTACCAAATTTCACCTGGCACTGCCATTCATAGTACCATGTCCCAGATCATAGTGAAACATACCATTCCTTGCAAAACCTTTAGTTAAAACAGCCTGTCAAGATAGTAACCAGTTTCCAGACAAAGACATTAAAAATCTTACTGACCTGTGTGCGTTTTAACATGACAATCCAGAGTGGATTTTACAGTGAAACTCTTTCCGCATTCTTCACACTTATACGGCTTCTCTCCAGTATGGATACGAACATGCCTAGTAATTCCAGAATACATGTATATGTGAATTTCTACTTTTATGTCAGTTTGTAGAAATATTTATTTTGTATCTTACTAATTTTAGAATTAATTGAATACTTATATTAACATTACATTAAGCAGAACTAGTAAAGAACATGATTTAAGCATTTGCCTCTTTTGAAACTGATTTTTACATGTTTTTATATGCAAGCCCTATAGCAAGAAGAAAAGAACTTATTCTAAAACTTCCTAATAATCATTTTAATACTGCAGGAAAAGAAATAATGAAAAAGCTAGTCTAGTCGTATTCAGAACATGTAACATTTTGAGACATATTTTTAAACTGTTCTGAAAAAGAAAGATGTATGTAAATATGAGTCAAACTTTAGCTTAGGCATAAAAAAGTTTTATGAAAATGCTACTGCTAAGTTTATAGTGAACAATTTAGAAATCAGAAAATTGAAAATACACAAAACTTTTCCATTCCTTACCTGACTAAATCACTGGGTTTTTTAAAGCTTTTGGGGCAATAACTACAACAGTTGGCATATTTAGGCTCTGCTTCCAGTTCTGCTTGCTTATCTTTGATCTCACTAATTCTGTCTTTCTCTGCAGCAGACTGGACAAGAACTTTTTCTGAGACAGTGGCACTTTCTCGAGGCCTAATCTTTGCCAGTTCTGCTGTTTCTTCTTCTGTAAAAGTTATGACACCAGGACGAGATTTTCTGGAAGTTCTTTCAGAGTTTTCATCATCATCTTCAACACATGCAACTATTAAAAAAAAAAAATACACACATCTGTTTAGTTTAATCTATCAGCTGAAATTACAAATATAGAAGGGTTTATTATTAAACACATCGCCACTGTATTACATGCTTGGACTTAAATCTCTTTCAGAGGTCTAACTACTCATTTCTGTACTTCTTTTAAATAAAGCTGGATTTAAGGTATAAGTAATTTAGGACAAAAATTATTCTACTGTAGTGACACATTAAAATAACTATGTCACATACAATACCTTGAATACACTGGACAGACTCCTGGAAAACTGGTTTCTGTAAACAATCTACATAAGAGAGCAACTACAGTGGCTCTGGACATTAGACATTATCCATGCTGGAAGGCTAATTTATAACATTACTGTTATAGCATTCATGTAATTCACGGAACCATGTGTACTTGTTATGTAGTAAGGACTGTAAGAGTAAAAATGAAATAGTTTACCTCCCCCTCCTGTTTCTGTAGCTGCTGCTACAGCTGAGGAGACTGCCTGATGTTTTTTCATATGTTTTTTGCAGTGAACAGTTGTTCGAAAGCTTTCATCACAGAATGGGCACTTGTAAGGCTTCATGCTCATGTGAGTTGCCATGTGCCTGGTAAGGCTGCCATTAGTTGTGAAGGAGGTATTACAAATGCTACAGCTGAATGCTTTAACTCCTTAAAGTAACAGAAACAAATAAGTAGCATGCCATTTGTTTAAGTTTACTTATACAGATCATTTACAAACGCCAAATGTTTGAGTTAAGCTAATATAGAGCTTGTATACTCTGTTACCTGTATGAGTCTTCTCATGTGACTTAAGAACTCCTGAGGAAACAAAGCCACGGCCACAGAGTTGGCATTTATAAGGTTTCTCACCAGTATGCGATCGTACATGTTGTTTCAAATGGCTGGATTTTTTAAAACCCTTGTTGCAATATTCACATCTATTAGAAGAAAATTGTTTTCATTAGTTGTATATAATTAGTAGCCATAAAAGATTCAGGAAATTCTGTGACAGAACCTAAAAGTATAACAAACCTATACGAACGCCTGCTTTGATCTTCATTATCCTCAAGAAAATGAGTCCGTTGGTTATGCAATTCAAGCTCTTCTTGTGATGACTGATCTTGTATCAAGCGAGTAGTCTAGAAATCAAAGCCTCAAGTAAATTTCAATAACACAATACTGAAATAAAGTCACATAAATAGGCAAGAAAAAAATCACAGCACTTACAGTCAACACAAGTAACCAAATTTATGCTTTCATAAATTTTTGACAAGAAATTAAGAGTGTGATATGATACCTCACTCTCATAGCGAGAGGGAAAGCAGCAAAATGTGCACCTATTGAATCGGAATAAACAGACAACATGGTGCACTTAGACCTCCCTGCGAATCAGACAAAAATGTGTCTTGAGTCTTGTACGTTTCCTAGTGCCTGAGGGGTTAAATTTAACACTAAAGCAGCCATTTTAAACAGTATGAGCCCCACACTGAGTAGCAAAATGCACAGTGGTGCTGGCAGAGTTCACTACTTTTTGAACAGGTTTGTCCTCTAAGCAAAAACCACTGCAGAATAATCCTCGAGAATGATAGCATGTGTTAAGATTTGAAGAGGAGAAAGCTCCAAAGCCTGTAGGCTACTCAAACTCTTCCAGATCCTAAAACCCACCTCAGTTCTCTGACTGACACTCGCCCTTTGCAAACAAGCATGAAGTGACAAGAATTCATGCAGGTCATCGTGGTAAATGTATTACTACAGATGGTCTTCACGCTAGGTACTGCTACCATCATAAAAAGTTATATTTAAACTGTATTTTTAGCAATTAAGCTCTTGTACAAATTTAACCAGATGAGAACCACAAAAGAACATCATACACTGCAGTATGCAAGCTCCATGAATGATCACTACACATTTGTAATGTTATTTTTATTGCTTGATCATATCTATATACATACAAATTAAAGAATTAGGACAGAATATAGTGCAATAATGTAAAATTATTTTATAACATTAGGTCCTTTCCTTAGTTTTAGACTTACAATCCAACTTTATAGCATTATACCCTTTTTTAAGCTTAGAGCATCAAAACATACAACTCTGAAACATGTAGCCAGGTCACTTCTCCCACCCTTTTATTTTTCAGTTGTTAAACATAAGCAATCTAGAAAAGAAATCATGAAACTTTTCCGACTTCTGTTTACCTAATCACCAATGAAATAGTTCAAAGAAACTCATCACTGAACACAGAACAATGAATTCGGCCTTCTAGCGGTACTTACTACATTAATAGCGTCTGTACTTGGAACCTGAAGAAGGGCTGGTGGATGGTAACTCGTTGAAAGAGCCTGAGATTCAAGTGTGCTTGAATCCTGCAGCTGCTGTACAGCTGGAAATTGAGTCTGTTGATTGTAGCTGTCATTGACTGTAAAACCTGCCAAAAATTAAACAGTCACAAACCTGGAAAATACACTGAATTGGACTTTGAATAACACCACACTTTTTTGAAGACTACCTTCCAAAGAGATTAAGTAGTATTACCAAATAGTAATACTCATTTTATACTCTTCACTGTTGAGTGTCAAAATGCACAAATGTTTCTGGCATCTACATAATATGCATAACAGGGTTACTTACCATTAGCTGGAATTCTATTGGAAAATCTCCTCCACAGAAAAACACTGTTTGAAGTTTCTTCGGGGTGCCACAATTACCTTAGAGCCATTGAAATTTTGAATTTCTTGTATGTAAGCATGCATGTGTCAAACAGGTTGACCCATCTCCCTTTATCCACGTTGGTACCACGCTCCCTTAACTACACTGGAAGCCGATCACAAGGATGCAAAGCTCAGTGGGGAGGATGGCGGGTGAGTGGAGGAGATGACCCAATAGGAGAACTCCAGTTTCTGATAAAGTAACCCCATTTTCTCCTACTTTGGATCTCCTCCACATATTCCCACTCTTTAGATAATAGTAAAGTAGAGCCTCTCAAAGGCAAACTGCAAAGTAAAAAATAAACATATTTTTATTCACAATTCCAGTATAAAGACCTGACATTTTTATTCGGTTTTCTTCTGAAATATCAGATCTTAATCACCTCCTTTTCTAAATGAATGAATGAAATGATAGTATCAATGATTCAGAGCCAGGGAAGTATAGCTCAAATTGCAGGGGTTTTTAGTGCTATTAGAGATGCCCTTTTATTAACCCCTCTAAGCCCTAATACTTTTAATATACACACACACATCCCCCCCAATGCTGTGTGGAAAAGAGTGAAACCACAAGTATCAGTAATTAAGGTAAGGGCAGCAATTTTACTATTTCTGTGCAGTTTGCCTTTAGTGGACAAAAAGGGTGAAGATTATGAAAACAGGGTAGAAACAAACCCACATCAGATGATCACAGCATCAAAGGCCAAAAAGTAGTACTTAAAGAATTTTTTTAATTACAGTACAGTATATCAAAAACTGGGATGTGTTAAGTTTAAGCAGAGATTTTCCCAAAAGACACTTCCCACAGTAGAAGAGGACTGTTATCAACACAGGAAAAAAACTTACTTGTATGCTATTGCTTACACCATAGAATGAAAACTAATAAATGTAAAACAAATCTTGAAAGCATTATTAGTCAGGTTGTAACTTATCACCAAACCTAACGCTGCAACTCGTATATTATTTTGTCTCCTAGAACTACCAAGACTACAAGAAAAAAAAAAAAGTCTCAACAAGCTAGCCTTTCACCTCAATTACTCTTAGTGAAATGACAAAATCAAAATTAGCCCGAAGAACAGTATGCAAAGCTTTACGGTGATAAGAGGGCTGCTAATTTTTATTTTCAAATACATTTTAAAAGCACCTTTATGGAAAAATGGTATTCCCACTACACTTGATGAGAACACAAAAAAACCAAGCCTCAGGAAACTGAAGTAAAAGTGAAGCCACTTCCATGCCCTACATAAAAAAAAAAAGGATGTAACTATTTAAATGTAAAAAGAAACAGCTATCTAAAAAAACTGAAACTTTTTTTAATCGTTAAGTAATTTTTACTAGCTAAGAAAGAAAAAAGAAGTTACTATACCATGACCTGTTTTACTTCAGTGTTTTAATAAAAGCAATTATTGACATCCTGAAAAATTTCCCAGGATCATACAACAAAATACTCATGAAGAAAAGTTCTGAATTTAAAGGTATTTTGGGACAAACTGAAGAAATAAATACTCCTTCTGAAAGTAGTTCTGGAATAAATATAAACCAACGCTGTAACAAGAATATACATGATGCAACCCCATTTTGCTCAATACCTAGTACGAAGGTCAATTTCCACTCAAAATTTAAAAATATCTGACAATTTTGAGCATGCTAAAGCCATTTGCTACCACCATACTATTTCTACAGAACAGCATAAAAAAAAAAAAACAACACCCAAACACCAAACAACAGACATTCAGTCTGAGAAAGACAGAAATAAATTTCAGAACCTTTATTTTCTGCTCTTGTTTTCATCATTATACATTACTTCCCAGAAGCTTTTGCTTAATTTGCAAAGAACAGAGAGCATCTTAAGCTCTGCATAATCAGGGGAGTATCTTACTATGAAGTCCTCTAAACTTGGAATTGGATTTTGTGTTATTTCAGTACAAGCAATCATTTGCATTGCCTGTTTTTTCTTGGCTTTAGGACATCACCCAGCCTATTCTCTTCTACATTAACAAAACATACTGAAAAAACAGAATACTCTGGAAATCAGTTTACTGGTGGAAAGATATGTCTCGCACATGAGAATCAAAAAACAACAGTATGATAGTTCATAGCAAATATAGTATTTTAGACAAAACTTGAAGTCTTTACTGACAGATCATTTGAACTCTAACATTACAAACGTATCTACATGCACGTGTGCATCTCGGGGCGGGGGGGGGGGGGGGCGGGGGCAGGGTTGTGTGTGTGTGTGTCAGTGACTAGTGATTAAATGTTCTGCAGGTTTGTTTCCTAGCCAACTTTTGGAACCACCTGAACAGTATTGACTGGAATCAATGTGCAAATAGTTACTGAAAGAATCGGAATTCCAAGTCTTGAGATTGCAGATCAACTTCTCAGGACAGCAAAACAGCAGTCTGGTGGCAAGGGTACATTTATATGAGCTACAGAAAAACAGTATTTGGACTTCTTGTAGTTTTTCCAAGATCACTCTCCTATCACCACTAACTGAATTATTAACATTCAACCATGCTTACAGGGAGACTTTAAAGGAAGAAAATGTGACATAATCTATATGAAAACACATTTGGTGACAGATAATACTCAATAACACAAAGACATTTTCTGATAAAAGATCCATTTCGTTGTTCTGACCTCACTAAAAAAGTCTTCAGATGAAGATGCCTGAATATGTAAACTGCAAAGAACACCTGAAGTCCTTTTTCTCAGTCTTCAAATCTAGCTCAAATGAGTAATAGACTATGATACAGCAGCACCCTTGTAAGATCTGCACTTCTTTACAAGTCTGAACATATCAAGAAGAAAATCTATCTGAACAAACCACAAATTCTGTAAAAGTATTACAGACAAACCTGAAGGAATAAACAAAGTTCTGACAGGTCTCTGCAGACCTAGAGATCAGCCTCATCTGTCTGAAATGTAAAGATTTTTTTTTTCTTAAAAAAAGGAAAAAGAAAAATCAAAAAACCTACTGAAGATTTTTTAAAAACTCCTACATTGTTTTATTAATAAACACTGAGCCAAAATATTTTAACAAGAATACAGCCTATAAAAATCAAGGATAACAAAGACATAGTGTTTTAAGTTTGAATGTTCTGCCTAGCTGATAGGAAAAAGAAATTAGGAGCATGAAGCACAGATGCAGACATAGGGAGAGGGTCGACCAATTTAACGCATGCATCCGCGCAAATGCTTACCTACCTGAAATTCAAAAATTTTGAAGGGCTCCAGGATCTTCAAGGAAACTTCAAAGAGTTGGGAATCTGTGGATGAGATTCCAAGTAGAATAGGAGACATCTTATACAAGTGAGACTTAAAAAAAAAATCTACACCACAAATGTTCTGATTCTCTGTACCAATTTTATAATGTACCAATGATCGGCCTAGATTTCTGATGATGAAAGAATTGTTTTGTGAGATCTAGAAGAGTCTTCCCCCTCCCCAAGAAATCACTCAGTATTCAAGGTTTATTTAATGGAGAAGATACACATACACAGAAACTGAAGTCTAAATAAAGTAACAAAACAAGGTTTACGTATTGAATTTTCAAATTCAAAGGAGCCATAAAGATCCAAAGAAAAACCACCACCACTCTTGAGAGTAACACAGAGTAAAAGGTTGCACTTTTTTTCTGCAGTCTCTTTTCATTCATTTGGAAAACTGTAAAAAGTAACCAATGAAAATAATCCATAGGGTTTTAACAGGACCTGGTTCAGTCTTGTTTAATAAAGGCGGAGAGTTTAATTTTTTTTCTCAGTTACATACAAAGCAGCACAACCTAGAGAATTAAAATTGGCAACAAATTATACTATTTCTTCACAGTGTCATGCAACTTAGCACAGTCAATTATGTTTTTATGAAAGGCACTATACAATTAAACAGGGAATGAAATTAAGAACAGAGAAGTTTAAGCAGATGGAATACCAATCACCGGTTACCAGTCATATAAATATGAAGTTATTTGCTGGAGTTGGAAACAAGGAGGAAGAGATCAGCTGGTCAGCCAGTGAGTTATGCTTCCCAACCAAAACAAATGAAAACCCCTTGAACATACTCTCCTTCCCTGCCCACCCCCCCCAAAAAGACCCAAACCAAAACTAGTAGCTTCATACCAAGCAACAACTCAAGAAATCCAGGACTGAAAAGCAAAGGTACACAGTCATTTCTTCATTCTCTGGAGGCTACATAAGCCTTACACATATTTCTCAGTATTTTGTAGGTAAAATTAAAAAAAAAGTTTCCAAATGTTTACAGTCTCTTCATTTGTTACTTATGTAGCTTTATAAAATACAAAAGGAAACCGTTGTGTTTAGGTGAAAGTATGAGTTCTACATGATTATATTTTGCACTGTCTTTTTCCATAATGATTCCCAACAGCTACTCAGTCAAATCTTAGACCATGTTTCTGATCATCTCAAGTTATAGGCACGTATATTTAGGGGGAAAGTTGTGTAAACTGCCTACTGCCACAGCAATTTCAAACACAGTTAGGGAAAGAATACAAAATGCCTGACTACAAACCCCATACTGTAATGGCTAAACATCAGCTCATAACAGCAAAATCTATTTACATTCAAGTATTCAAAATATTTTACCAAATATAGTTTCAAAATAGTAATTTAAGAAAAAGCTTTTGCAACTTCTCTGCATTGCAGTTACTTCGACTGTGGATGCCCACTTCTGAAATGCTTTATGATAGCTATGCTGTAAAGGCAGATTTATAAAAATCACTTTAAAAACCTTTATTTATTACTAACCTTGTGATAAGCTCTGCTGATCAAATGGCTGCTGTGTTATAGCTTGCTGTTCAAATTGAGTGATGTTTTCCTGTAAAGCATGCTGGGATGTCACAAATCTGTCTGAAATGGGGGAAAGGGGGTGGGGGGAAGGGAAAAATACCAAGAAAACAAGATGTAATTAACTGGATAATTCATTTGTTCCCAAAAACCTACATTTTATAGTCGTTTGAATTTTTACTACATTAAAAATACATTAAAAAATTATTAGCTGCATAGGTATTTAAATCTTTGCTTATTGTAGGCTTTAGTTATATTCCTCTGTAGTACTTGATAACTCATTACACCATGAGAAAGAGCAAATAAGCAAAACCAAAATACTTTGTTCCACTACTACTACTAAAATAAGTACATGGAATACTTTGTATTCTCCCACCTCAAAACACAGGTATTACTTCCTAAGTAGACTATATAGCAGTGCTTTTTATTAATAATAGAGGTGATGTGGTAAAGTTTTGTGTACATAGTATTGTTTTTCTGTATGTTTTTTTAGTAGTTTTGTTTGACACAACTAAATGGTACAAACCTTAATCTTTTTGTATTTTTAACACTAAACCTAAACACCAATGAACGAAAGAAACTGTAAAGTGTACTTCAAGTAGTTAGCTTTTACTCCATGTATTTTTCTAGTTGTTTACTTGTAATTGTCTCGAAACTGAAATCACTGGAATTTGGGAATAAAAAGTTATTTGAGAACTTGTAAACTTACCTCATTGTAAACCTTATCATAGTTCAAATACTTACCCTCATCTTGCTCTAAAGGCTGATCAGCCAATTGTTGTTCTAGTGCTGTTTCTTCTGTGCCTACTACTGGCTGCTGGTCTAACTCTAAAATAGCCTGCTGATCTGTTGCAACAGCTTCTGACTGCTGTAGCTCATCGCTTTCAATCTCCACTTGCATCTGTGTAGAAACATGAATGCTCTGCTGATCTACTGTAGAATCATCTATTGAAGCAGACTGCTGATGCTGCTGAAGTTGCTGTGCAAGTTCATATCTGCAAAGAAAGGTAAGGAGGTCTTTTTATGGCTTCAGTTAGACAGCTATCCGAACTACTTATGTGAACAGATTTTTATTTTTATTTTTACTATACACCGTAATTTACTATACCTTCAGAGCTACCTAAGTATTTGCTACCCATAAACATCCTTATTCAAATTATTAGCATTCCCTATGGAGCAAAACTGCCTTTCCAAGCATCTTTAAGGAAGGGCTACTGAAATACATTGAAGGACTGATATCAAAATTGTAAACATACCTATGAGTCTTCATGTGTTTTTTACAGTTTAGTGATGTTTTGAATGTTTTTTGACAATATGGACACATATACGGTCGAAGGTCATTATGGATCCCCATATGTCGCCTGAGGCTACCACCAGTAGTGAAGGCCCCGTTGCATATAAGACACTTAAAAGCTTTCAATCCAGTGTGTGTTCTAATATGTGCTTTCAGAACTCCAGCTGACACAAAACCTCTTCCACACTGAGAGCACTTAAATGGCTTTTCACCAGTATGCGACCTTTTTAAGAGAAAGCAGAAGTTAAAGTAGATTTAACAGTTTGATTTACAAAGTTATTAAAAGACTAAATTTTAAAATTAGCAAAATAAACCAAACTAAGGCAACTGCTGTATGGATGGAAGAGGCCTCAGTTAACACAATCCAGAAATTAAAGCTTTAATAAATTATAAACATCCTGCATGTCATCACTGACAGGGCTAGAAGCAATACTGTCTGACAGTTTTAATTATATTCTACAGTCCAATCTCCCTTTCTGAGCATACTCTGCCTCAGTTAAAAATTAAAGTTGAATTTTTTGCATGCCAGATAATGTACTAGTTCTTCAGACTAGTATATTATCATTCACATGTATTTTCCTCAATTCAGCTAAAACAACGTCCACAAAAGTTTGGAGAAAAAGACATTACGGTTCTCCTCATATTATATGCTACTATTACGTTTAATGACGAAACTTTTGGGAAAAGAACTGTGTCTATCCTGCATACCCCCTGAACAAGGCACAGTACAACTAGTCTTTCAAATTATGTGAAAACAATATTCAAATGGGGAAACTCTCTCACCTATACTATCAACACATCCCACTCACTATATGCTTCCTTCCAGAGGTGTTACAGGAGTTTCCCTTTACGACTACATCAAGATATAAAATAGACTGAAGGACAGATTAGGAAGTGGAGTGCAATAAAAATTTTAAGGGTTACAACTGTACCATCCCAGGAGTGAGAGCTAGGAGGAAGGTGATGTGAATGCTAGGAAATGGAAGACAAAGGAAGCAGATTTAATAAAACTGGGAAAAGTTAGGCATGGCTTATGACTACAGTAGCCGTAGAAGTCTATGACCACCACATCAGATGCCATAAATAAATAAGTGTGGCAGACACCAAGATCACTATTTTGCTACCAATATACATCTACGGAAATCAGTCGTAAGGGTATCCCAACCCTTCCTTGGTGGGCCTGTGGGAGAACCTGACACACTATTCAGTCACTGCTCTATTGAGTATACCACTATGACAAATTTCCCTCTGTTTCAGAGAAGGAAACAAGCTTTCTAAGCAATGATAAGCATCATACCGTGAAGACAGACTGACTACACAAGTGTCAAGTCTAGTAGTTTGGGTATAGCAATGCCAACTTATGAACAATAAACATGGAAAAAGAGAAAAGTTTCCAATTCCTCTACAAACCCCCAAACAAAGCCAAGCTAAGATAAGCTTCACTCAGCACCCTGGTCCAAAGATCAATCAGAAAGAAACACAGCAGCAAGTGATTGGTACCCCCTTCACATCTTTGTATTTTCAGTATCAGAAAAGAAAAACAAAGATGCACTTAATAAGTAATGAAGCTTTTAAAGATAGCTTATCCTAAGCTGGACTATGTGCATACCCAACAGCAGAATGAATTCAAGCACAGGCATTTGAAGAACATAATTTTCAAACACAAAATGTATTCTGACAAGAAAAAAAAAATAACTGTGAGTATTCAGTGTATGTAAACCAATTGTTTAACTAATAAGCTGTTCATGTTCTATGTAATTAAAACTTTTTCAATCTCCACTCAAAGGATCCTGACAAAACTATGAAAAAGAAAAATGAACTACATAGATCAGTCAACTACATTTCTCTAACACAAATGGAAGATGAAAATTACAAATATAAATAAAACTGTAAACTATATAAATGCTTCAGTAAAATATGCATAAATTTAGCTTATATTTAGGCTAAATAAGGCCATCTTTAGGCAGATAAGGCCCTCTTTAGTGGCAACTAACATTTTAATGGTAACTAACCACTGACAGTTACACCCTGTTTAAGAAAATAGAGACAAGTGTGAAACACAAAATCAACCATTTCAATGAAGGACAATGAAGGTGGTAATGATGCAGACTAGCAACACTTACTAATTTAATTTATTTTGATTTAAATCAATCCAGCTTGATTGTGTCTACAAAAGACAGTGAGAAATCTAGGTAGGATATTTCCAAAGGAAAAGATGTCATATTACAAGACTTCCCCCCCCCCCCCGCATTAAGACAGCATATAGAATTCAAGAACTGTTTCAAGCCAGTTTGAGAACCTACCAATACAGAACTTGATTTGTAAGGAGAACATGAAGAACTCACCATGATTTGAATTCAAGACAGTGAGAAAGCAGTACAGAGCTGTCCTGGTTTCAGCTGGGATAGAGTTAATTTTCTTCCTAGTAGCAGGCACAGTGCTGTGTTTTCGATTTAGTAGGAGAAGAATGCTGATAACACGCTGATGTTTTAGTTATGGCTAAGTACTGCTTACACTAGTCAAGGACTTTTCAGCTTCCCATGCTCTGCCAGGTGCACAAGAAGCTGGGAGGTGGCACAGCCAGGACAGCTGACCCAAACTGACCAAAGGGCTATTCCATACCTTGTGACATCATGCTCAGTATAGAAACTGGGGGGAGTTAACCAGGGGGGTAGAGAACTGCTGCTCAGAACTGGGTGGGCATTGGTTGGTGGGTGGTGACCAATTACACTGTGCATCACTTGGTTTGCATATTCTTTTATTATTATTATTTTCCCTTCCTTCTCTGTCTTATTAAACTGTCTTTATGTCAAGCCATGAATTTTACTTTTTTTTTTTTTCTGATTCTCTCCCCACCCAGCAGGGTGGGGGAGGGAGTGAGCAAACAGCTGTGTGGTGTTTAGCTGCCTGCAGGGTTAAACCACAACCAGAGCTTACATTGCAGAAACAAGCAGATTGCCACCTGCTTGTTTGGAAAATTTCCTTAGATCCCAGTAATGACCTTTGGTGGGGTTTTTTTCATATTTTTCTCCTCCAGTTATTCAGAGTTTATAAAGCAGGGAGCAATGTTTGATAAGTCAACTAAATGTCAAAGCTCACTGCCTGTAAAACTGCAACCCAATCTAACTCTGAAGCTAGCCTTTCTTTTGAAAACAAGGTTGGATTAGTTACCTCCACTGGTTCCCTCCCAACCTAAAATTTTCCGTGGCTCTGCAACCTTGTGGTTGTAAGAAACACCCACTACGTGGAACTTGAACTAAACTTCAAGCAAAAAAAATGATCCCCAAGAACATTTACTCGATTACAATGTAAGCCTAAATTCTTCCAGGTTTAGTACACAGAAAACAGCAAACAGAACAAAAAGCTAATTTCCTTCTAAAAAAATAGCAGTTACATACAAAGCGGATGATCTGGAGTACACAAGTACAAAATTATGACAAGAATTCACAAGCAATGCTTGTTATTTTCTATACATAGTTTAGGAAAAAAGAGTCTGAGTGTTAATAAGCTAAACTGCACACTAAACACAACGACTTCTACTGCTAGGACTGCATATAGATATGAATTAGTCCAAAGTCTCTTCCAACTTTACCAGAAAAATCAATTATCACTGGTTCACTACTTGGCGACGGTTAAAAAAAGAAGTCTTTTCAGCGAACACTATATAAATTACATGCTTTTCCATAAATTTGTTGTTACATACATTTCCTTTCTTATTTGTATTCATTTTACCTGATGTGTTGTTTAAGATGACAAGATTTTTTATAGGCTCGATGGCAATAAAAACATTTGTATGGTCTGTCTGCATCATTCACAAAATTATTGTTAAAATAATTTTGGAAGAACTGGCTATTCCTTGGGATTGGCTGGATAAGACCTGCACACATAAACACACACAAAAAGGAGAAATTAATTGGCAAAGTTATTCCAAAGTTGCAGTAGTCTGAAGAGCTAGTATTTGAGAACAAGTGACTTTTAGCATGCAAGAATGTAAAGAAAATGAGCATGTTTTCAGCACGTACTTAAAATTATGCATGCATCTATTTAGCATTATACGTATTACATTGCACATGCTATCTATTTTAGTGATAGCTCTTGTTTTACCCATAGGTCCACCTCATTACATTAAGCCTCACATATGTCCAAAATAAGCATTAACTTTAAAAAATGTTGACAGTTATGAATTCATTGCTAATCAAATAATATTTTGTTCTTCCAACCTCTACCTTAACCAAATGGCATTTAACCAATGTACCCCAGATATGCATGATAGCCTGACAAATTAATATGCATTTTGTGAAAAGTACAAAACACCATGATACATATCTGCCTTTACTTAAAGGATAAAAAAAGTCCATTAAAAACTGTTGTATTTGTACATCATCTACTTTGGCTAATCAGTCTTGCTAATTCTCTGGGTATCTCCAAAAATATATTGGGGGGAAAAAAAACCCCCAAACTTCAAACCAGCTTATTTTAACAAATGCTCTTTATACACTGGTTCCTGAAGTCAGTCAAGTGTCATTCTGGAAAATCAGTTAAAAGTTCCTGCTACTAAACGTCCAACTGCTAAGGCAGGAGTACTCTGTCTCAGAAGCAGCCAGCAGAGGGGCAACATCCTGAACACCGTGACAGAATGGGAACAGTAGCGGACTTCAAAAAAACAACAATCTCATCGTTATTCACACATCTGTGAACTCAAAAGTACTTATCACAATACTAATATAAAAGGCTGAGGGAGCGATGCAAAGTTGCAACAAATATGCAGAAGATCCCTTAATGGTCCTACATATTCACCACAAAAGCCTTTTACGTTGTCTTTTCTTTCCTCAGACTGCTTCACTAGCATGCTACGTTTCATATTCAGAAAGGAAAGCCTGAAGTGTTTCTGCTGACTTCAAATGTAATCAAAAACAGCAGAAGACAGGGAGAGGGAATTCTCTCAGTTTTGCTGAAGAGATGGCAACAAGTTTATCTGTCTCAGACTTGAAAAAGTTTATGTGTATATATGTATGTTATAAATGTATATTTTTATATATTTACATGTAATATAAATATATTAAAATATAAATATACATTATATATAAATACATCTATGCCAAAACTTCCTTCACCTTCCCCAACTAATTCAGCTGGTCTAGTAAAAACATTTTATCTAAAAAAAACAAACAAAGAAAGAAAAAACCAAACCCAAAAAACAAACCAAAAACCCCACCAAGATTAAAACGACAACCCTACTTTCTAAATTCCTTCTGGCATCCTTCTGTGATGATAATTAGTAGTAGTGTTCAGAAGATGACACAAGTCTTCCAAATCAGAAGAGAAGGAACTCCATATGACAAATACTTACTCTCAGTTATTTTTGATCAAATAAAAGCAGAATAATTCAGTTAATGAATGACAGCTGACTAACTTGTGAGCACATCCCAGGTTACAACAGTTCTGGTCTGCAGGAGCACTGCAGAAATTCCTAGCAACATACATAATAGAGCAGGACTAACAGAAATTCCTATTAAAACACTTCCAAACTGTTTACTCAACCTGTTCAACGCAGATAAATCAAACATTTCTCCAAACTGTTAGAATAGTTAAACGTGGCTCTACAATGGATACAGCAAGTCAGCAAAACAGTTCTGAGTTCTATAAAGAGTTATTTTTCCTCCCATCAGTTCCATCTTTAGAACCACAGTACACGCTAGAAAAATTACATTAATTTTTTACAATTCTTACTCAATAGCTACCATCAACTAACAGAATAAAATGACACATTGTAACAGATAGAAAATAATTTGCAGACTTTTCTTATAGACTTTTAGAGTAATGTAGACTTTTTTATAAAGCAAAATATGTATCAACATTTTTTTTTTTCCCATCAAAGGTGCCACTCAAAGATTAACACTAGCACAGAGCAACAATACTAGTTTCTTGACACCTCTACAAGAAATAAGAGGGGATTTTTTTTTCTGGGAACAGTGGAAGTATTGTCAGTGGGTTGAAAAAAAAGGACACCTAGACAAATGGTGGAACTTCTTATTTTTACATTGAGTACTCCAACATCAGCAGAGTTCAGGTGTTATCAGTACCTGTAGGAAACAACTTTTATAGTATTTCTTTTTTGTTAGTCTTTATTTTTTCTCCAAAACCCAAAATTTCACTGCACAGATCTTAATTGTATTGAAGCACTTTTTTCTTTAAAAATCAAGAAATAGGGCTCTATCTGTTTCCAGGGTTCACTCAAGAAAGAAATATCGTGTGATCTGAATACCTGAAGCTGTCAGCTAAGTTTTGATGCTACTCTGAAAATTTAAGATTCTTACACCTGATACCAAAATAACCACTACTCATGCATACAATAATTCTTGGAAGCAGTGATAGCAAAAGGATTTTTAAAGAGTGATAAAGATTTTAGGCTGAAGACATTACCAGTATAATATTCTACTATATAAAGATGACTACACAACAGACAACGCAGGGGTTAGCAGACTGGTGAGTCAAACAACAATGAAGAGTAAATGCCTTGCCCACTACCTTGACCTCTACTGGACAACAATATATACTGTCTTGAATGAGCTGTACAACAACTCACCTTCTTCCAAAAAGTGGTTTTACATAATGTTGTAACAATTATTCTACAACAGAATTAAAATAACTGTATGAATTCTCTACAGCATGTTCCAGAATTATTCTGTCCTTTTGTGAAATATTACCACTAATTCAGGAGAGGTCACGATTATACCAATTACACCAAAATCACGTAACACACCGCCTCATTAATACATGTAATTTGAATAAACATGATCATCTGAAGAATAATCTAGGTCATGAACTGTCTGTCATCTTTTCTATACCAACAGTCTCGCAATAGTTAATTTAAACTGCTCTCCTAATGTAATGTAAAAATGCACACACTTTTTTTCTGGTAAGGATTATACAATTTCTCTGTAAATAAAAAAGATTCTTCTTATTAATTCTAGTTCAAGCAAACTATAAAATATGGCACTTTTCTGAAGCCTGATTATTTCCAATAACTTATTTAAAGTGCATCTTTCTAAGTAAGCTCTGAATGTGTTTGCTTGATTAAACTGTGACCTCTGTTTTCCAGCAAAATCCAAATTTCAAGAGAGCATGGATTTACTTGCTATTTACCTAAATCAGTTATGAGTATGGGCTCTTGCAAAGGAATATCTGGTACTGGAACACTCGTCTTTCCTACTCGAACTTTTGCAGGTTTACGTTGATGTCGCAGCTTTCTTAGTTCGGTATGTTTAAAATGTGAAGCAATATGAGTTTTCCGGTGGCCTGATGTTCTAAACTTTTTGTCACAGTGAGGACAAGCAAAAGGCCTAACACCTGCAAAAGATTAAACAAAAATAATATTAGTTTGTGATTTTATTTCCACTGCCCTAGAAATGTAGCTTTGGAATACAGCATTTTCTTTTCTGTATTTTCTTTTTTGTTTTCTATCAGGGTGTTTATTGTCAAATAGGTTTTCAAAACAGATCCATAAAATCCAATCAAAAGTTATAAAATTGCTGAACTACTAACTGGTTGTAACGTTATCACTTTAAGCAAGCTTATGATCAGGGAAATGGATGATGCAAAAGTGACAGCAATTTTCAAAGGATTCCAGAAGCTATCCTAAGAATTGCAGATAGCAGGTCAAATGTCCTTCCAAAGCAAACTGTTAAAAAAACCTGTAAGAAAAAAGAATCAGCAAACACGCAGAGAGATGATATACAATAGGATAAAACAGAGGAACAGTGATGTGACAAATTTTAAAGAAATTCTAGATCGGTCTCTGAAAATGTCACCACTGTTTGATGGCAGTCAAAAAAGCATGCCAACAGGAATTATTAAAGAAAGACTTTTGCAATGCAAAATCCGGTATAAATCTCTCCTTGGAAAGGATACTGAAGAACTTGGTAAGTTATAGAAACAGGCAAAGCTGACGAATTTTCAGCTTTTGTTCATGGGGAAATCTTGGACTTAGAAGGTTAGGAAACATAACTGGATATTATGAAGAAAGCTCTATAAAATTACAGGTGGAAAAAATGCACAAGAAATAAAAATGAACCATTCTTCACAATACAATAACTAAAACATCATATGAAACTACTGAGCAGAATATTTAAAGCAACAGAAAGTATTCTACTCAACATGTAGCTCAACATTGGAATTCATTATCTTAGGTTGTTCTAGTAGTAAGTTCACACAGGTTCAAAACTGATTAGCTAGGTTCTTTGGAACAAAAAAAACATACAAAGTGCTGCTCAGTGCAGAGGTACAGACTGCTTCATAAAGCCCTCAACCCAAAGATTAGCGGAAGCTAGTTGTACGCTGCTAAGAAGCATTATTGTAGGCTTCCCCCTTTCCACACGTTGCCAGAGAGCGCATACGGGGCTGGATGAACCTCTAACCTGACCCAGTAAGCCTAACCTGCTAGACAGAGGAAGAAGCAAACATCTCTGACAGGAAAAACAAGTGTGCTGAACAATGGCTAACCACATGCTGGAGTTCCATAAACACTGGACTACCTGTTTTTCAAGTCACTTAGTGCTTTTGCCACTTTGAATGAGTCTAACTTCTTAAATAAAGTAAGGTTGACTTTAAAGTAACAGAAAAAATATTGGTTTATAAAAACCAAAGTGAAAAACTTTCTGCAGATAAATCCAACATTGATATTGCATGGATTAAAGGCATCTGACTATAAAACATATTGAACACCAAATGCACATAGCCAATGAATGATACTTTTGCAGAATGTAAATACATGAGTAGGAGTGAAAGGAAAAGAACAGCACATTTATGAGCTTATCTTGCTGAAAGCTTATTTACCTGCAAATAACAAAGAAAGAAAAGTGGAAAACAATGAGGTAGCCCACCAAGAGTGGAAAACTCATTTTTCTCTATGCAGAGGATAGAAGTTCAGCCACAGAAAAACAGGTATTGAAGACACCATACATGATGTAAATAAGACCGTATGAACATAAGAGTTTTAGGGTATGCAGTGTAAGATATTGAAAACAGGTAAATTGGTGAAAACATCAAGCAACACCTTATTGTTGAAGAAAATAATGGGAAGTAACCAAACAGTCCTGAGCGATACAGTGAAATTATCAGTGTAGGGAAGGGGAGGGAAGAAAAGATGCAGAGTAAATATGAAAGATGACTGGGGAGAAGTAAAATCAGAACTCAAATTCTCAGAGTACAAGTCTTTAGAAAGCACAAATACACTTCACAGTAGTGATATTAAAAGGCAGCAACAGTTGACTCATCAGAAGAAAACCAGATGTCTATGGCTTTTGTAAGAGCCCACACAAAGTTTCAAAGCCATGAAACACTAGAAAGTTATGACAAAAATTTAAGTTCATCATGTAAGACACTAAAACCAGTTCATTCTCTGATAGGTATTAATGACATGATAGGCGTCTCTACAATTTAGGCACTTCACATTGTCTTTTTTCATTCAAGGTCTTGCCGACATCACAGAAAATACAAATGCAATTTTGAGGCCTTACCTGTATGTAGACGAATATGAACTTTTAAACTCCCTGAGGTGGAAAAGCACTTCATACAAAATTGGCACTTGAAAGCCTTAATGCCAGTATGGGTTTTTATGTGCGCTGTGAGAGTACTCTTAACAGCAAAGGCGCGGAAACACTGGGGACACTTGAATGGCTTCTCATGGGTATGAATGCGAATGTGGCGCACTAAATCACTTGGTTTTTTAAATTCTTTAGAGCAGTATGGACAAACATGCCACCTTATTCCATTTTCTTCACGTATAGAACCTAAAATAAGAAACAACATCAAACTGAACGTGTTGGAAATATTTTAACAGTTCTTCAAAAATTCCACTACACCATTATATAAAGCAGTCAAAACACAAAAACATTTTGCCAAATAGATGCCATTACAACACACAGCAGACAATTAACTTCTCTATCAGATACATTCTGCTTCACAAAAACAGTGGTGGGCTGGAATGACAAAAACAAAACCTAAGAGAATCCTGTTGAAATTTAAACATTTTTACGCTGCTGAAAAGGAAGGATGTAAAAAAAAAAAAGCTAAGAAATGTCTAACTTCACTGAATGCAGTTTATATGCCACTTAGAAATACAGAATGTAGGTGTAGTGCAATATATATACCAGTTAACTTATAAACACAACTTCTAACACAAAATCATCCAACAGTGAATATAACTCTTCAACCATAACCACACGAAATTATTTTTAACTACTAAACACTTATCTAACTCACTGGATGAGGTACTTTATATTGCCCTCTCTTCTCCAAATTCAGACTTAAATTAAAATTAATGAAGTTTTAAAGGAGCAAAAATTCTATAAAAAGTCCTTGTGAAAGACTTACAATTTAAGGCTACTTTTTCACAAAAGTTGTTTATGATCCAAGAACCCCAAACTCTGTCCTAAAGCAACAGCATACCTTTTCTCAACAACAACAACAACAACAAAAAGAAAAAAAAAAAAAAAAGACAAAAGAAGCTTCTAAATCCTGCCAGGGTTTTTTATTCATACATGTTGTTCACTATCAGATACTCACTCATTTACATCTGTTCTTTTCTGTAAACCATGTCAATACACTAAGGTTATGTTATTTTATCAAGAAAAAAGCAGTTGTGTTTGACTGTACAGCAGTGACCTTTTATTTTTATTTGCAGTCAGAGTTAGAGAGTTGTTACTGTTACACAGGAGGAACAAAACAGTTATTATTACCAGAGAAAAAAGTTCATGTTGATTTTTAGCACTGTTATGCTAGACAAAACGAGTTTTTGACTTTGGATCAATTTCTGCATCCCTTGCAAAGAAAAAAGCAACATCAGTGTATCTATGAAGGTACTACAGACAGAGCCCAGTAACTGCTTATTACAGAGCTGTCTCCACCAGGCCAGCCATTGAAGTATGATGGCTATACTTGGAACAAACCACTTCTAGCAACCTGAAAGCTTGAGCAATCTTCACACTAAAATTGCATTTAAGCACACGGAGGCAAAATACATACACACAATACAGTATGGAGGTGGAATATTAACATGTATTTATGGTGACAATATTACATCAGTACCGTGATTCCAAACACAGGTGATATGAAGTATTATCCACAATGCCAACCTTCATCCTTCCCTACATGGCCTAAATCAGTGAAGATGTGCATGAGGCAGCAGCCCTGCACTTCTGTCTCTGCGAGGCCTCACTTCCAAAGAGTAAGACTAGTGCTTGCAAGAACTCTCTGCTCTGGGACACACCATGACAACCCAATCCTTCTCAGAGAAGGATGATGGGAAAAAGAGGCGGGGGGGGGGAAATCATATTCTTTCTTTTTTGTCCTCTTTCAAAAACTCCACTGATCTAAATCCAGAAGATTTAACTGTAACTTCACTTAATGCCATCCCAACATGGTTTTGTATCAGTGTAATGAAAGTTATAAATGCTATTGATCATAACTTACACACATACTGTGTTTTAGATAAGAGTAAATGAAGTTCGTAACTGATCCACAACACGTTTTGGGAAATCCCTTTATAAAGCCATCAATGCACCCAGAAATACTATAGTCCTTATAGCACAAAAAGTAGCAAGCAGTGGCAACATTACCAGGTAAAAACGGTGATTTTTTCTTAATAACCTTTTTTTCTTTTTTATCCAGTTTATCTGTACTCTCTTGCTCCTTATCTTGTTCTCCATTATTAGAGTCAGCCTGATGATTTGAGAGAGTCTGGACGTCTGGGTTCTGATCCTGGGCCCCAGGAGTCTTGGCCTGGCTGCAGTCAGTAGAATGTGCAGAGACGGGAATTGAAGACAACCCACTGTTCTCTAAAGCTTGCTGAAAGAGAACAAAAAACTTCTAGATTAAGAAACCAACATTCCACAATTGCCCCAATTTTTCTTAGAAGATACAATACAAATACAATTAAAGAAATTAAATGTCTCATCCTCCCAGAATTTCAGCTGGATTTCAAATTTTTAAAAAGCATTCTTATACAACACTGGCTTCCGACTGTCTGTGAGATTTTAAGTTGGATTTCCTGCACTAATACATGTGCCAACAACTACCTTTCAGAAAAGTGCCAATGGTTTCTACAGAATCAAGCATTTGCCAGGAATATATAGCTATCTCTTACACCTACTACACGAGAGAACAGCTCCCCATAAAAGGTCAAATTTGAAGACAATCAGCTTGTGAAGACGCCATAGATGATACAAAGAAAAAGGAAGAATGCTAAACCAAAGAAAGGCTCAGAAAAGCTCAAAAGCCCCTCTTAACACTGATAACCATCAGACTGAGGCAAGAGCTATGAACTCATTTTTACGTACGCCTGGAAGGGACTGGACTGTAGGCATCTTTATGGATACTATTGTGTCTGAAAAGGCTCTGGATCAAAGACCTCAAACACACATTTAAGTAGGCATGCAGATATTTGATCACTTCAAAGAAAACTACATTTTATTTTTATTTTGTACAACAATATGGCTAGGGATGCTCATACAATAACTTAAAGAACCAAGTTCAAAGACCAATTTTTTTTTTTAAATAGCTATCACAACAATAATTGTATTTTGTGTTATAATTGGTGCAATTACACATCACATTCCTGACATTAGAGAACTCAGCACAGGTAACACGGTGAACTGGCACATAGCTACATGTAACATTCAGGTCTTCCAAAAAGAAATTTAAATGGTACTTATAAGACTGGAGATGAAAAAATAGCTTAAAGCTTAGCAGGCTACCACCAATACTAAGGAATATTCTCTGCCCTGTTCCATTATGTGGTGGAGGCTGCAGAATGTCTATGCAGTCTATGCAGAAGCATAGACAGTTGAATTACCGCCCTGCACCTCTTCTGTTACATAGCATCTCCTACTGCCAGTATCAAGGACAGAATAATGGGTTAGACAAAACATTGGTCTGACCCAAGAAGGAATTTTATTTGCACCAGCAGGAAATATTCAAATAGCCCTTATTAATCAGGACAGAATAAAGGCCCATTTACATTCTCTTTTTTAACCAGATAAAAATATTTTCCCCTCTTAAATGTCATCATGTTTTAAGCACAGCATAACTTAAGGATGTGCCACAAGCTGCTTCTAGGCAACAGGGAAAAAAAAAAGACCTAATGGGATTAATAAAATGTTCATGTATGGGTGTGTACACTTAAAGCTTTCTTCTAGGCCATATAATCAGTATTTATAACCTTGCTTTTGTAAAATTATACAAAAAGATATCTTGGTGCATTCCACACTCATTCAGCAGATCTTTACAATTCTTTCTTGACTGACACATCATTTAGAAATGCAGAAGGAATGTTATGGTTGAAAACACTGAGAACAAATTTCACTAAAATAGACATGAGAAAGAAACCACTGAAATGTAAAGCTGTTCTCACAGACAGCTCTTACCTGCAAAATATCTCTATTGATTCCCACTGCAATGTTGAGCTGCTGACCAGGTTGTTGAGGCTGGTTATTTTCTACAGGACCTGGTTCTGATAACTCAAGGAGTTGCTGGATGACATCAGTTACAGCCTGCTGACCCTGTTGAGCAGTAGCTGAAGACACCTGGTTTTCTGTCTGTTGAAGAAGTGGAGACCGAAAATGTGTGGCCTGAAACAGACAGCAGTACACTTGTAAAGGAAGATGAGAAGTATGTATGAACTGATCTGTTCGGCTCCCTTATGTGAAATGTCTGTTAACTGCCCACTACAACTGTCCACTTGTGTAAGACATAAGGATTATACAAGGCTGTCATTAAAGGTCTGCTCGCCCCACTAACAAATTGCTTCCGTATATCCCTTTTCTGGAGTTCTTCCCAAGCTGCACAACTGTAAGCTTACAGCTTGAATTAAGTTTATCATAACCACTGAACCTTCAACTAGTTTACAAAACACAGGCATCAATTACTGAATTCCACATACAGAGGCCACATGAAAAGCAATTCCAAAACAAATAAATGGCACTGACATGGTTGCCTTTTTAAAATCCACATTTAACAAAAGCAGGTCCTCTGGAGAAATAACCTTCTATTAGTTGAGATTTTTTTTTGTATAAATTTTTTTGTGTTGTTATATCAAAACCTTTCAGAACAATCAAACTACTAACTTTTTTCCCTTCAACTTTCAATATTCTAAATCTCTTAGCTTTAGAAGAATCTCCTTAAACTCTAAAAATGTAAATACCCATGGAGCTGTGTCAAAATACTAAAAAAAACTTAAAGTCTAAAAATCAAGTTTCTTAATCTTTGATTTGACAATTGTATCTTAGGCTACCTTAGTAACAGATACTAAGAAAAAAGTGATAAAAAGCCTTGGTATTTATTTTTAAAATCAGAAATAAAGACTCCTTCTGTTCTCCTTCATTTATAAACTTCTCTTCCTTATAACAAATAGAATCCATAAGTATATCATTACTGAAACAACTGCTTTCAATCACTCATTTTACTGCAGAAAAGAGAAATATATATTTATATAATGGCTAGCCCCATAATTCTGTTTCTTAGAACACACTGGATATTTGCTTCTAATAGTCACTTCTGTTCTCTAAAAATAATCACTTCCAGGCGCACGCACGTGCACACACACGTGTATATATATATTGATATACATATAAAAAATGCTATCTTCTTTCAGATCATTTTTAACAAAGAATAATCTTAAGCTTCACATGTGTAATATTTCTTCCAATCTGAAAACTCCTGAGATTTTCTTTATACTGACACATTACACTGGACAGTTAAAATGATACTGTCACCATATTTGAAGATGGTTACAAAGAAATATGTTAAGAAAAATTAGCTTGACTCAAGTTATATCCTGCAAATTTGACAAAGTATTTTTAATGCCTTCTCATGAGACAATACAAAACAAACCTTTATCTCATTTCTCTTGCATGCATGCAAGAATTGCACTTGCTATTTTGCTGATTTAACCACTAGCCCATCGTTTTTCACCTCACTGTGGGACAGATGGAAAGATTCCCATCTCTTCAGATTCCAATTTAACAAGAGCGCCATAACTGTTTCAATATGTATTTTACAAAATAAAATACACTATATGCCATTTTCATTGCAATAAACAGGAACTGAAGCAAAGTGTTTTGCTGAAGATTGTAACAGCTCTTTATAGAGATCACTCATTTTCTTGAAACAGAATGCAGGGAAGCTCTTTAGTAGAGCGGGAAGCCTACACTAAAAAGTCTATAAAATTCTCCCAGGCTCTAGCAAGAGAAAAAAAAAAAAATGTTAATGAAGGAACGGCTCAACATCATCTCTGACATGAAAATTACAGTATTACATGTATTTAGCCAGTGTGTTCATGTATTATACAGCAGTTTACACACAGTCTCATGGAGGTTATCTTTTTTGAAAAATAATATACACATATGCACACCTATAAAGTTTGTTATCATTACTATTAAGAGACCCTGCTCATTATAAAAAGTTTCAGAGGTCTCTTTGTAGGTCCCACTTCAATAACCGATTTTAAAAGTATCATAGAGAATGAAGTGTTTCATTACTACTTCATAATTCCACATTTGTTCAGTTAGAATAGTGGACCTTGTGATCACCCTTACTCTGTCTGATCTGCTGTGTAACACGGACCGCATGCCTGCTCTGAGTGAATTACTCCAAACAAAGTAACTGTACAGAAATTATAGCAGTTCTTTAAATCAAGTAATTTATTGTGGTAACTTCTTCTGTTGCTATCCAACTTCAACAGTAAATTATCCACATTAAAATTCCATCCTTTATTTCAAAGTGTGAATTTGGCTAGCTTCAACCCTCAGAACTTTTTTTCTCTTCTCTATTAAAAAGATTACAGATTTTTCCCTTTTCTTCAAAACAGCAGATCAAGTCATCCTTAAATATTTTATCTGAGGGGCAAAATAGATAATGCACCTTGAATCTCTTCAATAATAAAACACATTATATCATACTTTAAGAATTCTGATGGCTCTGCTCCCTCCTGTATCTTTGAATACAGTTCATGAATAGTGAACACTATAAACAGACAACCAACAAAAGCAAAAATTCCCAGAATGAAATACAGAGGACATACAAGCTTTTCATTTCTATGCTAAGTTTCTTCTCTAAATGAAAAGACTATAAAACTCATCTTTCCAGGCAAGGAAAACCTAACTTTTAGCTGATACATCAATTATTACCTCTTCCATCCCTATTTAATAAGTGGAATTTAAAATCCTTGAAAACTCCTATCCTGTGAATATGGCCTACTTTTTCTGTTCTTCTATATGTGATTTTATTCTTGGCGATACATTGTTTGGCACACCCAGCTCACCAAGAAATCCATACCATTCTGTATCAGTGATGTGTCCTCTTCATAAATTACCTCAGTCTGTGTATCATCCTGATCTGTGATGATTTTATATTTTCTTCTGGGTCACTGATATATATTAAGTAGTGTAGGGTCAAGAATTAATTTTCCAAGGGACTCCATCAGAAACACAGTAACAGTGGTGATTCCCTGCACACCTCTTTTACAAGTTCTCTCAGGAAGTTTTAAAAATCACTCATGGTCCCTCACATTAATTTTAGTATATCATTCTGTTTGAAAATACAAAACATATCCCTACTTTTTATGGCCTCCATTACAAGAAGGAAAAGGAAGAATCATTAAGGATGCAACTAGCTTATAAAATTCTGTGAAGTTTCTTCCACTTTTAGTCTTGACACAAAAACATGACAAAAACTCTACACTTACATTCTTCCATTTGTTATCAACAGGTTGCAAGAGATTAGCAGGAGATGTTGTTAAAGGCTGGGTGACAGAGTCCTACAAAGAAATGAAAATAAAGTATTTTAAGCCTTTGTACAAAAAGAAGGAAAAACATGGCTAATATCACACATAAAAGTAGTACAGTTCATTTTCCCACAGTATGGGACAGAAAAAATGAAACTATGGGAGAGATACAACAGTACCTAGAATCACTAATGTTGCTTCATAGTTTAAATACATTAAACAAACACAAGTTACAGATACCAGTACCTTAGCTACAAGCGCTGATGCAGCCAAAGACAAATAACAAAAGTAAGCATATTTTACTAGGTACTCATGTATCACACAAGAATGCATTCTTTGGTAGCACAGCACTTCAGGAGACTTCAACTTTTGGAATTCATTGTATTAAGGACACAATCATTCTTCATCCCCAGGTATATAACAAGGGACGACAGAGACTGATTGCAAACTTCAGAAAAGAACCATTATACTGGAGATTTGCTGTTAAAGAAGCTCTGCAAGTTTTGAGCAGAATGAAGAAGTCAGTTCTAATATAAGAATGCTAGTGTTAATCTAAGAAAGTAGAAACCATCTTTCTACAGCAGTAAAACTCAATCAATCATTAAATCTCTGCAGTTTCAGATATAAAACTAAAACTAAAAAGTGTAATACTCTTCTAATACACAACTGACATGTCAGTTATTATCTTTGTTCTTCCTTGTTAAACATCTTGGCATCTGTTTTTAGAAAGAAAATCTCTTCTCCCATTTTGCTTACACTATTGTATGGAGATATTCTTTATTTTTCCCCTCCCTCATGCAAGCAGAGAAGTATGCATGCAGCAAAGATAACACCACCATGCTTCTGTAATATCAATACGCAATGCAAATGCAAGATACTCAAACAAACCAAAACAAGAAAAACACAGCTGGACAGGGGAAGCAAATATGAGGTAGTATGAAGGAATCCTTTTCCTTTCTGCTTTTAAGATTAGGCTTGTGAATGCAGAGATGTGCAAAAAGAGGTAGAGATTATATGTACTTTGCAAGCAAATAGGACACGTTGGTCTTTTTTTTCTTTTAGTTAACCTTAAGAGACAAATGGCATCTGCCATACAAAAAAAAATCTTATGAAATCTAAGAAAGAAAAATGTTTCTCGAAACGACACTACTAGACACTTGTTTTCAACAAGATACAGCTGCATAATGAAATTGAGACTTTAAATTTTAACCCTTCTCGTCAAAGTCTGATATTACTTGCCATCCTTTGACCTTTAAAGCATAAAATTTGGAAATGATGCAAAACATAGTGGAATAAAGGTAGAAAAGGTAGTTCTACTCAAAGAAAAAAAATGTACTATGATACATTAAATATGCACTGGCTCAAAAAACCAAAATAGTCTTCTGAAACCAGAAGCATTTTCCGAGATGTAGCTTCTTGTATCTTGGTAAAGAAAAAAACCCACCAGCATTCAGTGCTCTCAGTAAAGCTTTTTCCTTTATGATCTGTCAAATGAGAAGCTAACATTTAAAACAGGTTATCAGAAATACTCAGAAGAATCCACTATGTAGTTATATGGACTAGAATTATATAAACAATTTCTGAAAATGAGTTAAAACTAATATATAATTTAAATAGTTCCAGATTCCATTATTCCAGCAAAACTTCACAGTTATTTTTATGTTACCTGGGGAGGAAACCTTTCCTCTGCAGACAATCTGCAAGCACCAGAATTATATTTTACTTAGCTGTAGAATAAAATGTTGTATTTTCATATAAACCCTCAAATTGTAAATCCTTTTTTGCATATACTTGGCCAATTTACATTCTGCCAATATTTAATAATGCAAATCAATTCCAAAAATGACACAACACTTTAAAAAGACAAAAACCAGCTACAGGTCTTTCGGTCCTAACCTATCTGAAGAATTACTGGAATTAAGATACAGATCTAATTAAACTCTTAAAGCCAGTTTCACAATATACCAAGCAAAGCTTACCGCTGTAACATGAGATACATCTGTCGAAGAGCTTGCAGAATTCTGTTGACCACCCATGTGCATCTTGCTGATATGTGTATTTAAACTACCCAAGCTTTTGAAGACACAGCTACATTCTGTACAGTTGTACGTAGGGCCATTCTTCACCTTCAGTAAAACAAAAAAAATTAAGTAAATTTTCCCTAAACCTACCAAATTTTACATTTTTCATTATTTATCCACGTAACAAATATACTATGGGGTTATGAGAGCTAAAATGGTTTATTTTTCTAAGTTACTGATATCCAGTTATGGAATCAGTCTGGTGTCTCTCGGATGCCAAGTCAACTGTAATCTATGTGCATGACTGTCATCTCCTATTACCACTTCTCAACACTGGGAAGTACCAGAGAGCAAAACAAACGTCATACGCAAATGAGGCCTCAGACTTTTCCCTCCTTACAATTTCCTACCGTTACACACTCAGAAACAAAACCAAAATGCAACTTTATCAATTAAGATGTGCCTGAAGATGTAACATCATATATAATACAAACAGAAGTTTGGAAATACGAAGAGAAAAAAATGCAGGTAATTTATCTTCAAATTTTGGCTCTCTACTTTTGCAAATGTATCTTTTATAAATTTAAAAGAAAAAAAAAATCCACTTTTCAGGTCAAAGTAGAATGAAGGCAAGATAGATTGGGCCAAAGGCCATACGGACAGCATGGGGCGGGAGTGGAAACCCACACCAAAAAAACCCCATGGTGAATCACAGAATCATAGAATCATTTAGGTTGGAAAAGACCTTTAAGATCATCCAGTCCAACCATTAACCTAACATTAGCAAGTCCATCACTAAACCAATTAAGGGTAGAGTAATTATTTCATGTTTCCGGGCTTGGTGGCTGGATTACTTTTTAATGAAAGTAAAAACTAGGAATTACTGAGGTTGGAAAGGATCTCTAAGATCATCAGTCCAACCATCAACCCAACACCACCATGTCCACTAAACCATGTCCCAAAGTGCCACCTCTACCCATTTTTTGAATGCCTCCAGAGATGGTGACTCCACCACCTCTCTGGGCAGCCTGTTCCAATGCTTGACCACTCCTTTCGTGAACAAATTTTTCCCAATATCCAATCTAAACCTCCTGTGATGCAGCTTGAGCCCATTTCCCCTTGTCCTATTGCTAACTACATGGGAGAAGAGCCCAACACCCACCTCACTACAACCTCCTTTCAGGTAGAGCGCGATAAGGCCTCCCCTCAGCCTCCTCTTCTCCAGGCTAAACAACCCCAGTTCCCTCAGCCGCTCCTCATCAGACTTGTTCTCCAGACCCTTCACCAGCTTTGTTGCCCTTCTCTGGACACACTCCAGCACCTCAATGTCCTTCTTGTACTGAGGGACCCAAAACTGGACACAGTATTCCAGGTGCGGCCTCACCAGTGCTGAGTACAGGGGAACAATCACCTCCCTGCTCCTGCTGGCCACACTAGTCCTGATACAAAGCCAGGATGCTGTTGGCCTTCTTGGCCACCTGGGCACACTGCTGGCTCATGTTCAGCTGGCTGTCTACCAACACCCCCAGGTCCTTTTCGGCCAGGCAGCTTTCCAGCCACTCTTCCCCAAGCCTGTAGCGTTGCATGGGGCTGTTGTGACCCAAGTGCAGGTCCTGGCACTTGGCCTTGTTAAACCTCATCCAGATGGCCTCGGCCCATCGATCCAGCCTGTCCAAGTCCCTCTGCAGGGCCATCCTACCCTCCAGCAGATCAACACTCCCACCCAGTTTGGTGTCATCTGCAAACTTACTGAGGGCGCACTCAATCCCCTCATCCAGATCATCGATAAAGATATTAACAAGGCTGGCCCCAAAACTGAGCCCTGGGGAACACTGCTTGTGACCGGTCACCAACTGGATTTGACTGCATTCACCGCAACTCTCTGGGCTCAGCCACCCAGCCAGTTTTTTACCCAGCAATGAGTACACCTGCCTAAGCCACAAGCCGCCAGCTTCCCAAGGAGAATGCTCTGGGAGACGGTGTCAAAGGCTTTACAAAGTCCAAGTAGATGATATCCACAGCCTTTCCCTCATCCACTAGACGGGTCACCAGGTCATAAAAGGAGATCAGGTTGGTCAAGCAGGACCTGCCTTTCATGAACCCATGCTGGCTGGGCCTGATCCCCTGGTTGACCTGCACTTGCCTGTTGAGTGCGCTTAATATGAACCGCTCCATAATCTTCCCCAGCACCGAGGTCAGGCTGACAGGCCTGTAGTTCCCCGGATCCTCTTTCTGGCCCTTCTTGTAGATGGGTGTCACATTGGCAAGCCTCCAGTCATCTGGGACCTCTCCTGTCAACCAGGACTGCTGACAGATGATGGAGAGTGGCTTGGCAAGCTCCTCCGCCAGCTCCTTCAGTACTCTCAGGTGGATCCTACCCAGCCCCATAGACTTGTGAGCATCCAGGTGGTGCAGCAGGTCGTTAACTGCTTCCTCCTGGATTATGGGGGCTTCATTCTGCTCTCCATCTCTGTCTTCCAGCTCAGGGGGCTGAATGCCCTGGGGATAACTGGTCTGGCTATTAAAGACAGAGGCAAAGAAGGCATTAAGTACCTCAGCCTGCTCCTCATCCTTGGTGGCAATGTTCCTCCCTGCATCCAATAAAGGATGGAGATTCTCCTTGGCTGTCTTTTTGTTGTTAATGTATTTGTAGAAACTTTTTTTTATTATCTCTGACAACAGTGGCCAGATTGAGTTCTAGCTGGGCTTCTGCCTTTCTAATTTCCTCTCTGCATGACCTAACGAGATCCCTGTACTCTTCTTGAGTTGCCTGCCCCTTCTCCAAAGGTGGTAAACTCTCCTTTTTTCCCCCGAGTCCCAGCAAAAGCTCCCTGTTCAGCAAGGGAACAACAAAGTCTTCAAAAGAAAACACGCTGCTTGAAATACTGAATTTTGCATTTTCTGACATCAGCTTAAACTGGTAACAAGACTTTCAGAAAGATGTATCCACTAACAAAATACAGGTACAACTAAACAGTGATAAATGAAGTGAGAATCAACCTGTTTCATTATCACCTCTAACTTTTTTTTGTGACTGTCTCAGGATAAAATAAAGAATTAATGGAGTTCTGCATGCAGTCTTGAAGAAAACACAGCGACAGCAAGGCAGGGGGTAGGGGGGAGGGGAAGGAAATCAACAAATGATCCAAAGCAGTAACTAAAACATAGGCTCAGGATCACGAAACACAGCATAAGACATGATCAAGAGGCAGCATTCAAAGTCCCTTATCCCACCATTCTTTTTTTTTTTTTTTTCTTACAGAAAAACAAGAGTAACAGAGAAAAAAGTGAAAAATATTTTTGGCTTGATCTCCACCGATCTTGTAATATTGAAAAAAATCAATGTATATTACGAAATTCATGTTGGTGCATTTTTTTATGTACCAAAATCTATTGTGTATAGGGAGCTGTGATCAGTCAGGAAGACTAGTCACACAAAGTCACATGAAATGTAAACGTATGATTTAATATAATTAAGTGTAATACAAAACACTAAGACATATTCAATGAAGCAGCATATCCTAAAATTAAGAAACTAACACACTAAAAGGATCCTTAGTAAAAAACAAAACCCAAAAACACAACAAACAAAAAAACCCAATAACTAAAATAACTAAGATCTATTGTTGTAACACAAAAATGGAAAACAAGAATGCAAATCTCATAGTTAGGGGAAAGAGTGAGAACAGAGATGATATTCTGGATGGAGGAAAAGAAAGAAAAAAGAAAAAAAGCTGGCTTTATCAGTTTATACCTTCCAAATCAAAACTAGGTCTCTTTCTAGGGGTAGTTCCAACCACAAATCACTAAAGTCAGCTAGGGAATTACTGAACAAAGTTGCATAGCCAATGCTGCTCAGAAGATCATATTACGTTATCAAAGCAGTACCTTTTGAATTTTAAAAATTGTCTGTCACAAAGAAGAAGAAAAAATCAGCTTTATGCTGAGGTCTGAGACAACAATGTTTTTGGCCTTAATTTGTAGTTTTCTTCTACCTGTAGCTGAAAAACCTCTGAAAAAGGCTGTAAGATATATACTTCAAAGACAAATTGCAAGTACGCTCTATGATGGAGTTAGTGGGTTGCTGTCTGGCCTTGAAATTTTTCACCATTTTCTGCTTTGCTGCTTTTGGCTTACTTTCGTCTGATTCTAGCCCGCATTCTCCCAAGACTGACACAGGTACGTTTTTATACACTTAAAACCACTAATAATTCATTAATTTATCAATGTACTGAAAAGACAATGCTAAACAAAGGTTTTGCTACTTATCCTAAGCATACATTTATTCAGATTAAGCTATTTTAGGAAAGCCTGCAGGTAAAACCAACAAACTAGAATCTACACTACAGCAGTAAATCTATATTGGCTGCAGAAAGCACCAGAGAGCACAGGAATAGCAAACAGGATAATTTAAATACTGAAAATGAAATAAGCAGTATATTAGCACCAACCACTTCATGAATAATTGTATTTACCTCTGAATGAACTCTCTGTATGTGTGACTGAAGATTGCCTTTCTGAGAAAAGGCTGCAGGACAAAAGGCACAAGCATGGGGTTTTTCACCAGTGTGCTTGATCATATGGGTCTGCAATGCCCCCTTCTGGTTAAAGGCTTTTCCACATTCACTGCATTTAAAAGGTCTTTCACCTGAAGGGGGGGAAAAAAAAAAAAAAGAAAAAAAAAAAGGATGTGGGGTAAGGGGCTTCAAATAAATGTTAGTAGTTTCCTGCATCTAAATGAAAAATTCTATCAGTTAAAATAAAATACTTCAGATAGATATCTCTACATACACACATCAACACAGAAACATACATTATTAGGTGTTTTGACAATGAAATCATTTACCTCAACCACCAGTCTCAGCTTCTACTCTGATAAAGATATAGCTTTGTAAAAAACTTTCTTGACCTAGCTGATGATGATCAGTTAAAATGCATAAATTAAATGAAACTTGTATGAAACAATGACTTGGAACAGCTTCCCTCAGCTTGTGGTCTGGAAGATCTCAGAAGTTGCTATGCAAAACCAGGGCGGGAAAAGAAAAAGGGGAAAAGAAAAACCAAAACCACGCCATTCTTTTACATCAAATCCTATAAAATGTAAGCACGGAAAACAAACTGGGAAGCAGAGCGTGGAATGGACAGTAATAAGTCAAAAATTCAACCCTTTACTTAGTCTAAAATCAAAAAGTCTTACAGCAACACTGCAAAAGATGGCCCATGGTTCCCGCTCCCCAATAAACAGCCATTCATTCTTTACAACCACCTACTGAAAATGTGCAATAACAGTTTTATTATATGAAATATTGTACAGCCCTGCTCAAAAAATAATTTTAAAACCTGGAATGTTTATATTACTACTGAACATTAAAGAAAATCTAGGCAATACGCTTACAGGAATGCTGTGTCACTATTTCCTGATTTTGGTGTTCTCAGTGCTGTGCTTACTTACAGTTACTTGTACATGAACACAGTAACCATGAAAAACTCCCCAGAAATTGTAAGTGACAAAACATAATAGAACTGCATTAACATATTACAAAGCTACATATTTTAAACACACAGATACTAGGAACAAAGTTCAGTTTCTTACTTACCATATGTCTTAATTGACTACTGGAAATCTCCACTGTGAACTCAGTATTACTCTTTTTTTTCTTTTAGTGAAACAGTTTAGCTGTGGTAACTCCAGGACCTTGAGAACATTTAATGCTTTGCCTTTGCACATTTCTATAGCAAAAACACTATAAGCATGCTGTACATTATGTCTGCTACACCAGTAAGTACTAGCATGTGCTAAATATTATGCACACTAAAGCAGTTTTAATGAATATTTTTATATGACTTCTAATTATATAGCTGTAATTACATCCAGTTTAAAATGATTAATTCTTAAGTACATTCACATTGTCTGAAATAAAAGCAGCTATTTTATTAAACAGATTACAAGCACAGAACTCACATAATAGTATCAACTGGAGGAATGTATATTTTCTGTTCTGCTGCTTACGGCTTTTAAAGATGCTTTAAGGTGTGCGGGTTTTAACTGTATATTTTTTAATATAGATTAAAATACAGAACACTGATTCAGATCTTCTTGAAATACAGTGACAAAATTCATACTGGGCTTTCACAGGTAAAAGGCTGAGCTTCCACTAATAGCTGCTGGTGGACACATAGTATTGCTTCAGGCTAACTTTGCCTATTTAAGTGAATTTCATTATAAAAACTAAATCTTAATTCTAGTGTGGAAGTGTGGAATTTCTGTATTTCTCAAGTATAACTTAATAAAGTACAGATTTGGGAGAGGGAATGGGGGGTTCATTGCTTAGTTATTAATATGGGAATTGCAATCCCTGAGATTTAAAATCTTTTTTTCGCAAAGGATGTAAGTGCTTGAAATTAATAGCTATGAATAAAAAAAGT
The DNA here is from genome assembly GCF_030463565.1 of Pelecanus crispus. NCBI lineage: Eukaryota > Metazoa > Chordata > Aves > Pelecaniformes > Pelecanidae > Pelecanus > Pelecanus crispus. The sequence continues at coordinate 108,762,478 of NC_134644.1, forward strand.
ATTGCAATTAAGACACTAATGTAATGCTGTACATGTAGCACAGACATGCTATTTTAACAATTAAAGACTTAAGAATTCTAAATTCTTTAAAGCCGAGTTCTTCTTTCCTATATATTTTACAGTACATCAAGCAATTGGATGCCAGACAGATTGTCTGCAGATTCAAAGTAATAACATGCTTCACAAATATAAATGAGTATTCACTAGCTACTTGTAACTTAAAATGACCCACCACCGTATGCAGAACGGGACTACATTTTGTGTCTCTGGTTTCCCAATAGACAATGCCTTTTTACTCTTCAAAAGAACTATAAATGCTCTTGAACTTTTTGAAGCTTTAGACAAGTGTCCTCAACCACCTATAATCTTGTTTATTTAATTCTTACTAGAATAAGCTAAAATAATGTATCAAATAGATACAAAACTCTAAAATATGAAAGTTAATTTTCTATGACTTTTTTTGGATATTACTTTGAGGCAACTTTCAAAGCACGTACAAGGGTGACCTCTTGTGTTACTGTTTTCCAATTAAATTATAAAGCTTAATAAGATTCCTAAGAAAGTCACGCAACGGAATTTTTATTTCTCCCTTGGCAAAGTCATTCTTGTACATGGCAACATCACATCACTGTCTGAACAGACTGCTATACAAACAACATTGCACACTTACATAATTTACTACTTTAATTAGCTAAAAACTAGACAAACAGCAATTTATTCACAAGATGGAAAATACACATATATTGCACATCACTGGAGCACCTTCAATGAAGGTTTTGTTTAAAGCCAAACTTACACTCTATCATGTATGTCTGGTTAAAACCTGAAAACTATTCCTACAGTCCTCTGCACACTTAAAAAACGTTTGTATTATTTTATACTTAGCATTTTTCAGTTATTTCAATTGCTTAAGGGTTAAACAAATGCACAGATTTATTACAGTAACGTTGCAAAAACTATCTGCTATTCATTCTGCAAAACTGAACAGTCACCTTCTTCTCCATGTATCAAAATTACAATCTAGGCTTATCACTTTGCAAGTTCACTTTGGACATCCTGCAAATGGCAGTTACAGTAAGTACAGAAAATATACAGCAGTAATTCTAAATAAATCAATCTAAAAACAAAAGCAAGGCCACTATGTTAGTAGTATTATTCATTCTCATGTATTTCTACTCTTTTTGTGATTGTAAATTTTAGAACCTGTTCTCTAGAATATGTAAGATCTTTATTAGAGTACCTGACTGGCCCTTACCTAGGTATTCTAATTTTAGGGCCCATTGAAACTTTAAGTACCAAAACTGGTATTCTGTAACAAATGAAACAATGAAACCTGTAGAGTACTTAAAATTTCCAGATGTGTTTCATAAGAAACAGTTAAAAAGATGTTGAAAAGCATAAAAATTTCCTAAGCAAAGGAATTACAAAAAGGTTTTTTTAAACCAACAGGTAACAGCGTCTAATGAGCAAGATGTATTAATACTATTTCACGTCCCAACTGGGAGAAAAATATTTAGCATTTCACAGATTAATTGAATTTTGTAAAAAAAATGCAAACTAAAATTACTTCCACAGTCTTACCTGTGTGTATCCTAACATGTCGTGTTAACTGACTCGGCTTCTGGAACGTCTTTCCACAGTGAGGACAGGAATAGGTAAACCCACTTCTGTCAATATTTCTGTTATAAGATCTGGTATTTGATACCCTGTCATTTAAAAAAAAAAAAAAAAAAAAAACAAACAAATTGACATAAGAATTGACATAAAATCCTCTTAATTCTAATATTAAATGTTATTTTGAAGAAGCTGATTTTACCACATCATTTTTTAACATACAGTGTAAATTTGATGACAATGTATGGTATCAGCTGCAACAGTTAAAAACCAAACTCTTTAATGATACTGAAAGAACAATGTAAATAGAGCACTTTTCTAAGTGCCTGCAAACACCAGGGATTTCACAGTTATTTCTGTAATAAAATTGATACTTCATAAAGGTTCTCTAGAGACATTTTCACTGTAAATTCTGCTAGAAGTATACAGTGACTTCACAACTACATTTTGGTAGGAACTTTCAATTCTGTGCAACTTTTTTTCTTTTACCTGAACACAGCAAGACTTTTGCTCTTAACTAGAATAGGCAGATCTCATGAACTGGAGTACAAATGCAGCTGCTGAGGTCTGACAAAACCAGGTTAAGAATTTAAAAACCCAAATATTCACCACTGCTCCTCAAATACAAATCACGATCTCCAGAGACACAGTAACAGATGACATAAACTCCCATACTTAATTTCTCTACAAATAAAACTAATTAGGTTAAGTGACTGCTGAAAAACAGCAACATGGAAAAAACAACCGATTTTATGCTGGAAAAAAAACCAAAACCCTGAAAACCTAGGTGATATTAAAAGACCATTACAACAACTCAGTTAAAGAAGGTGAAACCGTAAGGCAGCGTGGTATCTAGAGCACTCCACATTTTCCACAGTGCCTGAGTATTTACACCCATACAGTGATCCAGCTTGTCAGTACTGCTTAAAGCTAACTGAAATTATACAAATTTAAATACCTGGTGTTTTTCTGAACAACTGAGAAATAAGATTTAGCTAATGTGGAGCAGATGTGCAAAATACACCACCACCTTGAAACACAGGCTGGTATAACAATATAAAACATAACCGGGGAGTAACAGTCCATGCGTAACACAGGAAATCATTAAACTTCTGCTCAAATGATGCATCTTTCTACTCTAAGAGAACATAGATACTCAGTATATATTTAAAGGAAAGCCCATTTTCCCTTCCAATTACGTCAAATGAATATTACATGCATTTTTAAACTCTTTTTATAGTCTTGCAGAGCAAGCGCAGAGTTTTGGTAATATATTTTACTTTTACATATTAATTGTATCTATAAAAATTTACTGAAGTATCCGGAGTAAAATCAACTGACAATTGAAGAGCAGGAGCAAGAACAGCACGGATGTTAGATGTTCTTCTTTCCATCTCAGGACAGATCCAGACCAGCCTGATTGTCAGCACACACTCTCTGATGAGCAACATCATCTGTTTCAACCATAGTTGTGGCATTTTAATAAAGGAAATAATATCCAATTTGGAGACAACTGCAGGGACAATCCTTCAAGACCAGATCACCTTCTAAAATATTCCCTCATTTAGAGTTATAATGATGATTTTCCTTTTAGCAAAAGGTAGATACTAAATATAAATTGTAACTTCATAATAGTTCTCCATTCAAATGTTTCAAACACTATTAAAACAAACACCTTTTTGGAAAGGAAAAGTGCACCGCTTCATGAAAAAAAACTTAAGGGAACAAGGCTCTTCACTATTTTAAATCCTAAAATTTTGTGAAGCTTATTTTACAATGGAAAGCAGGAAACCAACAGTAAGATTTGTAACTACTGGTGCACGTCTTTGAACTTTATATACAGTCAAACAGGTTAGATCAAATGTTAACTCTTCATAATTCATCTGAACAGTATGAGAGGATCACGTCAAATAATAAATTTAAAAAAAAAAATTAGAATGTCCACATTACTGCTTTCAAAATAATTTCTACTGAAACACAGAAGGTGGAGCGGGATCACTTACGCAATTCATTAACCTGGCTCACATAAATGAGTTGTATTGGTACTGCTGGTGAAAGGACAGTAAAGCACCGTTACAAGCAGTAGTTTCTTGAATACAAATGCAACATGTTTCTACATCTGAACTGATAAATAAGGCGAACCTCATATAAGGAAGCTCTGAATCCAGAAATAATCCACATTTATGAAAATAAATTATCGTGGAGCACTTATATCTCATTTGTATCAGAATGTAGCATGCTAATACTCTCTCAAAATTGCAGCCGTCATATTAGATTCACTCATCCATTCTTTATTTATTCATCCTAACTTACACAGGAGATGTCCACAACAAGGACGGTTTTTTGTGTGTAATATTGTACAACGCAACAGAAACATAACAACTTTACCTCAATTTTCAGTTTGCAAATGGAAGGACATTTTTTGTGTGTAATATTGTAAATGCAATAGAAACATAACAACTTTACCTCAATTTTCAGTTTGCAAATGGAAATCTACAATACTTTTTTTAAACCTTCTGGAACACAACTATTAAGCTCTCACAACCTGCATCAACTGCTAATAAAAATAATTGGAAATACCCAATATTTCTCATTTTTAAATACATATTTTTCCCCCATCTGTTTTTTATAGAAACAGAGTAAAGATTAAGAGAGATCACCTGTCAATAACCTTAGGTTTTCTTACTGTACAAACTAAACCAATAGAAGTAAGTTTTTCTTTCTTCTAACTTAAAAGTAATTTTCACCTTCCTAAAAGTGAAGTTAAACTAGAGAGCTGAAAGGAAGGCCAGAACAAATTTTCACCGAAAGTAAGAACAGCATTTACTAGGCCTGTTTTTTCCCCTTCATTTTGTGCTTTTTCACATTTACAAGAACCTCACAGCACATTGTGGTGAGGACTACTTGCAAAAGACAATCAAACTGCAAGGAACAACTTATTTCTTTGCAGAAATTAAGTATTAGGATTTTTGCAATTATAACAACTGCTACGTAAAATTAGTATAAATTTTCTTCAATGTACTGCCATTAGCTTTTAAAATCACACATGAACATAATTCAGAAAGCACTCTGTATCAGAAAAACTTTGCCTGTGTTTACAAATAGCTGGCAGATGGAACTATGCTTAGTATTGGTGCCTAAATACAAAACCAGAAAAAAAAAACAAAACCCAAAGGCCTCCAAAACATAACCACCTACTTTAGTAAGGTTTTAAAAAACAAATGCCATTTTGTAACAACATACCAAAGAAAAGAAGTGATCTGCATAGATCATGGTACTTTGCTGACTGGAAATGCCACTCTTGCTTCCCCCAGCTATCACCATAAAAGTAACATCTGCTCATTTTGTTATAATCCCGTGATTGTTACCTTATTTTATAGTGAGTTTTCATATGCTCCTTTAGCTGTGAGGAAGTTTCAAATTCCTTTTTGCAAGACTTGCAGCTGTGGATCCTACTGCCTGCCAATTCTTGACGATGTTCTTCCATGTGTATGGACAGCTGACTCTGTAAAGTAAATTCATCTCCACACTCTGAACAGATAAGATTCTGAAAGAGATAATAGAGACTGATTTTTCAAAAGATTCCCAAACAGCGGTACACTTGCACAAGCTTTGCTCAAGTAGATGAATGTATCCTTCTATGGACATTGGCAGCTGGAAGCAAGCAGCAATAGAAGTATACAACCAAAAAAAAAAGTTTATGAGCACTGTAATACAGATCATGAACAAAAATCACTGCAAGCTTATGGTAATATTTATATTTTAAGAAACCCCACTGAAATGGAATTCGGAAAAAGTTCATATGGTAGCAGAAACAAGCAGTTCAGTACCATCCCTACCACCACTCCCTATTTCCTTAGTAGGCCAGTTCAAGATACACACAAAAACTTACCTCAGTGCCACTATGCTATGGTCTACACAAACATTTGTAAAAAATCCTACTTTCTAATCAGAAACATCTTAACTGTAGATTCAGGGATTTTACACTTCACTGGTTAAAATGACACAAATGGCCACTTACTTTTTAGCACTAATCCTACCACAGTTACTACTGACTCTTCTTAAGCTATCTTTACAGAAAAGACAACAGAAATAAATAGGGACACATAATTTTTTTGACAGATATCGCCTGAACTCATTAATTTTACAGCAGTGTTAAACATACCACTTTCCAGTTACATTAGTATTCCATGTCATTTAGAATGGAAATCATACTTGTAATGTTTAATGCAAAAGCACTGCCATTTCTCTGAAATTTAGAGGAAGATTTGAAGTCAAATACTGTTTCAATGAAAACTAAAAGCTCTGCATTTATTTGACTTCCTTTTGCTTTTCAAAACCATTAACTTAATTTCTCAGTGTATCTTTGTTTTACAAAATCTAAGCAGAGAGTTAAGATTAAAAGTCTAAAAATATTCACCACCTCTTTGGTAATACATCTGTTACATGTTCCTTACTGGTGTAAGTAACTTCAGACAGTTTTCGTCTCAGTTCATTTTTCAATAATCATAATTATCACTGCAAATGGAAATGTTTTTTATCCCCCCCCCCTTTTTTCCCCTCTTTGAATGATCAGCAAGGGAAAAAACACCCCAGTGTTCATTTAAATAAAGGTATTGACAAGAATATTTTAATCAAGAGGAACAAAGATATGCAATGCTATTTTTAAAATGCTTTGACAATAAATTTGTTTCCTAAGTCTAAAAAAAACAAAAATTCTGCAATATTGCCAGACAACGTTTCTACATAAAAACTCAGAAATCTGAAGTCCTTTAATGAAATTAAATACTACCTCAAAAATTACTTGTTTAATCTAACCTGCAGATCTTTGTTACCAGACTCAAGTTACAGTGTGGGACAATAAATACATACTACGTTCCTTTCCAGGATCTACATTCAAATCCAAATAAAAATACTTATTATTGAAAAATATTGTTCTTATACAACAAATTTGGCTTATGACAATCCTTTTGTACAAGTGGGGAAAAATTACCTGAAGAGCAGCTTACAGTGCATACTATATCAAGCTCATGGTCCCCAAAATTGAGTTTGTCAATTGCTTCTCAGCATTTTTCAGACACACATTATCTATGACATTACGTTACTATTACACATATTCTATTAAGCAACTTCCTCAAACAACAGAATAGCCTAAGAAGAAGTACTTGAGACAACAAACATCTATGTATTTTTATTCATTACTGAAGAATTTACTGTAGGAAAACAAGAACATGGTAAAATAGAAAAACTGTACAAAAACCAGCAATATCTCATACCAAATAGCCTCTCTCTGGAATAGACAGTACCAGATTTATTTTTTTGCCCCTCAAGCAAACAAAAAAATCCACCACCACACAGAGAACAAGTAATTACACACTGTTAACGTCACTATGGTTAAAGCCACCTTCTAACATTAAACAAAAGGGGCTGTTCATACATTGCTAGATAATACTTAAAATTTCCAAACTCAGAAATAATTTTAGAAAGCTTTACTCATCTAATTCTGCCTGTATTAACTATCTTATCAGATGCAGTATCTGAAGGAACACTTTGGAACCCATGATCTTGGAGTACAGGTCTCATGAGGAGCAGCTGAGGGAACTGGGGTTGCTTGGCCTGGAGAAAGGATGCTGAGGGGAGACCTTATCGCTCTCTACAACTACCTGAAAGGAGGTTGGAGTGAGGTGGGTGTTGGGCTCTTCTCCCAAGTAGTTAGAGATAGGACAAGGGGAAATGGCCTCAAGCTGCATCGCGGGAGGTTTAGATTGGATATTGGGAAAAATTTGTTCACGAAAGGAGTGGTCAAGCATTGGAACAGGCTGCCCAGAGAGGTGGTGGAGTCACCATCTCTGGAGGTGTTCAAAAAATGGGTAGAAGTGGCACTTTGGGACATGGTTTAGTGGACATGGTGGTGTTGGGTTGATGATTGGAATGATAACCTTAGAGGTCCTTTCCAATCTTAATGATTCCTAGTTTTTACTTTCATTATAAATAATCCAGCCACCAAGCCAGGAAACATGAAATTGCTACTCTACCCTTAATTGGTTTAGTGATGGACTTGCTAATGTTAGGTTAATGGTTGGACTGGATGATCTTAAAGGTCTTTTCCAACCTAAACAATTTTATGATCTTCATCTGTGTAGTATCAATGACTCCTACCATCTGTAAAAGAAGATTTTAATTTGCACTTTTTCAAAGACCATTGCTACCAAATTATAAAGACAAGACAAATCAAATACAGTGAACGTTCTTTTAAAAAAACCAAAACACACACAAAAACAATGGGATTTTTTTAATAATGGAATTTTCACTCCATATCCACCAAGCATCAGTTTTAACTTTTTCAACATATTAAGGTTTTCCTAAAGCCCAAGAAAACCTCATGCTCATGGAGAAAGAAGACATATTAGCTATTTTAATGCTATAAATTATAATTTTTCAGTTTGTATTTAGCATTCCTGTCTCACCAGGTCAAAAAGTACCACTGTCCATTTCCACTGAGGACATGGACAAAACCAAGAAACCTCTACAAGGTCAGGCATATTTACACAAGGTATGTTCTTTATGACTTCTTAAAAGAAAGCTACCTGAAACTGAGGAATTTCAAGCATGTTTTTTTTCCTGTTATACCAGTTTATCACACACAAATCACTAAAGAACATGAGGACAAAATTTAGTTTCTTGCAAAACAGATTTAATTAGCCCAGAAAATTCCTTCTGGAACCTCTCACAGGAGCAATCAGTCACGAAAATCTGCATTTCAACAGAGAGATACGCTCTCCCAAACCTAACTGGAGAGCTCAAGAAGCTAATCGCACTAGTTTCTTGTTACTACCCTTCTGCACTCACCTATAGAAAAAGCTGGCTGATGCAGCACAAAGCGAGACTAAAGTTACCCAAACCTCAGCTTTGTGCAGTAGTCTCCTCAACTGCTACGTATAAGTGAGTACATATCTCTGCTCTGTTTTCAGATTTTCAGCTTTTCTAACAGCAAGAGTAAGAAAGTGATAGCAACAGGAGGAAGAATGTACTCCACCGATAACTTAACTTCTTATCCTGCACATTATGAAAAACTCCTGAATGACAGCTAGTGCCATCATCAAGACCCTCTGCTTCAAGTTCAAATTCCAGCTCTCCTACAGGCCCAGTGCATAACTATCGGAAAAGTAATTCTTGCAATTCTCTGTGAATTTATTGTTATGTTCATCTGTTTTGTCACAGAATTATAGAGCATCACAATAATACATTCATTAGCAATTGAAGGGTGTTAATATAAGTTTAATTTTTAAGCTGCAGATTGAATTTTAAATTGAAAGGCGTCACACAACCTATTCTTCCGACATCTGCACCAAGTATCAAAATCAGAGCAGCTGAAGTGGATGAAAAATCACTTAGCAATGGAAATGAGTACTAAAAATCACTTTCAGGCATCTTTCTTGATGCTCAGTTTCCTTATTCTGATGTTTTCAGCAATTCATAAATCAAATTTACTCAATAAATACCCATTAAACTATGTATCATTATAGATACATTAACATGCAACAAAATTGTACTCAAGTCCTCTCATTTTAACTCAGTTCATATTTTGTCATGTACACAACAGATAGCAAGATTCAAGAAGGAATACATTCTCTACATACGGCATTCCCTGCCCGGTTTCAGGAAAAATGCAAGCAGGCCTATCATGCCAAACCTACTGGTAAAAACTGCTGTAAGCTGTCTGCAGTTGGTATATAGAAACATACAATTGTTATGTTCATGATTAGAAGTCTGGCGATAAAAGTACATACTCGACTCAGCTCCAATTCTCCAACGCAAAGTGCAATTTTAAAAAAGCGTTCACAGGAGGAAGAGGTAATCACATGATTGAAAACTTGGTATTCTGGGCAGCACAATCAACTCTGGCAACTGCAGTAACACAGTAATGACTATAAAGTGTGCAAAATACTACTATGCATTAACTGTTTGCTGAGAATTTAACCAATGCCTTATAAAAATGCAAAATGAAATTGTGAGAGGGGAAGGAACAAGAAGTCCTCTCAAGCGAAATAACCACTCAGAAAAGAGGTGGGAGTTCTAGAAAAGGGAACAGCTTCATGATGTGAGAAACAGATGGTGAGAGTGCCTCACCATGACATCTGCCATCAAAAATGAACACCCAGACTATTATGTGTGGGCTTATCAATGTACATGAAATCACAGAAATTGCTTCAAAATAAAAGTATTTGTAAATAACTAATCAGTTAATGTTCATATATCATATGATACCTATTAAACTTGCACAGATTCTCTTTGTTAATAAAGACAGGATGGGAACACTTGCTTATATCCAGTATATTCATTTCTGCTACTATTATTAGAACAGACTCCCCACTAAATGTTTTATACTTCTTCTGAATGAGACCATTTATTCAATCCTCCAACCTAAAGCATATAGGTAAGGGATTAAGTACAACCATTATGACATGTCTTTTCAAAATTCAAATTATGAGGTTTAATGAATTACCTCTTCTTTCTCATGTAGCATTATATGAGCTTTCAGACTGGCTACTCTGGAGAATTTCTTGTTGCACACAGGACATGTAGGATCTTCACCATTGTGAGTACATTTATGAAGTGTCAAGTTGAATTCAACATTAAATGACATCGGACACTGGTCACATCGGTGAGGCTGTTTGTTAAAACCACAAAAATAAACACAAAATTCAATCTTCCCAGAAGTTACATATACCCTAGGTGACACATAACCATACAAATCAAAATATTTAAAATAAAAAAGAGCAATTCAAGTACCTACATATGATAATGATCCTTAACAATAACAGCATTAAGGATTTTCTCTTCTTTGCATCTCACTACTGAAAATGCAAATACAGCATTTCAAGAGTATATGGGGAAAGAAGGAAAAAGGGGGAAGTAAAGAAAGCATAGACTCAAAACTTAGGCTGCCCGAGGAGAGTGAAGTTAGCAGGAAAGAAGAATGAGGAAAAGATGGAAATAAATTTTCCTACTTTAACTGAGATCGTGAACTCTCCTGAAGCAAAATTAATAATTGAACCAGCAAAGCAAAGAGCTTAGTTTATGCTAGGATCGACTGCTCTGAGTTGGGATCTGCACAATCAGTTTTCATTCTTTAAGAGCACCTTTGCTTTTAGATCTAAAGGCTCTTACACAAGTGTGCAACAGCATGGTTTTAACCACATCAACTTCCATTTTTTATATATCAACTTTACAACGTTGAAACTTGTGTAAGTAGTTCTTCGTATACACGAATTATCACCTCAAAGTCCTACATTTCGTAAAAAATAATCTGTACCTACAGCTACCTCAAACAGTAATAAAATTATTTTTCCATCACATGTAAAGTAGTTTCAGCTTTGTGAAACAGAAAACAAGGAACAGAAATGAAATGCTTCAGATTACAGATGAAACCTATGGCAAAAGCTTCATGTAAAAACCTCAGTCCACTCTTAATCACGTATCTGTATTTTTCTCATTCTCTCCCCAATTTGATTTGTATGCAGCTAAAGTGATGACATTAATCTACTGACTAATACATACATATTAGATTAGGTTGCTGAAAACAGCTATAAGAGACTAGCAGGGTCCAGTTAATCAATATAAGCATTCTTTTCTTTTTATTGCTAATGCATAGAATCAGTTTGCAAATTCAATTAGAAGAAACCCATACATTCTCTCATCCACCTGAATATGTTAGAAATCAAAGAAAATGGCTAAAATTAAAAATTACTGAACTGGAAACAACAATCTAACTAAATGGCAAAGTAAGGTCCTGTCTCAAAGGAAACCTGAGGAAACATGAAACAGAAATTTCATAAAACTCTGAGGTCCCCAAGTAGTACTTACTAGTGCTGAGATTAAATAAACCCAAAAATGATGTCTGGTGTTAGCTTTACTTGTCAGTATATGAAAATATCAATATGCACTTGTATTTTCTAAGTTTATATCTACTAAAATTCATACCTTGTCATTTTGCTCATGATCCCTCATATGGCGCTGGAACTGGGTCTCTTTTGGAAAAGACAGCAAACAGATCTCACACTTATGGAAGTTAGGTACTTGGTAGGGAAAATTACTGTTCTCTGTATTCGGTGTCAGAACATCATCTACAAAACAAGAATCAAAGCATCTGTATGAAGTTCACATTTCATTTGCTTATAATTTATTGTAAAAAACAGAATTCTTTGAAGCAGAAACTATTCAAACTCCTGTAAGACTTTGACTTATTCAAGATTCTAAGTTCACGGGATCTTGAAGCTCTTGGGCATAAACATTACTGCTTCCATTGATAAAGGATCAACAGAATATATCCATCCCACTAACTGCCAGCTGCTGCGTGGCCAGCAGGAGCAGGGAGGTGATTGTGCCCCTGTACTCAGCACTGGTGAGGCCGCACCTGGAATACTGTGTCCAGTTTTGGTACCCTCAGTACAAGAAGGACATTGAGGTGCTGGAGTGTGTCCAGAGAAGGGCAACAAAGCTGGCGAAGGGTCTGGAGCACAGGCCTTATGAGGAGCGGCTGAGGGAACTGGGGTTGTTTAGCCTGGAGAAGAGGAGGCTGAGGGGAGACCTTATCGCTCTCTACAACTACCTGAAAGGAGGTTGTAGTGAGGTGGGTGTTGGTCTCTTCTCCCAGGTAGTTAGCGATAGGACGAGAGGAAATGGGCTCAAGCTGCACCAGGGGAGCTTTAGATTGGAAATTAGGAAAAATTTCTTTACGGAAAGGGTAGTCAAGCATTGGAACAGGCTGCCCAGAGAGGTGGTGGAGTCACCATCCCTGGAAGTGTTCAAAAAACGGGTAGATATGGCACCTCGGGACAAGGTTTCGCCTAGTCTACCCTTGGTTGGTTTAGTGTGGACTTGGTAGTGTAGGTTAATGGTTGGACTGGATGATCTTAAAGGTCTTTTCCAACCTAAACGATTCTATGATTCTAAAGAAATAATCACCTTTTCCTAGTAATTTGAAATAAATTATTTCTGTGCTTCATAAACACCCATCAAAGTTTGCAGCAAAATAAAATGCTGCCAAATACACTAGGTATAAGTAAGATACTGCCAGGTGTTACTTTTAATAATATTACATCACTTGTTTCTTAAAAAAAACCCTAATATGACATACTCAGCAGTTCTGACTACACAGGTTTTCTGCCCTCCCCTGCTCCTTTCTCTCTCCCCCCTTTAAGAAAAATTTAGGGATCTTTTCTTCTACTTCTGTCAATGTAAAACCTTTATTAAAGGTTTTACTTATTAAACCACAAACCAAACAGTTACCTTCACAGTTGTAAAACCAACACCAATGTTTCAAATAGCTGAGAGAGATGCAATAAACCGCAAGTCAAACTGTGTACACATTAATTCAATGGATAAAAAGATTACAGTTTTTTTTTTTAATAGACCCAATCTAAGCCCACACAGTTTTCTTGCTTTGAACTCCTACAGTCACACAACTTTTGATATACAAGTTGCAAGCTTCTATATCCTCTTGCTTAAACGGCTGAAGTCAGTTCTATAAATATTTAAGATATGAGGAAAATATTAATCCAAGTACAGTAAGCACATTTTACATTTGAGAAGACACTGTACTACTAAGGAATTTATCTTTATCTAAATAAAACTTTAAGAAAAGCAATTGGCAGGAGGGTTTAAAATATGTAAGATCGTTCAAAGCAGTATTAATAAAATGAAAATAAAAATCGACTGACTCATGCTGTACATTAAGGACACTAAAGAGAAAAAAACCCATAGAATTCAGTTTCAAACACTGCCACAACTCAAAGTGCATGAACAACAGAGTGCAAGAGGATGCAAAAAAAAAAAAAAAGGGAACATTGATTTTATTATCTAGACACGCAAGGCCTCATGTTTCCCTTTAAGAAAGTCAGTACTTCTCACCATGTATGTAAGAATTAGGCATAGGAAGTAGCAACACAGCTAGAAATTTACAGCATCCTGTTTACATTTCCTCAGAGGAAACCAAAGCTTACAATTCATATAGTATTTCTGCTCAGTACTACACCTACCTCAAAGTCCTGTCTCATTCAACACACCATTTACAAGGCGGGGGGGGGGGGGGGGGGGGGGGGAATCATGTCCTCACCACCTTTTTTTCCTACTAAAATTCTCATAAACAAACTTAAAAAGCTTGTACTTGAGGAAGCTCTAGGAAACACTTCAGCACAAGATATTCTGGACAAGAAAACACTTCCCATTTCTGGTCTGTCACCCAATTAACTTTTGCTTTGCAAAGTTTAGTTATACATCTTTCTGTTAGACAGAAATACTTGGCTTAACTACCACAAATCTGTAACATGTATAAACTTAAACCTACTGCATCCTTTAAAGGACTCTCAGCTGTAAATTCATAGTATATGCAGACACTAACAACCCTGAAATGGTCACACTTCTTCAAAAGCTGAAAAGCACAGCTTTAATTACAAGACACTGTCCTTTGAGCATCCTTGTGATAAATACACCTGAGCAGAATAAAGGGCACAAAATCAGGTTCCGTAAATATTGGCATGACAAGAAAAAGAGAGAGCGGGGGGGGGAGACGACGGAATCTACTCCAATACTTGGACTATATGAAAATGTAACACAAGAAGCTTTCCTTTCCCCTACAAAAAGGGGTAATTGTTCAACCCCACGAAGGCCTGACCTCTCACTTTAAATTGACAACTGAAAAATGATCCAGTGCATGACTTTAAAAAGGCCTTTAAACCTTCTCCATAAACCAAAGAGATTATTATCTTTAGACATTCACTCTCGAGATCAAAGACACCGGACAACATACAAAAACAATGCCTAAACAATTGAAGTAGAGAGAAAGCAGAACTTTGAAATAATCAAAGGTGCTAACTTCTCTACAATTTGAAACACAGAAAAAGCAGCATGCTCACTAGCATCTGAATAATATTACCAAATTACTTACTTTTTAGGTCAATAACATTCTTATATATCATTTTTATTAAAACGTGTATCATATCTGTATCAATCGCAATACTGATTAATCTACAGGCTATGAATTTTCTTCTGGAATTCAAAAAGGAGTTTAAATTAGCTACATGTTAATGAAAAATTAAATATCCTTGTGATGTTTCAACAGAATTTGATGACTATAAGTGCATGAAATGATACCACCTGATGCAGAGACATATGGGAAGAAGGTATTTCAGCTCTTCTTTAAAACAAAGGAAACGATCACCACTAAAATAAACAGAAAGGGGTAACAAAAGCATAATATTAAAATATTTCCTAGGAAAGAACAAAAAAACCAGCCTAAACTTTGGGAAATGAGGAGTTGAGCACATCGCACACCGTGTCGAAGTGTCAGGAGTTTCTCAACACTAGTTCATGGGTGACCATAGACCCTGAGCTGCCTGCAAGCCTTTCTGCCTTCCTAAAGAAGAAATAGAAGGCACACATTTAGAAAATTCATCACTTACATGTATAACATCTTAAGCATTACTCTTTCAAAGAAAATCTTTGTAAGTCTTTCCAAAGCCAAATCTTATGCTTTTTTAGTCCTATCTTTCATACTGCTAAAGAGCAAAAGAAAGATGTTTGGGAGTCAGGACTGGACCCCGGCATCAGCAACTGGACTGTAAGGTCCAGCTTGACTTGGCAGAGGACTCTTCCTGCAGAAATCCTTATGGACAAGGCACAGCAGATCAATTTAGGTTAGACTCCAGAAATCTTCAAAGGCTCAACTACTGGAAGATCAGGCTGAAGACTGCTCTAAGTAGTTACAGCCGGTATGAATAGCAAAACAGTCCAGTCTGGATTTAAAAGAACACTGAAAGTTCAATTGTTTCACTTTCACTCAAAGGGCAGGATTGAGACCTAATGCAGATTCAAATTAAAACACGAATTCATTTATTCATTAACGCTATGCCTGAAGTAGCTTAAGGGAAAGATGAGAGTATAATAACCTTTTTTCACTTGTATTCTCACTAGAATAGTTTGGTCCTCTATTACCAGCCAAATACTGGGTATTTCTGAGAGTTGCACAGCTCCCTTTTATTAAAGATGCAGAAGTGATTTTTTATTTTATTCTTCCAGTAGCAAGGAGAGTTATTCAGAACAATATCCCTACTGAAATCAAGCAATTGGATAACATGTTATGTTGTGTTTAGAATTGAGAAGACAGAAAACCAGGAAAGGCATTGTCAATTAAAAAAGTAACAAGCAAGTGAGCTATATTTTGACTTTTCAGGCAGGTGTCACAGACTCATAAAGTATGACTTGGGTCTGTCTTCGTTTCAATAGAAAAATGAAATAAAAGTTTGACAGAGTTTTTTGTTACAAGAACTAATAACCAGATGAAGACACTATTTACACTGATACCTCTATATCACAGCAAGTCAAAGTAATAAACCTGGATTACCATATTTCAGGGAAATCAGCAATAAAATCCACTTGTGTAATCATCTTTCCTTATATCAGAGAAAAAATGCTTTTAGGCATATCGGTTTGGATCATGAAACAAGTGAAACACTGAAAAATACTGAATCTATCTTAAAGGCCAATCTTTTTGAATACTCAAAAACACGCAGATGATGCCAATTCAAGAAGTTGGCAGTGGGGTATGGATCCTATACTTTTAAATGCACTGAGAAATTTGTTACTCAAAAAAAAAAAAAAAAAACAAACAAAAAACACACACCAAACCAAAACCACCCCACCCCAACAACTCCTCTAAACTTTCCCTGTGTACCAAAGGGAAACAAAACAAAAATGCTGACATACATGACATTGCATTTGATGGTCACAATTCATCATTTAGCAGATTAGCAACCCTATCATAAATAGCTACTATGGTACCTATGCTCTCAGAAAAATACCAGTATTAGGTACACAGATTAAGCAATCTATTTTTTGTCAGATCTACTCTGTCCAGATGAAAACACGAGTCCACTGTCTGTTAATGAACTAAAAGAATGCCATTCAAGCCAACCACACAGAATTAAAAGTTTGAGTTTTCAGTTAGAGAAGACATTAACCGATTAAGCATACAGTGTCAAGAAAATCACATGAAAAACCGTCATGCTCTTACTAGAGAGAAGCTACTTATTGACATCCATAAACACACAGACACACACACAGAAAAAACAAAATGAGTATCGGAATAACAAATCCCCTGAGAAATAAGTGATTCTTTCAGGTCTGTACACTACAACAAATGATAAACCTCACTGAACAGCTGCAAAGTTTAAAACACTGCTATTTATTAATATTAACTGCATGGAAACAGTGCCAAAGCTACTGTCATTCCATCATTTCTTTTTTTTTTTTTTTTTTTTGCAATTTGAATGTTTGTCTACTTGCAACATAAATCAACCCTATTCCCTCACAGCTTGAGAGACAGTCAAGTATCAATACAATTAAACAGCGAGCACATAGCTCATTATGCACTTTGAAACATTCATTTTGTCTGTATTCTTACACTTTGTCCAAAGTGCCCAAAAATACCAGAAGCAGATTTGCAAAGTACCTATCAATGATAATAAACTTTCAGTTTAAAGATGGACTTGTTTAAATACTCTTTGCATTAGAACCTTTAAGTACTTTTCAAATTAATTGTCCCTCACAGAGCAGCAGCAATCAACCTTCGGGTCAACTCAGCTGCAGATTTCTGTGTTACAGCCTTCGGGGAAAACTTGACCTCGGGAGCTGAGTCAGCAAGCAGGTGCTCTCTGCTGTGAGCCACCGATGACAACTCAATGTGGAGGGAGGAGGGCAGAATTAGAGCACTCCCAGCCATTCCTTCCTTACGTAAGCAGCACCATGCCTCATGCCAGCCTGCAATCCTCTCTGCACGGCGCAGATGGACTCACTCAGCTGTAAATGCAGCCCAGCCTTATTAGATCTCTAATAACCTACTCGCGTCCGACCGAGACGACGCTGTGAATACAACACTCAAGCTCCCGGAATTAATGGCTGAAAACTTGTCACTGAAGTTAAATGGCAGCTGGCAAGTTTAGGGACAAAAGGGTCTGACCCTATCAAAACCTGTTTACTAATTTATGAGTGGGAAGAAAGTGGTAGGACAAGAGAACAAAACAGGCATGGCAATATCGATGCTTCCTCATACTACACTTGAAGTCTTAGAACACAAACGATAATGAATCCTTTAAACATTTTGCTTAGTTCTGCAATCGTGAAAGAATCAGGTTAGTTTAAACCTAGCTCAGTACTCCAACAAAAACAGTAAACAATCACTCCTCATGACTTCTAACGGGAGGAGCAGGGGAAATACTCAGCTCTCAATCCACGTATCAGACTAAAATCCAGAAATTAATTAAGACTTGCTCATATAAGAAAAGGTAGGTTTATTATGTTTTGGTCAATAATCAATCTGGAACTTAAAGTAGTACCAGTCCGGACCCTTAGCTTCCAGGAGCACACCGCTGAGATGGATGTCCAGGTGCCAATTGCTCAGCATCTGCCAACAACACAAAGCAGCCGCACCCTTCTGGGGAGCACCGATGACCCCAGAAGTTGCACGGCCATGCGCTGCAGGCAGCAGAGAAGCCTGACAGGACACAATTAATAGCTCCATCGTAGCTGGTTAGATGCTAAATAGATTGTACTGCTTCTGGCTGGGGTGGAGTTAACTTTCTTCATAGCAGCCGGTATGGTGCCGTGTTTTAAGTTTGTGACTAAAACAACACTGATAACATACCAGTGTTTTAAGTATTGCTCAACAGTGCTTGTACAGCATGAAGGCCTCCTCTGTTTCTCACTCTGCCTCCACGATGAGTAAGCTGAAGGTGGGAGAGAGGTTGGAGGGGATAGCTGATGTAAATTAACCAAAGGGATGTTCCATGCCATACAACATCATGCTCAGCAATACAAACTCAGGGGTAGTTTTTCCAAGGTTGTCTTTGCTCAGAGACTGACTGAGCATCTACTTGTGAGAGGTGCTGAAAGTTTGCCTTTGCACCACTTGGTTGGGATTGTTGGTTGGTTTTGGGGGGGTTTGTCTGGGTTTGGGTTTGTTTTTTTTTTTTAAACTTTTTTCCTTCACTTAATTAAACTCTCGTCTTCCCAACCCACAAGCTTTTTCTTGCTTTTGTTATTCCGTCTCCCACCCTTCTGCAGGAGGAAGTCAGCAAATGGCTGGAAGGTGCTTAACTGCTGGCCAGGATCAACCCACCACATAGATATACCATCCACATCATACTAATCTACACAGATAACTGAAAATTGGTATTTCCTTAACCAACTCTGATGGCTTCATCTGACATTCAGGTAAATTTTGCTGTATTTATTGCCAAATACCCCAAAACAGGAGTTACACTTTTGACAGCTGCATACGAATATACCAAGCTAGCATTTTCCAGCTGTTTTCACGTAATTTGGATGTCTCATGCTTGAGACCTTGACCCTTACCTGTGCCCAGCCACTACACTGCTAACAGAAACCTAAATGATTTGCTAGATGATATTCCCTCTTCCTGAAAGTGAACACAATCCAACTACAGCAGAAAAACTCAAAAGAAAAAGACATGAGAGGTCTCAAATAGAAATGTAATTATATTTGAAAGCACTTAATGCATAGGAATGAATGCGGTATGAAGGTATGAGCATAACTGCAATAGGGAATAAAATAATGAGGACCTACAATTGGCAAAAAGCTGTGGAGAAGGGACAGAACAAGGGCTGAAGTTACCACACAGCCAAAACTTAAACACAAGTTATTTAACTGCATAGATTACTGGGGAAAAGGCACAGACATATTTCAAGTACAGTGAGGAACTAACGTGGAATTAAAGTTCACCGTTGTAATCTATCTTGTTCTTGCTGAGAACAACATACCCCTCGTACATAAACTTAGATTTTTGTTACTGCAGAACAGTGAGATGACCAAACAGAAGTATCACTCTTAAAGCCTAAATATTATCTTTTCTAAGGCAAAAGCTTGAGCAGTTTTCTGTATGTTTTAAAAAAGAATTACCTATACCTATCGTACTTAAAGATTTAGCCCACGTCACAGAAGCAGTACCACAACCTCTTAATTCTTGCCTACATGACATCACTCACCTATTCTATTTGTCAGTCAGAGGTCACCACATAAAATCCTAGTGCACAACTACTAAAATAATCAACATAATATAAATTCAGGGAAGACTTAACTGGCGAGTTCAAGTTGCATTTTTCTTCAATACTACAAAATTGGAATGTAAAGCCTCAGAACTGACTTTCCCCTAACTCAATATACCCACACCCTAACTGACACTAGAGGACTGACAGGCAGCAAACAAAACACAGCCAGCTCTGCAGAGGTAAACTTAAAGCTACATTGCCTTCTCTGTGTTTCTTACCTTTGTGTATTTAATATTTACCACTCTTTATAGAATCATAGAACAGAATCACAGAATCGTTTAGGTTGGCAAAGACCTTTAAGATCATCCAGTCCAACCATTAACCTAACACTACCAAGTCCACCACTGAACCAATTAAGGGTAGAGTAGCAATTTCATGTTTCCTGGCTTGGTGGCTGGATTATTTGTATGTGAATTCTGTCAAAATTCATGCCCTCTGAAGGTACAAAATATTCAGTTTTAACTGCACTCATAAAGGAATTCAGTTTAAACTTGCGTAAAAGTAGCCTTTGGGTTTAAATATAGGACATATACTCTAGGCTTAAAAACTGCTTCAGTACACCCTTGTCCTGGTTTTGGCTGGGATAGAGTTAATTTTCTTCCTAGTAGCTGGCATAGTGCTGTGTTTTGGATTTAGTAGGAGAAGAATGTTGATAACACACTGATGGTTTAGTTGTTGCTAAGTACTGCTTATGCTAGTCAAGGACTTTGCAGCTTCCCATGCTCTGCCAGGGGCACAAGAAGCTGGGAGGGGGCACAGCCAGGACAGCTGACCCAAACTGGCCAAAGGGATATTCCATACCTTGTGACATCATGCTCAGTATAGAAACTGGGGGAGGTTGGCCGGGGAGCAGCAATTGCTGCTCGGGAACTGTCTGGATATCGGTCGGCGGGTGGTGAGCAATTGCATTGTGCATCACTTGCTTTGTATATTATTATTACTATTATTATTATTATATTGCTGCTGTTGTTATTATTACTGTTTTACTTTATTTCAATTATTAAACTGCTCTTATCTCAACCCAGGAGTGTTTCTCACTCTTACTCCTCCGATTCTCTCCCCCATCCCACTGGGGCAGGGGGAGTGAGCGAGCG
The DNA here is from genome assembly GCF_030463565.1 of Pelecanus crispus. NCBI lineage: Eukaryota > Metazoa > Chordata > Aves > Pelecaniformes > Pelecanidae > Pelecanus > Pelecanus crispus. The sequence goes on from NC_134644.1 coordinate 108,783,311, forward strand.
GCTGCGTGGTGCTTAGTTGCTGGCTGGGGTTAAACCACGACAACCCTGCAAATATTTCACTTCGCTGTTCAAAGAATTCCTCTTCCGCTATTTGAAAATGATCAGACAGTTGTGAAAGTCAAAACTGCTCATTCCATGTTGCTGCTATTCAGTGACAAGCAGCGTTGGTACAAACAGAAAGGACCTTCACTATGGGGAAGGAAAATTTAGGGGAAGCAAAGAAGACTGAGGGTGCAAGAACAGTAACAGTCCTCAAAATCCTTCTCATACACCTGAAATAACAACAGAAATAGCGAAGCAGTGACTATGAACTCATGGTAACAACTACACATTTACTGGGACAAAATGGAAACTCTCACAAATTAGCAGAAAGAACCAGCGACAAAGTCTCAAGTTTTCACCTAAGTTCACAGAATACACAGAAAACCCTTGTCCACTACAGTAGCTAATAAAATAGCCATAAGCACCTAAAATATTACTCTGGATCTATAACAAATATGTCTTCTAACATTGTCTTTTCATTAGCTATCTAACTGAACAGTAAAAGCTTGCCATTTATTTCAATTCCAGCTTAATAGCAACTCTTCATTGCTAAATTCTAATTAAAACAAAGACACGAGTAAGATTTTTCAAAACAACATCCTTACAATATGAGGCCTACAATATTTTTTAAAACTTTCTCAAAGCAAAATCATATTGCACCTTCCAAAACACTTGCCATGTTTCAAGGCTTTTTTTTTCTGTTCAATTTTCAAGCACTTCTCCCAAGCTCCAAAAATATTTAAAATGAGCATCTTCTATTACGCTAACATCTTAAGGAAAGCATACAAAGAATATTTTATGCAAAGTCAGTTAGTAAAACTAAAAGTAAACGCACCAGTTTGAGGGATTATTACTAAGAAAGTATCACTAAGATACCCAAGCTTCAATCGGAGAAACAAACAGATTCAGAAAGGGGCATGAGAAAATATATAATAATAAAAATAGAACACAATAAATGCTCCCCTGCATGTTTTCTTTGTGCTACCTTAGCTGCACAACAGCAGTGGAAATCGCTTTCTAGTGTCTTACAGAGACTCGGAGAGTAAACAGAACTGCTGCTCAGCCAGTGGTTTTCAAATAAATGTTGGCAACGATGCACAACAAACTACAGAAAATTCACATGGCCTAAAACTCCGACAGTTCAAACGCTGTAATGCAGGTTACTTAGAACCACAGCAGCCGCACTGGAAACTCTGAGGCCACACACAGAGGAATAATTCTTTTTTTTAACTTCCTTCTCAGGTTAGAGGCTATGTCATAAGAACCTGTGTAAATGCGCTATTAGTGTGTTAAGGCCAATGACATGTTACGAGCTGCTTGTCCTTTTCTTGGGGGAAAAAACCAAACAAACAAAAACATAGATGGTTGTTGAGTATCTCTACAGAAGGAGACTCCACAACTTCCTTGTGTAACCAATACAAGTGCTCAGCCACCCTCACAGCAGAAAAGTGTTTCCTTACGCTCAGACAGAACCTCCTGTGTTCAGTTTGTGCCCATCAGAGAGGTCAATTTGAACAGTTCAATTAAGTTAAAAAAAAAAAAAAGGAGATAATTGCAAGATGGCTTTGGGAAAATACTACCAATGCAAAAAGAAGTTCTCTTAGAATAGCAGACATTGAGGTCAAGATAATTGTTTTGACTATTGCTGCTAGAATTCAGTTTTTTTAACTAACATTTAATTTTCCTAGAACAAAGAACATGTTCTAGTATTTGACATGCATGGTGGTTAAAGAAGTCTAAGGAAGCTGCACAACAAACATTACTGATTCACCTTTATTTTCTTCCAAACAAAGCTGTATTAGCATAAATATACAGACTGTACAACTACAGAGAGCAACGCTTCTCTTCCATGAAAGACATAAGCATACCAAGGTTGTAGGAATCCTGAGGACCATGCTAAAAAGGAACAAAACCTAAAAATGTACAATTTCCTAAGCAAAATATATGAAATTTATTTTTGTAAACAGCTGTTTTCTAAATAAAATTCCTCCTGCTAAAAGTGAAGCCTGTGGAAATCACAACCAGTTTTCAAAGTCTGTCAGCCTGTATCTGAACGGGACAAACAGCAAAATGTCCTGAGAATATCAATTTCCCAGATTCAAGCTGTCTTGCTCAGCCAGAGCTTCTTCATTCACGACCTTCTTTTAGTCACATATAAGTGTAGAAAAAAAAACCACAACGCTTGCCAACACTGACTTTGCTGTTCTCCCATACTGCTGAAATCTCAAGGACCAAAGACTCCAGAACCCACACTACTTGCCTACACAGGGCAGAGTCCTTGCAGTTGCAGGCTGCAGAAATCTCTGAACCCCTGTGGCAGCCCTAGAGCCTGTAATTCTAAACTGCTGCCTGCAATCAAACCACCTCTGTGGAACAATTTCATTAACAAATTAGCAAATTTCTTTAAAAAAAAAATAAATACATGAAAAATACAAAATATGATCAAACTCACAGTAAGTCCTGTCAGCTATACCTCTTACCATAGGAAGGGTCTAAGATCAAGGTCCAACTACAAGCAAAAGGGATACGGCTACTAAGCATTTTTTCTGGACAGCCAGTCTCAGTCTTGACCTTTTTCTTATTCATACATCGTGCCATTATTACAGGAGCTTACATGCATATGATACATGTGTATGCTTGCAAGAACTACTGGAGAATAATAGACATTTTGGTAAAAATAAACTTTAAAAACCCTCAGCTTTCAAAACTGGTAACAGCCAAAGCTCTTTGGGTTCTTTTTGCTAGACTTACTATTTAGTGTTCAAAAGCTGAGCTCAATGGCTCCAACAAAAAAAATGTAATAAAAACTTCTGGTAGGGAACTGTGGCCCATTTGGCTTTCTGTACTGGAGAAAACATTTTACCCAACTTCCCAACACTCATGTAACAGTACAGCATTGGGGTTTTTTTGCCTGCCAGCACATTTTAATTTTACAAAAAGTAGTCTACAGAAGGCTTACCTACACATTCCTCTTGAAGAGCCAGAGCTCCTCTGCAAGCATTCAGAAAACCAGACATTATAAATATATACTGAAAATATTTATTAGTTGACTTTTCATGACTGAAATAACCATGGTATCTGAACATTCTATGAAGTATCTCCCTGTTCTCTCTGGTAAAACAAAAAAAAAACCCTACCGCTACGTACTTGTGCTGAAAGAGAAGTCATGGATGAGGGTTTCAGGTCTACCTGAAAGAATTATTTTTGCAGTTTGTGGGCTTTGTTCAGATACTACTCACAGATCCCTAGTAACATCAGCAGGAACGAACTACACAAAAGAGCCGTAAAACTCACTAGCTGCAAATCGCTGTCAAAAAAACCCAAACGCATCAAACCAATTCACACTGAAGCATTCTCATCGACGACACTAAAACACAAGCAAAAATTTGAAGTGTGACACGGCCTAATACATGTTTGGGAAAGAAAACCCGGGGGGGGGGGTGGGTGGGGTGTTTATACATATACTCACAAAGGTAACGACTACAAAGGTGTTTTTTAAAGCCTCAAAAAAGGAAAGCTCTCCTTCTGGTAATGGAGAGATGGAGGAGCTGAATCTTATTTTCACTCGTTTTATCATCCTTTATTCGAAGCTCTCATTAATTCGGCCCGGGGGGAGGGGAGGCAGTGCGAGGGAAGGTAAGGGAAGGAGCGGCGGAAGGACTCGGCAGCCTTCCTGCCCTAAGCCCGCCCGGGCTCTTCCCCCGGCCCTCGCCACCTCCAGCCCGCCCGGCGCCGGCCCCCGCAGAACCCGCACCGCGGCCGGCGGCGCGGCGGGAAGAAGGCGGCAAGGCCGGGCCGCCGGCGTGGGCCGAGAAACCCTTCTCCGCCGGCGGCCTGGCCGCCGCCCCACGACGGGGCAGCAGGCGAAGGCGCCGCCGCGACCGCCTTCCCCGCCATGGGCGAGGGGCCGTTACAGCCGCCGCTCCCCGAGCGGGAGGCGAGCGGCCGCGGGCAGCTGGCGAGGCCGGGCGGGCCGCCCTGCGCCGCGCCGTGTGGGGCGGCGGGAGCTGCCCGCCGGGTATCATTCCGCAGGGCCGGGCCAGGCTCCCTCCCCTCCGCCCTCTCGCCTATACACTCACACAATAGACCCGGCCTTCCTCCCCCATATCCGGGGACTATATGCGGCGCCCGCGGAGGCTTCTCGCCTTCTTGCGGCGCTTTCCCTTCCACCCCCGGGGGCGCCTACCGCGCTCGCCCGGCCGCGCCGTTTTTACCTGACTCGCTGCCGGCCTTGCTACTCTCCCCGCTGGCTTTGGGAGGCCGCCCCCTCGGCATGGCTGCCCCCTCCCTTCTCCCCCCCCTCCCATTCCCCCCCCCCGAGCGCGCGCGCACACACACACGCACACACACACACACACACTTGGCAACGGCGGAGGAGGCGGCGGTTGGTGAAGGGGGGACGAGGGGGCGGGGACCAGAGAGCGAAGCCGGCCCCTACAGCCGGGCCGCGGGGGCTCGCCGCGGTGGGAGCACGGCGGGCGGGGAGCGGGGGGGGCCGGCGCAGGCGCGCAGCGGGGCTGGCGGGGGAAGTAGGGGTGGGGGGGGGAGATGAAGAACGAGCGGGGAAGAGGCGAACTCACGGCAAGGCCCAGGCGGCGCAGGCGCACTGAGCGCGCCTCGCCAACGCGGGCGGCGGGGCGGGGGGGGGGGACGCGGCGGCGTGAAAGAGGTCGCGGAGGGGCGGTGGCGGGGAGGCTGGGCTGCGCATGCGCTGGGCGCCGGGGTGGTAGGTTTGGGGGGGTACCTCCGGTGCAGCCGCGCATGCGCTAGTGTGCGGGCAGTGGGGGGTGCCGGCCTGGGTTAGGCAGGGCCGTGCCGGCCTCGGCCGGGTCCTCGGGTCCTCCTGAGCGGCGCAGCCGGCAGGTCGGGCCTGCCTGCGTGTGGCTGCAGCGGGAGGCCCGGAGCTTCTCATTCAGAGCGTAGGAGGAGGCGGGGCGGCCTCAGACAAGGCCCGGCCAAAGCGGGGGCCCGCCCTGGGGGGTGATGGTTGCCTGCCCTCCCCTCCTGCCCGCCCGGCCCCCTCCATGAATTTTGGCTTTAGCCCGAGGGGTGCGCAGGGTGTGCGCGGCGGGCATGGGGCTCAGCCCGGCCCCAGAAACGCGTTTGCTTCCAGCGCGTATCCCTGCCAGGGCTGGCGGGGTTTGGTACCTGAACACCGCTGGGCCTGTGACCTTGCTCAGCTCCGCTGCCTGAATCACCTGTGCTACCTGAGGAGGTCTTGGGGGGGGGTGGGGGGGTGGTGTCATAAAAGTTCACTGGATCCTTTAATAGAATCATAGACTCGTTTAGGTTGGAAAAGACCTTTAAGATCATCAAGTCCTTTAATAGCGGATTTTCGGTATCATAAGCCACGATACTTAATTTTGTCCCTTGTAACTTGTGTGCAGTGGAAGTCTGCCCTCTGGAAAGGTATCAATAGAGGTGGAGGTATTTTTATTGCTAGCTTGTTCCGGCGCTTCGTGGCTTTCATTGCCTCCAACGATGCTGCTGTATGTTGTCTGTGAATTCATAGGGCTTCAGCTTCAAAAATGGGATTTTTATTACACTGCTTTCTTGCTAAATAAAACTTTTAATACAAAACGCTTGCTTTTGATGGCTGACTTGATTAATCTTTTTTCATTATCTCAGTAGTTTTAGCCTATTTAAGATTCTAAACCTTTCTCTGAGTTACATTTTCTTTCTGCATCTTTTAATTTTTAAATACCCTTTTAAAAAGGGTATATTTCTGTACAGGGAGACTTGCTATGAGAATACTGCCTACAGTAATAAAACTACCTTTTCTTTGGGGTTTTTTTCACCCAAAGATTCATCTGAAACTCACTTCCCACTGAACCGGGCTGCTGCTGCTTAGTTGCTTAAGTGTTAAAATGCTCAAGTTCTTCTCATTGCTTTACCAGGATATCCCTTTTTTTCCTCCCCCCATCCCATACAGCCAGCACCTGGCCAGTTTCTTTATTTCAAACCATATAGCGTTTCAGTAGCCTGTATTAAAACATGTTTAATGTCATGTAGGCTTTGTTAAGCAAGCTGGATGACCCTGTCTTCATTGATTACATTGATTACTTTAATGTCACTTTCTGTAGTCTCTGCAAATAGTATTAAGTAGGTACTGTAGATCACTGACCAATAAAATAGGGCAGGCTGGGTACTGATACCTGTAAACTATAGTAGCAAAACTTTACTTAATAGTTTTCTCATTGTTGAATGTTAATTACCACTTTGTTAAATCATTTATCTTGTTCTGTTGCAAATGTATGGAGCCATTTTTTTCATTGCTTCTGAGTTAAATGCCTTTCAGATACCTAATTAAATTACATCTAAAAACTTGCCTTTAGCTACCAAATTTAATCATACCGAAGAACGAAATCAGGTTTTTGGAATGCAAGGTTTCATTTCTTCCTGAAGGCTAAGGTTAGGTAAGCAACATTTGGATATTTTCTTATTCTGTCTGCCAGTAAAAAGTGTACTGGGTTTAATTTTCTCTGCAGAAGTGCAGCATTGGAGCATAAATGTGGAAAGGAGGACTGAAGCTGCGGTGACCCTTGCCTGGGGCTCCTGTAAGCTGCCTGCTCACTACAGCCCAGCTACAGGCAGGGAAAAGGCAAAGAACAGCAGTGGCCTCTGGTGGTTGCAGGTACTTCTGTGCTGAAAATTAAGCTTGCCCCCCCTTTCAGCAGGGAACTACAACCCAGGAGGACGTGAGACGAGGTGACAGCTCTTCACATGATTTCAGTTAGGCCCGAGGGGCAGGACTCAAATCCAAAGAACCCCATTATTTTAACTACTTCTCCTCATCTTTTTCTAACTTTGTTAGCAGGATTATCTGTATTTTTGTTGACATCTTCTGCTTTAGGATTAAGAACTTTGAATCTTGAGGTTCGTTGCCATTTTGAAAAGAACTGACGTACACTTCACAGAAATACAGGTGGGATTGTATATGCAGACAACTTCTGTCTGTACTGATAGTGATGGAAATTGTACCTCATTTTTCAAGTCTAATGCAAAAGCCAACTTTAATTTCTGTTTTATCTTTTCAACATGATTGTTCCCTGCGTGTCTTTCAGTGTTCAGCAGCAGTACAGACCATCATGGTTAATTTTGTACTGCCAAAGTCTGTGCATCATCTGTTCCAAATTTACGTGGTATGTTTGTTGTTGCCTATCAATCTTCTCACACTTCTGCATCACTCATTCTGTACAAAACTAGTTCTGCATAAAAGTAGAAAAGACATCAGATTTTATTTCAGATCCTCAAGGAGCCTGTGGTATTGGGAGACGAATAACAGTTTATGAAGAGTATGTGAAATAGGTGTTGAAGAGCATATGAAAATGCTTTTTATTAATAAGGGAATCCATTGGTAAATCATATGCTTGAAATAACTTTACAGCCATTTTGAATCTATTGAAGCTGTTTGATCTCTGTATAATTTTCCTTCTTTGTCTATGTGATTGACATAATATTTTTCACCTGCACTTTGCAACTCCTGGGAGAAGGGCGCTGCATGCATAGCTAAACCTGTTGCTCTACTTGTTAGTGAATCTATTGTCTACATTTGCAGAGATGCTGATATTTCAAAATATTTAAAATTTGTTGTATTTTGTAAATAATAAAATAACCTATTACAGTCTTTCTCTAAAGTCTCTGGCATTACTCTAGAGGTGCTACACAGGAAAATTCTCAGTTTTGGGGTGTGCCCTACCCTTGCAACCCAGCGCCTTCTCAGGTGAGAGCCTAGCAGACCATTTACTCGTGCTCTGCTGTCCATGCAGAGGAAACCCAGGTCTGTTCCCCAGATGGAATCTGTAACATAATACAGAGTGCTGGATGGTTGGCCTTTAACTCTTTCTATCATTAATTTTATCTGGTATCACTAATTTCTGGGAAGAAAAGCAGCTATAGTGTCAGCCCTTAAAATATGCAAGATTAAAAGTTATGCCTGTTTTTTATCTACAGATGAAGAATACAGCAAAAGAGAGAGTAAGGTTAACACAAAGGCACGGAACAAATTGAATTCTAGGTTTTATGACCAACTAGTAGTACTAGATGTGCTGCTAAATTTTAAGGGAAACTGATGAAATCCAGTGAATCATCTCAGTAAAGCTACTTACTAAGTAGGGTACTATTTGCTGTTACAGTTGTCAGACCCTTACTGTTGTAAGATACTATTTTCAGTTGCTTATGGCTTTGCCACACTTGAACTGTTTGGACTAAAATTCCCATGCCAGCTGTCTAACTTCAGTTTGGGTTTGGTTGATTTGAACAGACTGCTTTTATTTGTCAGATTATGTTTCAACTTTTTTTTTCCTTTTTTTTTTTTTTTAGAGGGCATATAAAATTATTTGCTGCAGAAACCAGTGATTGAAAATTTTGACTCTAGCATGAATTTTAAGTCAGGATGAGTCCACTACTCTCTCCAATAAAACTTAAAATTTATCCTTTTTATATATGTCTCAAAAAAAATGATCAGAATGTGCTCGATTTTTTTTTTAAGGAACTGGATCATGTAACAGCTCTTTGTCCATGTTTTCCAAGCTGAGGCAGCACAGTACTTCCCTGAGTTAAAGCTGTAGGTGTGTAGTACTCCAGGTTGGCAAATGCCTCCACAATTTGCTTAAAATCATGACATTTAAATAAGCATAACACCTTCTGAATTCTCATGTTTTAGTGTTTGCATGTCTGAATGCTTGTGAACTAGAAAAAAACATACTTCTAATGAATGTATTTTTGTGTCATCGTTTGACTTTAGGCAATGGCATTTTAAGAAAACATATCGCAATTTTCCCAGCACGATGGAAATACTGATACACCAAAGTAGTTCTGTGTTCAGCCAGAGGTGAGAGAAATAAAGGCCATTGCAATATCCTACGTACACAGTATAGCCAGGCCTCCGTAGAAGGATGTTTCAATAGCTATACCAGCACATTTGCCTACTGTAGGCACAAAACAGGAAATACACTTAGGACTGACTTATACCCGTTGCCAAAATGAAATAAGCTGTACCAGGAAGAGCAACTTTATGCTTATAGGACATAACCTGAACTAGAACCTGCAGTAATGTGGAAATGTCAATAAAAGCAGCTGTCTTCTCTCATGTTACTGTAATAGCAAAAGCTAGAGTAGGCCTGTTATATATTTAGCATGAATGTAATTGTTAAAATTATACGCTGTGAGAACTGCAGTATACATTTTGTATGAAGGATTTCACTAAAGAAGTAAGTTTTCCAAAGTTAACGTTAATTTCCAAGGAAAGACAAATGCTTTCTGCTTTGCTGGGTTGGTTTGTTCATTTATCAAAGGAAGGATGCCTCCTACTCTTTCTTGATTTGCTTGTGCGTGGCTAAGGACTTGGATTTCCAGCCCTTGGCTTGCTTCTAAAGGTGCTATTCCAGTAGAAAATAGTATTTTGATGAAAAACTAATACTCTATAAAACCCTAATGTTTACACTCTTTACAAAAAACATTTAATGAAGACCAAAGAGATAAATGAAAATACTGTTAGCCACTTGAGTAATATCCATAAAATTCTCATGGGCAGCCATAAGGCTGCATGCACAGTTCAGTATTTTAAGAGAAAATTCAGCATAGTGAGGTAGTATACTGTTTTACTATAGTATATTGAGCTAGTACAGCTTTTTAATGTGTGTTTCACCTTTAGGTGCAATCCTAGTGTATTTTGAGACTGGGACTGCTAATCCATTAAGAACAACACCGAGTCTAGCAGCTTCTTTTAATGTATGCTACTGAACTTAGATATCTCACATCTATGTGACTTTCTCCTGCTGCCAGCTGGGCACTAACTCAAACTGATCATCTAAAGGGTAGAAATTACATTCATTATTGGTGTTGGCATTCCAACTGGATTGCTATGAATTCCTACAAAACCGTGTTATCTAGGTTGGCTCCTACACTGGGATTTAAAGGCTCATTTCAGGTTTAAAACTGAACACATATCACAATTTTTTTGTGCATTTTTCCTAAATGCGCAGTTACTACTATCACATCAATCAGTCTGAGGCTCTATGACTAGAGGTGTGTCTTTTCTATTGTGTTTGATTCTCCCATTTTTCTTCTATTTATGTAATGTATACCCTGTGGTGCAGGTACTCCGCCGGCTGAACTGTGTTTTCTGTTTGTGGGTGTAACATGCTTGGAAGACGTTCCAGTTCTTCAAACACAACCTGCTAATCTTCCAGCAACTTTGCTGCAGGGATGCCATAGTGTACTGTCTGCTCTAGATGATATAGGGTGTTGGTTTTGATTTGCTTTTGAATCTGTTTTAAATAATTTGTCAGAAATGTACTCTAATAAGTTTCATGATTTCTTTCAGTGACACTAGTTTCTGGGTTGTCTGTACTACCTAAAATTGCAGCCTCTAAGCTTTGTCTGTATGTTTTCTTCATGCGTCCTTTTTTTGGAGTAATTACATGATCCTTGTGGTTTTATGATCATGCATTGTGTAATTAAAAATCTGTCTTTTTGTGGTTGCAATTTTGCTCTTTATTCTCAAGTAATAATATAGCAGTCTTCATAATCTACTAGGTTTGCTGATGCCTTGCTGTGTACTTGGCATTTAATTTCCTGTTTGTATGCTGCCTCATCTTGATGTCTTATGATAGGCTGAGGTTTATGGTTTTTGTTTTATGTTGCCTTTTTTTTCCCTTCCTCCTTCCTCCTCTCCTCTTTCCTCTCCTTTTTCTTCTTCCCTCATCTACAAGTTTTGGCATGATAATTTCTTCTGCTACAAGTGTATGACCCCAGACAGAAGGTCTGTCCATCATCTTATTTTTCTTCATAGTACACCATGAGTGACTTTTAAGTGATTTTGTAATTTGCTTGTCTTCTCTACTCTGTATTGCTTTTTGGTGGTTTTTAGTGTTGGGGGTATGTTCTTGGGCAGGATTTTTGCTGTGTTTCTGTGCTTTTCCTATGTTGCATGCCAAATTATCTCTGAGACTACTCTGTTGGAGAGCTGCTGTCCATAGTGCACTTGTCTGTATCTCTTCATAACATTAACATGGAGCTTTTGCGTATTTTCATTCAATCATCTCCTGCAGCTTCATTCCTGTTTCTAATTTATGAGGATTTTAATCCAACAATTACAGAATTCAGCCATCTTATATAATTCAGAAATGTACTGGTCTGTTGCTTCCCCAGATTCTTGACCAGAGTTGTTTTTTTTTAAAACAAAACAAAACAAAACAACGCTTTCATTACTTCTTGAGAAAATGTAAAATCCTAGAAGACCTCTAAAAGCATGAAATTTCCTGGTCTTCTCTTGGTATATCCAGATGCTGTTGGAATATGTAGTAGTCTTTACAAGTAATGACCAAGATACGCCTTTTCAAATGCATTCCTATGTCCATTTTGTTGTAAAGAAAGCCCAGTTACTAAACATATTATCTTTGTGTCTACAATGAGTTCATGATTTCATGTATATGCAAGAGTTTCTGACATGTGCATGTTTCAAACGTTGAAAGAGAGAGTAGAGGCTCAGGACTTCATTCTGTCCTCCACATATAAAGACCTCTCCTGCAAAGCAGTTTCTGAAATGAGGCTTTCCGCTCATAGAAATTACACTTTACATATGTTTTTTTTCACTATGAAGACTATGTTTGGAAAATCGGTCATACTGTATTTGCTTGTATTTGGACACACTACTGAGCCCTGGTATCTGGGTGCTGCATAGACCGTAGAAACTTGACAACTCAAGTGCACAGGAATTGTTTTTCCCCCAGAAATTTCAGTGGAAACAAACTTACAGACCTGAGAACTAGACTATGCATAGGAGTTGCCCTGAAATAGGAATTTAGGCTAAATAATTTGATCCTGAGGAAATAAAGTTTTCCAGCTTCATTCAGGAAGGGGGGAGATCTTGGCAGCTGTAACCAGTGCTAATCCATACTTTATTTAGATAGGTAGCTGAGGGATTTTTATAATTTCACAACAATATAAAAATAATTTATATTTTTCCTACTTGTTGATGAGGGTCTGTCACACTGTATCATACACACAGGTATTTATTAATATAAATGATCTCACAGGGAGAAAGCACAAAAAGAAGTATGTGCTTGCAGAGAAGGTGAGAGTAAGAAAGTAAGCAATTATTCTTTCTTGAACAACAGAAATGTGTTGCATTTATTAGAAAAATCTGATAACAGTATTTCTGTTTTAAACTCAAGCTGACATTTTCAAAGTCAATATATGTATCTGAATGTTCATGTCTAGTAATTTTGGAAACTCCTGTGATAGCAAACAATACAATGTAATTAATTGTTTTGTGTTTTTATAGTGTAAGTCATGTGAAGGAGCATTACTGTATACGAAGTACTTCTGGGGATGTAGCTGCACATTCTGAAATATGTGGTGGCTGTTCTCACTTAGGAATTCCCTTCCTACCACTCTCTCATTGATTTTCCCTCTCTTCACAGCTTGTCACCCTGGGCTGAGCTGGCACGATTGTTGGGGAACACACACGCCCCATATTTGAAATAGATCATGGAACCAACCCCATTTTAAAGCACATCTATGGTTGTGCTTTTGGCAAGCAAAATAATACTGGTGCCAAACACAAACACCAGCTCCTCAGCCAGATACTGAAGCTGCAAAAATCAGGGAGTCAGATTTACCGGGAATTGGGAACATTGCCTTGATATAGTGAGGCCATAGAAGAGGGTTCATAAGGGAACTGAGCTTCTGGCACTTAAAACCAGGAATCATGAGTGAGCTTGTAAATGAAGAAGTGGTGAGAAAGCCAGTAGGTGCAGAAGAACAAGTGGTTTGAAATGGAACCTGTGGTACAGGTAATGCTGTGGCAATTCAGATACATAGGTCAGAGGGGAGAAAAACATCAAATAGGACGTGAAGACAGGCTGCCAGTTAAAGAAGAAAACATGGCAGAAACAAGTGCTTGAAATCCAGGATGAGGGAGGTGAGTCTAGCTCTAAGTGAAAGAAGTGGCGCAGTACATGGCGTAGTACATGTATCAGAAGCTTGACAGAAAAAAGATGATCCATGGAACATTGTAACACCAAAACAAAAAATTTGGTGTTGAAGATAAAAGATGAAGTAGGCCTTCTTGGTGGTGGTGTAGTGTTATATATTTTTTAAAAATTAGAATCTAATTAAGAAAATCCCCACTTCATCAAGCAACTTTATGAATTGACATGGACTGAAATTTGAAGCCTAAATAAAAAAAAAAAGTATCATTGGCTTTGTACAGCTGCCCAGCAAAGATAGTAAGACCAGTTCCAATATCCTAAGGCCATCAAAGAAGCAGCCAAAGTGGGAAATAGAATAATCCTGAGCCTCCTCATTTACTTGTAGCAATCGGGCAAATACTACATCAGACTGTAACAGAGAGATCACCGTCAGTAGCGGTGTGATGGGGCGGCTGGTTAGGGAGAGCCCAGGAGGGTCTGCAGCCCGTGAGCTGGTTCACAGCAGCACCCAGGGGCTGCTTCAGAGCCGCACAGCTGAAGGGTTGTTCTGCAGCAGCTGCCGGAGCGTGCTCAGCTTCAGTGATTTTCTGGGAACGACTACAGTTGGGCTTTCTCAAAATGGGGAACTGCGTAAGAGAAGCACCTTGGTTAAAAAGGTCAGCTAAGAGAATTAAATCCTCTTAGTTCACCTGGAATTTATTTAGGTCACCACCATGTCGGAAGCACGGGGCCAACACATTCTGCCTATGAAGAAAAGTGTTGGAAAAGGCAAAAGAAAACCCACAGAGCTAAGGAGCAAGTGACATGCATCATGAAAGCAAGAAGCAGCTCTTCAAAAAAGTGATTCCATATGAAAAATATAGAAAGGATCATAAATTCTCACAGGTAACATGTAAAAGCACAATAAGACAAGACAAGAAGAATTTTGAGGATCATCTAGCAGAAGGATTCACAAGTAACAATAAATCTTTCTTCAAATATATCAAAAGCAGGAAGCAAGCCAGAGTTTGAAGGGCCAGGATGATAATCATGGTATAAAGAGAGCACTCAGAGGAAGTTTAGGCCGTTGCCGAGGAGCTAAATTAATTATTTGCATCAGCACTCACTGCACAAGAAATGGGGCAGGTTCTGATCTAAAGTCATCTTTGTGAGAGACTCCTCAGAGGACCTATGTGGAGAGGAAGCGACTACAGATGACAACACATGGAGCAAATAGAGCACACACAGAGCAGCACATCACCAGGACAAGGTGGTGTTCATGAGAGAGTTCAAAAGGAATTGAAGTCTAAAATAGTTGAATGGCTCCTCAGACATGATACTGGGTAACTTCTTGTGCAAACCTGCCTTGGCACCCAAGGACCAAAGACAGCTGAAAATCTGAAGGCAATTTTTCAAAAAGTTTTGAGAAGAGACCTGAGGAACTACAAAGCTTTTAACCATGACAACTGTACCATGCAGATTAGCTAGCAGGAACAGAGTTACTGAATATCTTGATAAAATGATCTTTTTGAGAAAAGCCATGTTGGCTTTTCTGAAGTCTTATCAACAGTTACGTGGATAACTGTGATGTGGTTGACATAGCTTACTCAGTTTTCCCAAAATGCTTTTGAGAAGTGTCTTATTAGAGGCTTTTAGGGAAACTTAGCATCATGTCATGAGAGGGAAGATCCTTGTATGGTTAAATGGCTAGAAGACAGGAATAAATGGTCAGTTTTCACAGTGGAAGGCGGTGACAGATGAGGTTCCGTAAGACCTATGCTAGGGCCTTTGCTGTTCAACATGCTCATAAATGACTTTAAAAAGCACATTAGCGGTGATGTAAGCAAGTTTGATGATATTTATTCAGGGTAGTAAAACTTAGTGACTGAGCAATAAAATGACAGCTGAAATTCAGTGTAGATAAATAAATGCACAGTATGTACATAAAGGGAAGAAATCCTGATTTCACTTACATGAGCTCTGAGCTGACTAGAGAGAGAGTTGGGAGTTATGATAGACAGTCACACAGAAACATCACAGTGCTCAGTAGTGATCAAAAGAGTAAATCAAAAGTTAGAAGCCATTAGGAGAAGAATGAAGAACAAAGGAGAGTATGTCACTCTGCCATTATGTAAATCTGTGGTTTCGCCATATCTGTAATATGTTGTGCAGTTCTGACCTTGTCCTTCCCTACCACCTCAAAAAAATACAAGGGTCTGGAGAAGATTTAGTCAAGGTCAACAAGAATGATCAGAAATATAGAATAACTTCTATATGAGAAATGACTTAAGCTATAAGTGTTTAGGCTGAAAGGAGATGTTTTCAATGACAAGGGGCAGGCTACAGAAAAAGGAACCAAGAAGAAACTAAATTATCATTAGGGGCAACAAATAATAATCATCATAATTTTAAAAAAAAGAGTTGAAGAAAAAGTGAAAGGCTAAAAACCATAAAATTAGGGAAATAGAGATACTAAGGTGCTAAGCAGAATACTTCTTAATAGCACCCGTTGGTCCCTGAGGGCATCCAAAGACTTGATGAATGCATCCCAGCAGTTCTGTGCACAGAGACATTGCAAGACATATGACCACAACTGAATGCAAAATACTGGACTGAGTAATTTTTTTTTAACCAAATACAATCATTTCGATACTCATTTACGTTTGCAATTTTTCAGCCATTGTATGCTTTTTTCTCTCTTTTAACTATTTTGTTGAAATGCAAACTATAAATATATCATTCAATTTATTTCAGCATCCAACTCCACATGAAGCTTTTGGATGACCTTCTGGGACTTTAAACTAAACAAAACCCATAATAAATTCCAATTGACATTAGGAGGACAGCTATTTGAATGCATTTTTCTGTATTATCTTTATCAGTATTTGAAGAATACACCAGCTCAAAAATACATCAGTCAGCATCATAACAAATCTTTATTTTAATATTATTCTTTATTTAAATAAGGAAAAGAAGCCAGTTGTTCATCTATTTTCTACCTTAAAACCCCATAGGACAGAGACAACCAGATAGTTTCCAACCATTTTATGACTGCTGGTGTAATGTAGTCCATTAGTGGCTAAATTACTATGGGCTGTGGTTAAAATCACTGCAGGTGTTCTACTTAATGAAGTGTTAGTTTGGTGGTATATGACCGTAAAACGTTGGGGTAGGGTGAGTTGTCAGTACAGGAGAAGGAGAGCGTAAATACCAAGCTGTGTTACATCAAAGACATTGAGGATTGCCCTTTACTGAACGTTAATTGTAGTCTTTGCTACATTCAGCATCTGCTGACCTGGGCCAAAATGTAGTTGCCAATATATATGTGGAAAGCTCTGTAAGTTGCTGGTAGATCGCCTACACTCATATCTATTTTATAGATGGTGTAGACATCAAAGGCAGATGGGTTTATTGACCTTTCAAAAGTCATACGGAAAACTAGGGACAAACTCAGGGTTAAAAACCCAAACTTCCTGATTCCAAATTCTCTGAGAGGGGATGAGGAAAAGAATAAGGTGTAAAATCATTCTAATTAAAAAACAAACAACAAGTTCATATGTAGGTCTTAGCAGATGAGCACTCAACAGTAACAATTTTAGGGATGCAGTCATTTAAAACATCATTTCTCTTACAAAGGGTGTTTCAGAACTGTTGCCTTAATTTATCCCTATGTAACACGAATCAGGTAATATCACTTTTATGAGAAGAACAAAGGATTTTGTAATAGCGTGTATCTGGATTCAGTTTCCAGGTATGCAGTCAACTGCACAGAAACCTGATGCTGAATTTTCTTGGGGGAGGTTAGAATAACTGCATGCTCATCTTCCATGTGAGTTATCTGCCTGGGCTCTCTAGGTCATCAGCACAGAAGTTCATAATTATTTTATTACCAGAGAGGTAACAAAAATGGGTTATAATTTTTGTGGACACATGAATAGAAAGGGATGGAAAATTATGACAGTTTGCTTCATAATTAATTACTAAAGAGCAGAGAAGTGTCAAGACTTTGCAGTCATGATTTAAATACTTCATCATTTAAACACCTGTTGGCCCCCCACTATATCCTTTTTTTTTTCTTGTTAATATTTGTTCTTTTTTCAATGCTCACTGGCATTGCATGCCTTACTGAGCTTGCCTATCCTTCTCCTGGTTCATACACCCCATTGCTACACCTCTGTCTGCATCATCCTACCTATTTTGTCCGTGTTTGCCTTCCCCAGCCATCTTTTTTCACTCCTGGCGATTTGTCAGAGCTAAAAACAAGTGGAATCTTCAAAGATGTTGCATACAAAATTGTAATACCCTTCCACTTACATCAGTGTGTATTGTCTGATTTTTCTGGGGCTTATAGCTTGGCAAGTAAGGAGCCTTTCTAGGCAACTTCAGCAAGTGAAATTCTGCTGATTTTCAAGTTCTTGTTTCAAAGGATGTAGATAACTGATTTTTGAAAATAGAATAACTGAAAGAGAGTCCCTGTGAAGTGAGCTGTTATCCCCGACATAATTCTTGAAAATCACAAAAACATTTCATCTGAAACACTGACTCTGTCTTTCTTCCTTTGATTTAAATCAGAAGATGACACCCATCCCAGAAAAGATCAGCCCACACAGTTAATTTGGCAATGAAATTGAAAATGGTCTTATAGTGCAAAAAGTTAGGCGATCTTAACAGCAGGTGTCAGTGTGAACTCTGCCTGTATAATTAAGGGTGAAAACAATCTGATTAAGAAGTTTCAGCGCCATCACATGATATCCTGCATTGTGGATCGTAAAAGCCCCTTTATTATTCAAAAATACTTTCCAAATACTGTTGTTTCACATCTGATACATATCAAATAGTTACAATATCATAATCAGGCTATTTTTCTGTCTTGTCAGCAATTTTCACTAGCAGCAGCACGGTAATGAAAACTTCGAAATCACACTCTGAAAGCAGCAAACATATATGTAAATATTTGAGGTTATATAATATATATTATATTTGCCTTATAGAAGTATGTGCTAAATAAGTGATAAGGTTGATTGAAAAGACAGACTAAGCTCTGAAAAGGCAGAAACAAAATAAAATGTAATTTTGAAGAGATTTGAAGAACTGTGTAGTCAGTGGAAAAAATCTAGTGTAGAAAGTCACTGAAGCATGTAGTAATAAAAATCAATTGTCTGCAGAGCTGGCTGAACAAGTTGTTAGAAGTTAACGAAATGAATTAAATTAGAAACACGTGGTAACTAGTAAAGTAGGGGTGCTTTTACAGTGGAAGAAATGAACTGTTACTTTTGTCTTGAAATCCATTTAGATATTCCCTCTTCCCTTCTGCTTTTAGCCAATACCTTCACCCACGTATTTCTGTGCTAGGTACAGAAAGATATTTTCTGTTATTGCAGATCTTCGGAGTGCCTACCTATATTTCTTCTCCAGTACAGGTATTCTGGCCTTTACACTGTTGGGATATTTAGTCTTCATTTTTTCTGAGAAGAGAGGCATAGAATTTTTTGTCAACATGATTGCTTAAAGATCTGGTTTATGTGAAAGCTGAGGGTAATCACAGATCGGGCAGATGCAGGTTTATTCTGTACTAGGCTAGATACGAGATAAAAATCTTCTAGTCAAACTAGAAGACATATGGAAGATAATTATTCCTTTAAAAGTTCTGCTATACATATATACATAGAGATATATATATATATATGTATGTATGCAGAGGAGCAAGGCTGGAAGGCAGCCAGGTTCTCCCAGCTGAGAATTCCCCTGGCACTGGGGGACTCAGCTGGCATCCAGCCTGCTTTGCTGGCTCCTGCCCGGCTCCGCTCCTGTGCCGCAGAGCTGCAAGTACCTCGCCCTTCAGCTATACTCAGCTGCTGTACATAAAGAAGCTTTCACCAGTATTTAGGACAGCGTGAGTCTGTCCTGAGAATCAGTGATCTGTAACTGCCCCCATCGTTCAGCCCCCTCTGCACCACCAAAGACGTTTCATCTTTTTGGCTGCGTGTTTTGTATGGCTCCCATGGTGTATTGCCCGAGCAACTCCAAAATGGGAATGTATTATCTTCCCCATCCCTGTAAGGTAGAAAAGTTCTGCTACTCCCTATATTATGCATGGGGAATTAAGGCAGTGCTTTGTTTCTACCGACTTTGAAATCTATGTTTGAATTCAAAGAGCCAAATAGCTTGAGCTATGTCTGTATGGCCTGGAGGAGCAGGCGCTCAGGTCCGAGCCGGTCCTGCTCTCTGCCTCAGGTTTCGTTTTTGGAGACGCACCTTGATTTTCCAGATGAGAGTCAAAGTGATGGTCAACATGCAGGCAGTCCCCAGGGTACTTTGACTCTGGCCCCAAGTAACAAGGCAGTGTAAATATGGCAGGGATCTGAAAGCTGGAGCTAGTACAGCGATTAGGTGTCCATAATTTCAGCACATCAGAGCTATATTTTATGAGACTGGGACTCAAGAGTGGAATCCAAAGCCCAGAATTAGTGGACTAGACAAAGTTAGGATAACCCAAAAACGTCATGTTCTGAGGAGCCAGTTAAAATTATCCCAAAGGTACTGGTGATATGTAGGTTTGTCTGAAAACTCATTCTGTTTGGGTCTTGCATATTTATATCAAGACTGAAAGGTAAGAATCTAGATTTCCTCTGAGAGTAAGTACTTACAAGTAGGAAGGGAGCAAGTAAACTTTGGTTGCACTGTACCTTCTATCCTAATGGCAAGAGCATTCAACCTCCAAATGTGAGACACTGGCTCTTCCATTTTGTCTCTCTTCAGCTGGATGAATTTAAAATCAGCACCTCTTTAGGGCTGCCTTAACCATTTAGGGTACTTGGTGATCTGCTTCGGGGCATCATCATCTTACTGCAGGCTTAAATGTATTGTATTGGAGGCAGAGAGGAAGCGTAATCCTGCAGCCTAACAGTCTAGACATTATGGACTGCGCTGTAAACAATTTGCCCAGAATAAGATAGGAACTCTGTTCAGGAGCAAGAATTAATGTTCTGGTCTCTTCCAGGACAGTACTTGAGGTGGCAGGCACTCATTTCTGATTACCTAGAATATTGAATATTGACATATTCTGCCTTTAAGTGTAACTCCAGCCTGACATCCTGCATGGAATTAATCAAGATACAGAAAAAACAGGCTGTTTCTGACTTTAGGTGAATGCTATGTCGCCTTTGTTGCAGTGGGATTAAAATAAGAGGGGAGGTGGCTTGTTAAAAAAAAGTGAAAATAACACCCATCCTTATGGATTTGGCTATCAAAAGTGATTCCAACTGAATGAAACTCTACTGATTTGGTCTTTATTTTCCTGAAGCCTCCTACTTGTCCTCAGCACTAGTGGGAAAGGGATAGGAGTATGTCTATACTAGCAAATAAAACTGTTCCTAAGAATATTCCCAGGCTTGGAAGCCAACCGGCATGGACTGACTCACAAGTACACCAGTAAACAAACACAGCCAGCCTCCAGAACAGGGTGGCTGGATGCAAATCCTTGGGTGGTAATGGTCTGTGGGATGTTCTAAGTCCCAGCCCGTGCCTGGGAATTGCTTGGGAGACTGCTAGTTGGTACAGGCCAAAAGCATGCCAGGGACCGCTCTAATAATTTCAGAGCAGTCATATTCCAGTGTCTGGGAACGCTCACAAACATTGTTTAATTCACTACCATAGACATAGCCTTAGGTTCACCGGTGTAATCCACAAACTCTTCAACAGCACAAAGATGATAAAGACTGGTGATTATTGGTGAGGAAACATTTAAAATTAAATCCTATCTCAAATACCTGTTCTGTTGTAAGCCTTTTCACTCTTGAGAGATACAAATTTATAGTTTGGTTCTGGATTCCTGGTCTTGTAGTATTTATCTTGTCGGTGCAGTCAACCTTTTAATGACTCATAGTAACATAAAATATCTTGAAGATGTCTACAGGTTTTAGAATTAATTCTGTGACCTTTAGGGCAAATTTAGGAGTAGATGACTAAATTTGAGGTGCTTTGTGTCATTCTTAATATACAGAAACAGTCTTCTGTGCAGAGTCTTCTCTTTCCAACACCTATTGTTGTCTTTGATACCAGTTACTTACTTAGAAGATTATATAATTTTAAAACTGTCATTAGAGGGGCTTAATTTTGGGCACTGGGTAGCATATTATCTATAGCTGTCATTAATACCTGTAGCTAAAAAGCATGATTTGGTTATGCAATGGTACTAGGCTGGCAGAGAATCCCAGAAAACATAGTTTTGAAAGACTTTTAGGTTTTGCAAAGCATTGCTTAGTTTTCTTGTGCGATTAACTGTGCCTATTATACAGGAACTGGGTGAAATTATAACCATGTTTGCTATTAACTTGATACAGAAAAACTGAGGCAATAATTAGGTGTGAACAGAGATTGCCTATTTGAATTATCTTAATTTGTTAATTCTCACAGTTTTAAATCTTATCATTCCTACTTCCTACTGCTCACTAAATTTGTTTGTTGTGCCCTATGTTAAATTAGCTAAAAAGGAACAGATAATCCCCCAGAAATTTTAAAATCTATTTGTAAGCACCTAACCATTGAAAAATAACTGATTAGCCTTTACATTGAATTTAATTTCTCTTCCTGATTCTTACAGTCCTTTGATTGCAAATCTTGTATGAGAGAAAAAAGGTGGGGTTTTTACCCCATCAAATATTCTTTTCTCTTGGAAAAGAAAATCAACCCAGCATAAAGAAAGCATAAAGAATTCAGCTTTAACCTGAATAAAATGGTTCCCTTTTTCTCCAAGTTATTTATTCATTCAAGTATCTTTATCTGAATTGCTCTTTACTTACAGAACTAATTTAAATCCCCTGAGCGCACAAAAGGTCAGACAAAAGCCTCTGTCACAGCCCTAACGCCCTTCATGAGTCACTTTGTATTTTTATGGAAGTTTTTTCAAATCATGATGACAAAGGAGCAAGGCCCTAAGAGAATCACTCTGAGGATCCCATGGTCAGTATATTATAGGATATTGTCTTACTTTTTTGTGATGAAATTATGTTTGCATATCTCAAAGACTAAGATTTACAGAAAATTAGCACATAAAGCTGTGGTAAGGCAAGATAAAGAAGTCAGAACAGAAAGAAAATGGCAGCTTTTATTACAGCATATTCTTAAAAGGCCTTTTGGTATCCAACTGTTGGAACAGATCTGCAGCATTAGATCAGATGGTGTCACTGATTGTGCAGGGCTGCATTTACTAACACACAAAAAGGATGGAGTAAAATGAATTAAAACAAGCCTTTTCATTATAAAAGAAAAGTGAAGCCAAATAAGCAAGCAATAAAAAACATTATTCTTCAGTTATGCTACATCCTACCATCAGCTGAAAAAAGGTGTTTTTAAAACTCTTCCTTCCACTCTGGTTCAGCACCACTAATTAATTTAAATCCTTCCTGCTTCTACAAATAACACAGTCTCCATGTTGTGACATGACATTCTAGTGCTATTCCAAAACATCGCAAGACTATTAATATAAAGGTATTGAAAAGAGAAATAAAATTATGTAGCAAACAAAACTAGGAATGATAGTTAGAAGACTCCATTTTTAGATGTTTTATATAGATCTGAATTATCATCGAACCACCTATTCCAAAAATAGAAGTCCATAAATACGGGTTGGGACAATGTGATGCATGAACTTTTTGTATTTTATTTCATTGTGGTAAACATATTATGCATGAATCAAATATTATGATTGCTAGTTTTCATGAGCAAAGCAGTTCAATAAATAGATCTTTAGGACTGGGAGTAACTCAAGGTAAATAGATTTGTTTAAAGTACACTACGAGCAGAAGATTGCAGTCAGTGTCCTCAATGTGTAAAATCTGTGAAGTCTGGCGTTTTCTTGTAGTCTTATGACTCTAGGAACTGCTATATTAAAGAAAATTACCAAATACCATAAAAATCATGACAGAGCAATGAGTTTGCAGCACTAGAAATTTGTGTTGTCACATCTCAAATCAGCTGTATCAGTTCTAGCTACCTGGTCGCATTAAATCTCCTCAGTTTAGGGAACTTCAACTAATACCAAAAGTTGTGGCGTGTTCTCTCAGTTTCCCACTTAATTTCAAATCAAAGACAAGGTTGCAATGGTTGGTGGTAGTTGGCTTGGTTAGAGTCTGTGGGATCTGTGGTTTGCTGCAGTTTGTAGTTTACAGTCTTCTCTAGGGGAGCTGAGTAACACAGACAGCGCGCAGCTGAGCCAGCTGAAGCTTTCTGCTTTTAATCACAGCTGATGGACAGTTAACTGCTGATATTTAACAATGGAAGTAGCCAATGTTGAGGGAAGTCCAGAGACTATAAAAGCGAAGAAATAAAGAGCATTGAAAAAATGTTTTTATAGGGTGAGATGAAGGAAGTACAATTTTCTCTTTAAATTTAGGGAAATTTGATCTGAATTGATCTCTTACTCACAGAACTAATTTAAACACCACATGTCTTTAAAAGGTCAGGCAAAATCATCTTTCACAGACTTGATAGTCTTCATAAGTTACTATATATTTTCATGTCCACACAGATTGTTGTTGACTCAATATGACACATCCAAAAAAACCTCCACAGTCTATTAAAAACATGCAAGGGACAGAGAAGTACAGTTTCTTTAATGCATAAAATGTGACTAAAAATGGAACAGGCATGAAAAGGACTTGATGCAGAAGCTGTAGGATATTTTCTAGTCTTGAATAGGTACCTGATGGAAATTACCTACTGATGAAGTGTTGCCAGACAGAAGAAAAGATCTGAGGATTAGCGCTGCAGCTGGAGGATTGGTGAAAGAGCGATATGAAAATAGAGGGCAAAGGAAAGGAGAGAGGAGGCTGTGCAGGCACTTGAAATTTATAGACACCTATTAAATGAGATGACATAGAGAAGAGACGCTTGAATGAGTTGGATGACCCAAAAGAACATATGTCAATGGGTCAAAAATGGAGGAAGAGATCACTACTGGAGGAGGAGCAGAGCTGAAAAACAAGTTTAAATCACTGAAAAGCATGGGCAAAGAACAGACAGAAATAGAAGACTTGTTTTCTGGAAAGAACAGGAGTTAGCTCTCTAGAAAAGGGGGGGAATGGAGATAGCCAGGGAACACAGCAGGAGCGATAACAACGTAATATAGGAGACTGAATTACAGAAATATAAACATGTTGGTTGGAGGGACCTCTGAAAATCATCCAGTCCACCTGCCTAATTGAAGGACTTTTCAACAGCTGATCAGGTCAGCAATGGCTTCGTCTAGCTGAGTCATGAAAACCACCAAGGTTGGAGTCAGTCTCTCTGTCCCGGTGCTGCACCACGCTCTTAACGAAGACATTTTTCGAAAAGTCCAGTTGGAACTTTTCAGACTGCACATCACTGCTATTTCCCCTTGCAAAACTATCTGCAACTGTCACAAAAAGTTTCTGTCATCTCTGTATTTCCCCTTCAAATAGTTGCAGGCCACTATTAGCTCACACCATATTTTCTTCTTCACCGAAAAGATTTCTCCCCACATATGGGAGGAGCTATGCCCATGTCTCCTTTCCATCTTCATACCACTTTGCTGGAGTCCCAAGTTTCTCAACATCCCTTCTGAGCCAGGGAGTGGTTGAAGCAGGACACTATATTCCAGGTACAGCCTCAGCAGCACTAACTAAAGGGGAGTAACAACTTGCCTTTATCTTCCAGCCACTCACCTGCTAACACAGCCCAGCATGCTGTTTGTTTTATTTCTGATGACAGCATACAGTTGTCTCTTCTGTGAAGGCAACTTGGCATCCTCTGTCACCCTCAGATGGCATCTTACAGAGTTACCTAGAATCTGGAAGGAAAGGGCTCAAGATTAATACTAACAGCAGAGGACAGGCAGGTCGACATGAGTGAAGTTTCCTTTTTAACACACAAGAGCCACGAGAGTAGGCCTGGGAAAAAATCAACCATTCGCCAAGAGGAAAGAGGTAAGATGCTAGGAGGGGAGAATATTTTCATCATCTTTTAGAATAAATAACAGCAGTAGACTCTTTCATACATTTCCAAAGGATTACAAAGGCAAGATAAAATTGCAAACTCAGATTATGTTAGAACCACAGACTAGTTTAATTTGGAAGCGACCTCTGGAGGTCATGTGGCCCGTACTCTGCTCAAAGCAGGGCCAACTTTGAAGTTAGATCTAACTTGGAATTCAGATCAGGTTTCTCAGGGCCTTGTCCAGTCAAGTTTTGAATAGCTTCAGAGATGGAGTTTCCACAACTTGCATGGGGGACCTGTTTCAGTGTTTGACCACTCTCCCAGTGAAGGCATTTTTTTCTAAGATTCAATCAAAATGTATGTTGTTGCCACTTAGGACCATTGGCTCACTTCTTCACCAAGAAGAAACTGTCCCTATCATCTTACAATAGCAGAAGAGCCCTCATTAAACTTCCCTTGTACAGGCTGAACAAACAGGGCTCCATCACCTCCTCGTGTGTGATGTGTTCCAGCATCATGGCCATCTTGGTGGCCCTCCAGTGGGTTCATTCCGATAATGTCCATGTCCTTATTTAACTGGGAAGCCCTAAACTGAACCATCAGATATGGTCTCCAAAGTAAAAAATAAAGGAGAAAACCCACTTCATTTGACTTACTGGCTCCACTTTTCCCAACAAAAAAGTCAAACAGATTCTAAAGGCTGTTTTTGGAGGCAGTTTTGGTTATGAGGCCTCAGTCACAGTCGCTGAGAATTTTTTATGAGAAGAGGAATCTCTGAAAATGGACTCAACTGTCGGAGTGCTGTTCTTCTGCTCAGCTAAGAGGAGTTTTAAAATAAAAGCTTTAGACTGTTCTTATATTTAAAGTGCTGTTTAAAATGTAGTGTAGCTGTACATAAATACTTCACATCCTGGAAGCAGCCTGGCTGCAGCAGCGTGGAGCACCAGATAGGTTTGCTTATGCAGTTCAACCTGATGTTTAGAAATTGCTTGCACAGCAGGGGAAGACTGACATGGAGATTCATGTTCATTTCCACACTTGGCAAAAGTACAGAGGAGGAAGAAACTTAGTAAAATAAAAGCACTGTAGTGGTTAGAAGAACTAAAATTAAATCACAACATCCTTATCCAATATCCTTCCATTCGATTTTCAGGAGATATGAAGTATTTAATGCTTTATTGTAATACCATAATTGCATGGGGAATTGCAAAATAAAGCACAGATTGAGGTTAAACAAGTAAATGTCTCAGAAAATGGGTTCTTCATTACCTTATCTCCCAGTCCTTCTCTGCAGTCCCTTCAGATTTGAAGCATTTGAGAGCTGCTGTGGGATGGCAGAGATAGTATCTTTGCAGTACCTTTCCCAGTGTGTTCTGGGTTCCCTTTGCCTATTGGTTCATGTGTGATCAGTATGTGCAAAAACTTGTTTCCAACCACAAGTACAAAGAGGAAAAGTTCTCAGAGCAAAAGTTTCTGCTGTTAGTCTTTAAGCACAGCATCTTTCATTTTAAGCTGTTACATTTCATTCAATGGGTATTTTTCCACTGCTTAAAATTATATGTCTGTATGATATTCCAGTCCTGGTTTGCATTATTGATGCTTCCCAAATACGTGACATCAACATATTTCATGCTGCTTGTGTCATGACCATTAAAGAAAAATAATAACTAATATTGATCAGAAGTACAGGCACTGATGGATTCTACCCTAGTATTGATGTCTTACCAACCTTACTAGCCACTACAACGTACATGTATAAGAGGGGGAGAAAAACATGAGGGAGAGAAAAGAGCTGTTCAGCTAAGGGACAGTGCTGGCAGAAAAACAAATACCTGTGTAGTGACCATAATTAAATTTAAGCTGTGAATTTAGAATCAGGATTCTGACTGTTAGAGGAGTGTTATTTTGGAACTGCATCTCAGCAAAAGCAATGGAGGGGGAGGGGGAAAGAAAACTTCTTTTTGAATGATACTGTTCTGTTCAGGTAGTAGAACTCTGGGCTTAGTATAACACAAAAGGCACTGGAAACTAAAGCTTTTTGGCATTTCCACTTCTGTTTATTTAAATAAAAATAAAAATAAAAATAAAAATAAAAATAAATATGACACTACCTCCTTGAAACTGGCTGTTTTCATCTTAAAACAACAAGACAAGAGCAAACCAAGATTTTCTGTTTAGTTTTAATCCTGAAAGGGGTAGGCAAGGTGGGCTTACAGCCATCCTTGTTTTCTCTGGAAAGAGTGTGAGTATTTTTCTGTGTCTGTCTCAGACACAGTATGGTTGTCACTTTCCAAAGAAAATTGTGTTTGGGAGAAAAGCTAATCAGATTATCAATAATTTTTCAGATGGAATAAACCATTTTGGGTGAAATGCTCAAAGGTATCCAAACTGGGGCCAACTTTTCCTGAAAGTAGTTAGTAGAAGACATTTCTTAAAAGGCATAGAATTAAATTACTACAAAGGGAAGTTATTATATCACAGATGAAACTGTTAATATGTAGTCATATTATCATGATCTTTTCTCACTTTACAGGTGTAGTTGTGTCATTGATTTTCAAACAGTGCCCTGCAAAAACTGAACCATGGTTCATTTTTTAATAAAACTCAAAACAGTGAACCTTCAGGGTTTAACATCTCCATATAAATCTCATATGTCACATCACACTTTGGAACCTTATGACAAAAAATCTGGTTTATTGTGCTATAAAATATGCAAATATTACAGTGATCATCATTCTATAAAAGCTTGGAAGGTAAATTTCTCATTTTTGCACATAAAGAAGAAATTCATTGCCTTTGGTAGGAGTGGTTAGCCAATGTTTATAGAGCCTCTCTGCATTAGGAAGAGAAATGGAGAATAGCCCAATAGTGACAATCCTGGTAATTTACAAGAATGAATGCAGCATCCTGTTTTCTAGGAAATAGTCAAAATAGTCACTATGAGGCAGCTTCTTTGTTCAAAAATCAAAATCTGCCTGGCTTTCCAGCAATTTTACTCCAAATAACCCTGCATGTCTTGCTCACATAGGTACGCCCTTGACATCTCTTGCTTTCTTCTGGGTTGCTACTCATCTCATATGTATGCATCAGTAATCAGTCTCCCAGCACCCTGGGGACCTTCTCCACCTCTCTCATCTTCTTGAATCGCAACCTATTTAGTTAGTTACTTAGTTACCACTCCCCAAAGGGGGCCTTACTTGCTCCTTCCAGTTAGTCTGTTGAAAAGCTAGTTTCTATTGCTCTTTTGATTTTGCTTGTCTATAAATTAGAGAAAGCATCTTTTCTCAGCATCCAAAGTACTAAAATTCTGCATTTTGAAAAAAAAAAAAAATCTGTGACCTATTGTTTATTGTTCTCATATTTGCATTGGAGTAACTGTTAGCCCAGTCCTAAGTGCTGGAGCAGAATGAGGATAGAGCACCCATTCATTCCCCATTTATATGAGCACTATCCAACTATCTTACTGGGTTGCATGGTAAACATGACAGCTCTACAGCTGCTGAGCTTTCTTCATCAGCTGTAACAATAATTGAGTATTTGGCAGGGAGGATGAGGGAGTTCAATAAAAGGGACTGGACAAACTTAAGAAGGATAGGTCCATTGCAATTTTAAATACAGTAGTGCCAAAGAAGACTCTGATGCAGGTTCTATCTGGAAATATGGAGAATATTCCTGCAAAAGATTGCTCTACACTTGATCTGTCTCTGATGCTGTCTCCCTAAGCAACCATTTTGACCTTCTGTCACGGGGCTAGGTGAATTTTTGATCTGTCTGATTATGGCAATTCCAGTACTTACATAGGAGCAGGAAAAGAGGATGGATTGTACCTGGATGATAATACCAGAAGCACTCAAAGTAGAAATTAAGTGAACTAACCTTTGAAATAGCTTATGAGGAAATGTTATTATTCTTCATACCCTGCAGTTTTGAGGTCCAATTTAGCAAAATACGTAAGTTTTTAATGGACAATCAGTGATGTGTTAGGAGGTGTTTCCAATGAATTGTCTTTAAGTGATGTGATTTATGGTGGGGTGTCTTTCTAGAGATGTAATATAGATCAAAAAGTTGTTGAGATCACTCTAGAAATTACTGAGTGAAACTTGCTGGCTAGTGCTCTGCAGGGTATTAGATTAGGTAATCCTAATAGCACCTTTGCATTTAAACTTTTACAGATACATAGGAAATATGAAGAAATTATTGAGAGATAGTAAATTGCCATGTTGAATTCTCTGTGTGCATTCTCTTACCTCGAGTAAAAGTGAAATAGTCTGTCCTTCTGTAATTGAGAGAAAAACTACCTATGATGATATTGGATTTGCAGGAGAGGAAGAATGTGTATATGGACAGTTACCTCACGGGCGCTGACATATGGCAATTCATTACCCCATGGTACCTTCTTGGTATGTCAGAGCCTTATGAGTTCAAACTGATATTTTGTTACATTTTACTCATTAATTCTCTGCATTGAACAGACCATATATTAATTTCTTGAAGTCACTGAGAGTGCCAAACATACAATGATGACCTCTTGAGATTTTGACTGCTGGAAGAATTATAAGTGTTTGTAATTATTTAATTTATGATGAAAGTTGCAGTAAAACTGACCTATATGTACTCTGACAGGGCATAATTTCTGTAAAGTTTGTGTCTGCCAATGCTAGCATGCATTTAGCTCTGTATCTAGCTGCATTTCATTTTTGTCCAGCATTTCTTTTTGCCTAAAACATTTTTTACTTTTTATCAGCACCCTGCAAATATGATGCACAAAATTAGTCATGGTCACAGTAAGTCCAGGCTTTGAAACCTTTTGAAATAAAACTTGATGCTGCTGAGTATAAATACTTGTAATAAAAGCTTCCAGGCAGAAGATACCATAGTGACACTATAATGCCAAAGCAATGATTATTTTATAGCTGATCAAAATATCACTCATATCTTGTAAGACCCTGATTAAACAGAAAATTGACACACCCTCACCCCCCATATGCTACCATATTGTCAAGTTAGTATTGCCATAAATAACACTCTTGGCAAACAATTTCGTATTAATATTACTTTATGCTTACATCAAGTATGGGAATGAAGGCAATTAATTAAGGGTACCTTTATTAATCATTGTCAGGAGGAATGACTGGCCACTTACTGGTGAAGTACATGATACTGAATAGTGAAATTTTGTCTTTTACTGTAGTTCATGCTTCTAACAAAATAATCAAGAAAAGAATCAAGAGAGAAGAAAAGAAAATCTACAAACCAAGCTGGAAGCTGAAAAGGTACCTCAGCAGGAGAAAACACACAGCAAACACAAATTGATTTGTACAGATGGATCAGCAAGAGGTAGGCCAGAAAAAGGACTGTCCAACAGGTTTGATACAAGGACTCATTGACCCAATGTCATTGCAAGGCCACTCTCGATAATCTTGGAAAGGTCATGACAACTGGGAGAGGTTCCTGAGGATGGGAATTAAAAAAATGTTATTCTTGTCCTCAAGAGGGGCAAGTTGGAGGATCCAGGGAGCTACAGGTAAGTCGGCCTCACTTCTCCCAAGTAGTTAGTGATAGGACAAGAGGAAATGGGCTCAAGCTGCGCCAGGGGAGGTTTAGATTGGATATTAGGAAAAATTTCTTCACAGAAAGGGTAATCAAGCATTGGAACAGGCTGCCCAGAGAGGTGGTGGAGTCACCTTCCCTGGAAGTGTTCAAAAAAGGGGAGACGTGGCACTTTGGGACATGGTTTAGTCTAGTCTACCCTTGATTGGTTTAGCATGGACTTGGTAATGTTAGGTTAATGGTTGGACCGGATGATCTTAAAGGTCTTTTCCAACCTAAACAATTCTATGATTCTATGATTCAATCCCTGGGAAGGTGATAGAGCAAATAATCCTGGAAAGCATTTCCAGAAACATGAAGGACAAGAAGGTTACTGGGAGTAGTCAGCAGTGATTTATGGAGTGGAAATCGTACTTAACTGACCTGAGAGCATTCCATGATGAGATGACTGGCTTGGTGGATGAGGGGAGCAGTGGAAGTGGTTTGTCTTGACTTTAGTAAGGCTTTTGACATTGTCTCCCATAACCTTCTCATAGGCAAGCTGATAAAGTATGGGCTAGTGAAATGGAACAGTGAGGTGGATTGAAAACTAGCTGAACTGCTGGTCTCAAAAGGGTTGTGATCTGTGGAACAAAGTCCATGTCGAGGCCAGTCATTAGTGTGTGGTGTACCCCAGGGTTCATTACTGGGGCCAGAACTGTTCATTAATGTTCTTCATTAATGACCTGCGTGATTGAACAGAGTGCGTGTTCAGCAAGTTGGTAGATGATACAAAACTGAGGGGAGTGGCTGATACACCAGGGGGACCTTGACAGGCTGGAGAACTGGGACAATAGGAACCTCATGAAGTTCATCAAATGGAAGTGCAAAGTCCTGTCCCTGGGGAAGAATAACCCATGCACTAGTACCTGCTGGGGGCCGACTGCCTGGAAAGCAGCTTTTCAGAGAAGGACGTGGTGATCCTGGTGGACAAATTGACCATGAGCCAGCAAAGCGCTCCTGCACCAAAGAAGACGAGCAGTGTCCTGGGATGCATTAAGAAGAGCATTGTCAGCAGGTCAAGAGGGCTGATCATTCCCCTCTACTGAGCACCAGTGAGAACACATCTGGAGTGCTCTGTCCCAGGCTCCCCAGTACAGAGAGACATGGACATATGGGAGTGAGTGCAGTGGAGGGCTACAAAGATGATTAAGGGAGCATCTGACACAAAAGAAGAGGCTGGGAGGGCTGGGACTGTTTAGCCTGGAGAAGAGAAGGCTCAGGGGAATCATATCAATGTGTTTAAATACCTGAGGAGTGGGATTAAAGAATATGGAGCCAGAGTCTTCTCAGTGGTGCCTAGTGAAAAGACAAGAGGCAATGGGACAAGATGAAATATGCAAAACTTCACTTGAACATAAGAAAATCTTTTTTACTGTGAGGATATTTGAACCTTGGAAGAGGTTTTCCAGAGAGGTTGTGGAGTTGTATTCCAAGATACTCAAAAGTCAACTGGACACAGTCCTGAATAACCTATTCTAGTTGCCCCTGCTTTGGGTGGGGGAGATGGGGGGGTGGGTCTGGACAAGGTGAGGTCCCTTCCCACCTCAACTGTTCTGAGATTCTGTGACTCAGCAACATCATGTGGTTTCTGAAGAAGATCTCCATCAGTGAATGAATGCAATGGACGCAGTTTTCCTAACACTAAAATGGATATGCTAACTGGAGAAATAAACCAAAACACTTAAAGCAAAGAACTAATGAGTAATAGCATAGATGAAGGCATAAAAAGTGCTTGAGAGAAATAGTCTGGAAGATAATATGAGCTATAAAAGGACTCTGAGGCCACCCTGAAGATACCAAATAACTTGTAGCCCTAATAACAGAGTTTAAAGAGGGTTTTGATGAACACAAATTTGCCAAAAAGACAGATTTAAGGAACACAGCATTGATTGTATTCTCTTACTAAAAGATTCTGGCATGTTGGATAATTACAAGGACCACCATATATCCTGTTCTGTGAAATGCAACTCATTTTATGTATGTTGGTTTTGTATGCCTGTTTAGAAGGTCAATGCAAGAGAAGAAACGGTAGAGAATAAGTAACTGTAAATTAAAGAAAAAATCCTTGGGAAATAAATAACTGACATATGAAGCCCACAGACTGCCATGCATCTTAAAGAATGGAGCTGTCATTTTCTTTTTGTACATGTAAAGGAGCTTAGAGAGTCAAAACCACGACTGTCTTTAGACACCAGTGGAGGGAGAGCGTGAGATTTCCACTGTTTGCAAATTAGGTGCATTTACTTACAGAAATTCTGGGAATTCT
This sequence comes from Pelecanus crispus, assembly GCF_030463565.1. Taxonomy (NCBI): domain Eukaryota; kingdom Metazoa; phylum Chordata; class Aves; order Pelecaniformes; family Pelecanidae; genus Pelecanus; species Pelecanus crispus. The sequence continues at coordinate 108,816,083 of NC_134644.1, forward strand.
TTACATTGTTCAGGAGAGAAAGGGTACAAAGTATATATTTAAGCTACATAATGAAACACATAAGGGTCTTCTTTGAGCAACCTGTGAACCTGAAGTGTGTGAGACATAGACATGATGATGGAGATAGTGAGTAAATGTGGATTGAATATAGGCAATGGACTAAAATAATGTCCATAAATGCTGTATGCAATCTAGTATGCCATGAATGTACATACACAACATCTGAAACTGGCCAAACTGAGTAAAAAGCAAATCAGAACTGTGGCCTGAGGCAAGCTGCTTTCTTTCATCTGCATTAGGAATGTCCCACCAAAGCAGACTGTAGAAAGAGAGCTAAAGCAACCAGGCACCCTAAAACATTGCTTTGTTTATATCTGTTTTAATTAGGTCTCATCGCTGCAGTTTAAAAAAGAATAATTCCTGATTTTGTTACCACTCTTGTCAATTTTTTTTTTTTTTTCCTAAACAGATGAGGAAAAATGTATCAAGGATAGAACTAAACACTACATACACATTGCTGCAATGAAGAAAGCAATACAGGGCAAAGAGGAAAATGCAAGGAAGTTCGGAAGAATATCTCACATTCAGACCTCATATAACAGATGTAACTCTTTTGAAAAGACTGGAATTGTATCAGAGCTAAGTTCAGTCCTCTGAGGTTATATGAAGACAAAGATCTTGGTAGGTTGTTTGTGGAATGGACAAAATATTATTTTCCTTGTTCAGGAAGCTTGTAGTAAATATACACGCAGATGGGAATCCACAAATACTTAATTTATAACCATGATTCCAGCTTGTACAAATGAAAACTTAATTACTTGTTTATATATTTTGCATATCACCACTCAATAATATTTTATGTTCTTCTTCCAAACCAAATACCCAAGTAGAATGTAAATAAGGGGGTGGGGGGTGGGGGTGTTGTCATTCAGAGAGATAATATATATGTCATATGGACATCTAAATCCCATCACATTGCAATGAAATTATGAAGGAAATCAAAAGATGCTCTTTTTTGTCTTGTTTGTTCTTTTCAGTTTCTTTCATTGCAGCTTCGTTAATGCTTAGTCAAAGCCTTCCCATATGGTATCTTTGGTGCTTCCCTACACATACATTTCAGTAAATGTTATAGGCTTTAGTCCAAATTTTGATTCCTTTCCCTTTTGTTGTTCAAAACAATTGACATCAAACTGAAACATGAAAGGGGTTGTAGAGAAGGTTGTTTTCCCTACATGAAGAACCACAGCAGTGTTTTACATTTTCTATACAAATACAATTATTCTTTGTCTCATACTCGCACACTGCATCCTACATTTGGATTTTGGCAGGTAAAGTTATGCCACCTGAGCTGGCTAATGCTTTGTCCAATACCAAGCAGCACTGCAATCTTTGTTATTGTCCACTAGATGCTTCCCCTCCCCCATATGCTACTTAAATCCTTTTTAAGATCGGTTTTCTGGAGTCCATCTGGCATTTTCAGACCCCTGTTACAACCATGTTTTGCTGCTGCACTGCTGGGGTGCTGTAGCCTGTGAGAGGCCATGCTTTGTTACATACACACAGCAACAGAAGTGCTTTGTGTTTATACTCCTCCGCATGGTATCTATAATCTAATTTCAAACATGTTAATGCTAAAATAAGACTTCCAACTACTACTTCTATTTATACACTTAAAGCTTTCTCAATCCTAGCTTTATTGGCTAAAGAAGTTTATAAATAACATACCCCAGGCAAAGTTCTCTAATACTTCATTTAAGAAACATTAGTAACTGTGATCTGTGGAAATTAACTGAGATAAACCGTTGCTTTTTTAGTATAGCTTCTTTATATCCAATTTAGGTATCAAAGACTGAAACACTGGTAATATGTCTGAAGCATTTGAAGATGAAATAAGAAACAACCATGAAAAATGAGATTGAGTTTACGTCGCTTTAAGCCTGATCTATCCAGACTAATACCTTAAACCCAAAGTTTTTAGTATGCAAGGATGGGGGAGCCAGTGACATTGGTCCCTTCTTCTTACTCAGTTCCCCTTTGTATAAACAGTCAAATGTTCCCCGGTCTGGATTGTCCGACTCTTGCATGGTCCTCCTAAGCACCACTCCTCCGGCTGCTTGAGCACGAGTCTTCCTCCACCACCTTGTTTTCCCTGCTTCATTTTGTGTAACCTGCTTAAAAGCCCACTCGCATCAGGACGGTTCTCGCGCTGTTTGGAGCACATGGCTTCAAACCCAGTCTCGCATTCGGGATGAGGGCCCTGAGCTACTGGTTAAAAGTGGACAGTTTCTGCTTTGACAGTTTAATGAACCTAGTAGTTTATTTTCATGGTGAACTGAAAAATCAGTTCTCAGCAAATCCTCCTAACAGTCAAAATGTATAACGGAACCACAATTAGCAGCACTGTCTTTAATGAAGCACAGGAGTTCAACCACAGTATCTGTGGCATCCAAAGAAAGGTAAAGTGTTAGACTGAGCGAATACTATCTTGGAACCCACTTTTGTAAATCTGGTGGTTTTTTTAATATACAATCTGAAATTAATAATTGGCATCTTCTCTGTCCCAGGGAATATAGCATTCAGGACAGTTTGTTCATCATCAATTTACAAGTTTTCCATGAGACCTAGGGCAAACTAAATAGTTCAGACTAAGCCTCAGTTCTCTAGTAATGAAAAATAACAGTGAGGGCAGTTGGTTTCAGTGATGATGAAGTATTCTGATTCTGTGGTGAGTATCTAGATAGACTAATCTCCTTTTGCTAAGTAGTAGCAAAATTCAGAGCTTTGCAGTTGAGTTTTTCGTATGAAACAGAAATCAGTGACAAGTCAGTTATTTAACTAATGTAATTTGTGCATTGAAAAATTATGCAGAAGTTCCTTTCCTTTAAGTAGAAGTAGGAACAAAGAGCAGAAGGGTAATTTCATTAGACACTTCTGTCCTGCAACCAACCATCACTCAAATAACATTAAATTTTCCACAGCCTCCTTCTCTGTTCTTGAGAGAAAGATGAGTGATGCCATGCCAAATTCAGAAATAGCTATCGTGATCGGAAATGTTTGTGTCTCACCATCTCTCTGTTCATGATTACTTCCTCCTCAGCTGAGACAGATGAATCAGGTCTGCTAAATCACTACCTTGAACATTTCAGGAAAAAAACAGCTGGGCTGCCCTAAATCCTAGCTGATGATAGTTGATGGCATCCAGGTGACTTGGCACTGAACAGAATGAGGGGCGTGCACAGATCGTTTCTCTAAATCAGCTGTATGACCAGTAGTTTCCTATTGAAGAGTCATTAAAATATCTGGGGATAGAGGAAGAGGAGTGGGTGCTGCAGTTATTTCTACAATTGCTTTTCTTTTTTCACAACTTGGAAACTCCTAGCCAAAGGCTGTGTACTACTCGTTTAGAAAAAGCAGATGAGACCGAGCATCCATCTTCCTTTCTGTGTTTCCTTTCTCTTCATTGTGCTTTCTGCTGGGGTTGTGTAATATGAGGGAACTTCAAGGCTGCAGATGCCATCCAGAAAGAAAAATATAATTTTGTGGTCATAGCTAATTACTGTTTGGCATAATACTCTCCAAAGGGTTATCCTGCTTGTTTACACATCTTTAACCTTCAGTGTACCTTAAATTCTCTATAACAGCTTTAACTTCAGATACATTATACCGATTAGCGTTCCAGCTTTTTTAGTTCAGAATAATTATTTTCATATAATATTTTAATGACTATGCCAATATATTGCACTTCATAGTTAGTACTAAAAAGTAAATTATACAATACACAGCATCTATTTAGCTATGTAAGTTCTCTTGTAGAATCAAGTTACTGACCTTTTTCTTATTTCATCCTATTTTCAGTGCCCTCTTACAGTATTTGACAGTGGACTTGGGAACTTTCTGAGAGCCAGATCAATTGCTTTCTTGGTCTTCTTCACCTTAAGTTCTTACCTTCAGGAAACAAAATCCAGTGAAATCAAAATGATCTGAAACAAAAATCAAAAGTGACTGGGTTTATAGGCCCATTTTCCCACATTACTTCAGATGTTATCTGTTATGTTCATACCACAAATAATCAGGAGGAAAACACTTGGAGGGTCACATAGGTCAATAAACATCTGGCTTATGAAGTGTTGCCCTGCTGCCTGTATTATGTTGATAAAATTACTTTAGTCAGAAGAAAGAAATATAAACTACAAAATATAAGTGGTAAATTTTCCCATCTTGACATATGGAAGATTTGCATGTATAATTTACATCGGCATAAATCTCAGTTTATCAAAATGAAATTCTATCAAAAAATCTGAAAGAAAAAGGAACACGGGGTGTGTGTTTCGGTAGTGTATCTGCATCTCAGTGTGCATACAGGGTCCTCTGTGCATTGTGATGAGACCATTCAAGAGTGCTTTATACTTTTTCAAGCAAAACATATGAAGGCACTGTTTTTTCCTGCTATGGAAACAATTTTAAGCTGCTCTAAATGCAGATCAGCAGTGGAACCCCGCAGCTATATGTATTCTCATAGTCATGCTCTTCCCCAAATTCTTCGTGTTTGTCTCTCAAGCTTTTGCAAATATTTGAAATTCCTGGAGAAAGCTGTCTTCACCTGCACCCACTAGCAGATCCACTGGAAGAATATTTAATGAGAAAGCACTGTGTTGTCTATGTTATCGGGAACGGCATGCTTAGCTTCCTTTAATTCATGTGGTGGATAACTGCCTTTGCGATAAGTCAGGTTTCTTATTTTTACAGTTGTTCTTTACACGGCTTTTATGTTCTCTTGTGATGTTACTAAACATTTTGCTTGAATAAAGAATGGGCTGCTCGTTGGATTTTTGGAAACTTTCTGTATTAAAAAACAAAATTGCTTTGGGCTAGATTTTTTTTTCTTTTTTTTCAAGGAAAATTCCTATTGACTTCAAATAAGGGCTTCAGGGGTTAGCTGTCCAAGAAAAATGAATGTATGATCACAGGAAGAGATTTCTGACACTTTCCTTGGCTAGGGGCATTCATCACATATTTGAATGGAGTGCTGCCTAGAATGGATCCAGGAAAATAGGTATTAGTTTATGAACTCCAGTTATTGTACAACCCAAGTGCAATAATGTTGTCCAATATGTTTAGGTGGCAATCTTTTGTCCATAGGAGAGAAAACAAAAATTAGTAAACGTGATACAAACAAAAAGGATAGTCCTGCATTAACTGAAGTAATTTTGTTGCAGTCACAAAATTAATCACAAGGCATCTGCCATAGACATTGAATTCTAGTCGTTTGCTCCAAGAATTTTTTTTTGTACGTCACGCGGGTTGGATCATTTTTCAAACAACTTTAATGGTCACACTGAAATGAATATTTCTAGAGACTTGGTACTCACACTGTAGTTAATGAAATATCCCCAGCAAGGCATTATGGTCTGTGATCATCCCATGTATCCTCCTAAATAGAAAAAAACCCTACTGATCTTTTAGTGTAGGTCTTGGGCAATTAGACAGTAGATATTTACCATAAGAGGCAATAATATCCTCAAGAAGTCATCATCTGGTGTTTGTTAGGTAGGTTAGCTTCCAGTGTAGCCAGTTGCTGTCTGATCTGACCACTTCTCATCCTACATTCCAAATAAGTCACCTCATCCGTACTTATCTGGCCACTTTCTCGGTTTTCACACAGTCAGACACACTCATAAAACTGTCCTAAACACCTCTTTCACATCCTTCAACTATTCCAAACAGGTGTGGTGATATGTCAGAATTTCATCACTGTTGGCCATGGTGGATTTGCTCTGTACTTCCTAGGGTATGGTTTGGTTTTTTTTTTACTGTTCCCTGGAATGCCACAGGTATATGCTACATGCCAGAAGCCAGCAGTGACTCTATCTGTGGAGAAGAAAAGCCAAAACAGCCTTCTGCTCTCAAATACTTTGAACCGTCAGAACTGCAGGGAGCCAGGCGGGTGCCTGTCTCTGCTCCACATGAAGGAGTGGCATGCAACGTTAGCAAGCTTGGTGTTTTTAAGCTGTCCTTCAGGACGCATGCATGGCTAAGTGTATTGGTTGAATCAGTTGAATTAATATCTCCAAATGGTTCTCAGTGCCATTAATTGCACTCTGCAAGTGACTGGTCTTGGTGATGACCTCCATGTGGTACGTTTGGTAAACTTAAGTTCTCCTCTTCAGTATCCCCTGCTCTTACATCAGTGTTCACAGGAAAAATACTCAGCTTTATGTTTTTTTTATTTTGCTTTATGTGTGTTAAAAGCTGTGATCAGACTTGGAAAGAAGGAAGCTTTGAGGCTCAAGTAGAAAGACAGCCATTTTCTATTTAGAGGCCTCTTCTGTTCCCATTTAGGGTCATGGCAGCCATATTTGCACATTTTTGCAGATTTAGCAAACCCTGCGAGTCCCAGAGGTGATTCTGCACACTGTGCCACACTGTCCACAACACATATATCAACAACCCCAGCATCGCTGGCCTACTGATAAGCCAGCATTTCTGGAATCATCTGGAACTAATTAAAGTCTCATTTCTGCCCCCTATGTTACTGAAGAGCTGCGGCTGCCTTAATGCTTTCAAAAAAGTATTTTGTGAAGGATGGATGGCATGGACAGAATTATTGTAGGACATCTGAAGACACACTGTCATCCTGACTGATGTTATTACACATAATCCACTTCAGACTAATTTTTTGCAATTGCTATGAAGATCGGAAGGCCTTGGGTTTATTTCTAAACCTAGATCTTGCACAATGTGTGAATTTTGTGCTATATAAATTTAAACTTAAAACATTAAAATGTATATCACCATTCCAAGTTAGACTCTTAAATCTACCTTTAGGCACTTAAATAAATGGACAGGTTTTTAGGTAATTAAGCCCTTGCAGCTCCCATCAAGTTTAATAGAAGAGATGTAGCAAGGAACAGGCAGCAACTTCAAGATAGAAAATAAAAAGAAAAGAAAAAATTTAACCAGTATGATATCAACCTAAGGCATATGCAGAAAGAAGATGTAGCAAATGTACTCTTAACATGGATTCTGCTAATTAAGGGGTTTACTGTTCATCTGTCCACTAGTTGGCAGGCATAGCAACGCAATCAGCTATCCTGTGAATGCATCCCTGGCTGCTACTGAATCTCTGCAAAGATGTCCTAGCAACTGTGTGCCAGCACTGTATCATGTAAATGCATAAGTGTTAATAGGATCAATCAAACCTGCAGGGGAGTTTTCCAGTGGCTGGAGCATAAAGCATTTCACTGGAAGACAGTGAAACACCTGGCAAACTGGGATACCAAGGTTAAGTGTGAAGGTATTTGCAGGACTGCTTTTTTTTTTTTTTTAAAAAAAAAAACTAGACATCACATTCTTGAATGCATAGCACAGAGGTTTTTTCCCTTCCCTTTAAGATCACGTTCCTGAGGATTATGCAACTGTACAAGTGCCTGCAGCAGATGCTCAGAATATTCTCATTCTTCTGATGGATTAAGTGGGTCACTTCAAATTTAGGGACAATAGGACCTTACAGATCAGGTTCACAGTACATTTAGTACTCCTGTTTTGATGGTGGCCAGTCCAAAATGTCAGCAGGGATTGAACTAGCTATAACGTAGAAGTATACACTTTTGTTTTTTCAGATACTATGTTTTCAGAAAAATGCCACTGGATATCAACAATTTCAGTTGACTTAAAAGGCAAGGTGGATTTATTTAGTTTTTCATTTTGCTTTCCGCCTTTGCATCCCCCATATAACAACTCCATAACATTTATTTTGGAGCAAACTTGTTGTTCAGTCAGCAAACCAAGAAATGAGTCACTCAGCTCCCATTTCACATAAACCTTTAACTCTGTATATACAGATTCACAATTTCTTTTTCTGTCTTGTGTGCATTACCTGATATATTAACATGCTTTCCTAGTCTTCTCCTACTCTTTCACTTTTCTGTAGCTGCTGGAGAGACTTTTGTTGGAGCTTTTTTTGTACTGAAGCAAAACCCTGTCAACAGAGTGCAAAAGCATGTTTAATGGCCTCTAGCTGGCTGCAGATGCCCACATTTCTGAATAGTACTCAACATCAGAAAACTGAACGTACTATTAATTAAAGCTTTCTTTTCAAATGATGCCAAAATAGAATATTTTCTAGAAAGACTGCACTTTTCCTCCAACATGAAGTAAGATGAAAGACATTTACTCTGTGATTTCATTTGCATTCTCTGAAGTGACTCTGTGAAATGTCCTTTGGTAATAAAGAAAGTACTTGTTGCTGAAAACCTAAAACAAAGTATTACTTGTCAGTCTCTATACAGTGTATCTGCGAATGTGAGTCTTGCATGGGAAAAATTAGTGGTGGTGTAAAATAGGACATGTAAGGTCACACACTTACTGGTTAGAAGATCCTAAAAGGGAAATTTTTTCCAACCACATTAAATCATCCACACCAAATATCTATTTTAAGTTTACTATACAATAATACATTAAGATTTATATTTGGCATGTGAAAGAGGTGTAGGCAGTTCTGAATAGAGCTGAAGTGACTGAATTATGTTTTTCAGAGTTAAAAAAAAACTTTTTTTGAGTTTTACAATGTAGCACTGAGTTTTACAGTACTTCATTTTTTGCCCCCACATCCCTGTAATGCTGCACAAAGATTCTTTTACATTTTGTTTTCCTTTTATACCTATATATACATATATTTCAATGAGAAAAGGAAAACAGTGTTTAAAGAAAGTGTAAATGATCAGTGAATTGTATAGGCATTGCTCATAGTCAGAGCAAGCAAGTATATGCTTAGGGTTACACAAGTGACATCTAAGTTGTCTGGAAGATGTGCTTCTCCCAGTTTGCCAAATTGGGAAACAAGCTGGTAAGTGCCTTTCCCTCCTACTTCCAGGCCACATACCATGCTTTCATTTCCACAAACACAAAGCCAAAAGAAGAATAGGAAATGTGGTCTCAACACAGAGTTAGGATGTGACTGCAGCAGAAGCTTGGACCCACCAGCTGGGGAGACCACACAAGGTTCGTGCAGTGCTAGGGACTCCAGAAGCAATTCAGGGCAAGAAGAAACATACTGTTGTGCTCCACTTGGAAAACCCCTTCCAACTCCCATGCAGTTCAGAAAAACGGTAAACACCTCTATGCAAAAACCCAAAGATACACTGGCTGGCACTCTGGCAAAGCTTTCTCCAGCCTTAATCTCTATGTGCCTGCTCTTGCCTGCCTGCATAAGGAGAATACGTAATGAGTCAGTGGGATCTGCGTCTCCTCTCATACTGTGTTGTGAAGAGCGCCGAGGAACATATGGATACCTGGCACCCCTCTGTCCTCATTAACTTACTATGTATTAGCACTTCCAGGGTACTAGGGGAATACTTTTCTGCCCAGTATTCTGTCATATGTCTTATTTTAAATTATTAAGTCCTGTTGTTCTTGCTCAAGGACTTTTATAAGCTGTAGGAGAATGCTGCTGCTAAACTTTCAAACCCTTAAAACCCCCAAGTTTTTCTGGGAGCAGTCAAATTAAGGAAGCTTGATTTGTAAAGAGTTGTGCAACTGCATCTTCAGGGACCTAATAGACTCTAAGCTTTTTCCATGATCGGGTTATTCATAATGGAGCTCTCCCATTTCTGCTGTAGATTTTTTAATGCTTAAAAAGTTCATATCCATCCTTTGCCTTACTGGAAAAATATTTCCACAGGGCCAATGGTGAAACACTGGAACAGGTTGCCCAGAGAAGCTGTGGAGTGTCAGTCCACAGAGATGATGTGCTCTTGAGTGGACAAGTTCCTGAGCAAGCTTAGCTGGCACATTTTGAGAAAGAAGTTTGACCAGGTGATCTCCAGGGGTCTTTTCCAACCTAAATTACTCCATATTTCCACATAAACAGTGGAGTCTCATTTATACATTCCTATCTATTTTTGTGGCACTACTATGCTGCACCTATATGCCATTGAATTGGGTTGAAATTGGCAAAAAGAAATCAAAGGTTATAAAAAGATGATGTACATCAGAATCACATAACCCTTATTTCCTTGCAAAGCTAGACTGTACATGAAAAGAAGGAAAAGCAGTTTTGTCAGAATAACAGGCTCAAAAATTGATGAGGTACAAAATGTACAGATACATTTTTTTAAAATGTATTACTTAATATCAGGCTTTGAATGAAATTTGTTTCTATACAGATTTTTAATTACTAGATTAATTAATCTAGCATCTATATTAATGTATATTATTATTAATTTTATATATATTATTATTAATTATATATATCTTAATTCTTAGAGTGACAAAAAATCAAATTCTCAGGCAAATTCTGACCTCTGCAACACTGAAGTTGCTAAATTAGTATCAAACTAAACAAGAGTAGAATTTATCCTACTGATTCGCAGAAGTTATTCTGAATGTTGCTGTACTTGACTATTTCTGTACAGATTTATAAGAAAATTATATCTTAAGAAATAAACTATATCTATGCAGTGAAGGGAGCTGTGGCTAAGAAGCTAGAACAGAAACCACAGCAGTTTTTTTCATGTAGTCAAACAATTATTGTGTTATTTTGTAGACACTACAACTGTATTCTGTTATTTTCTAGTTTTTATCATTTCATTCATGAGATACAGGATATATAAGATTAGAGAAGACTTAGGGGCACATGAAGGCTTATTCATTTGATGAACATCACTGATGTCATGAACCACATGAGTGAAGACTGAGGAAACTTGGGACATAAAATGTGTTAAGCCTGCACAGGACAAAAAGTTATCAGGTGGAACACTGTAAGTGTTATTTGTTTATAAATCTAAAAACCCTACAAAATTGCCTGAGAGTTTAGGTCTTCTCAATTAGTGAGATTGGTGATAATGCAGAAAGTGAGAACACACGTCTTTAACTCCAGAAATTAATTCAGTTGTAAAACAACCCTTCTTGTGGAAAGATCTCAGTTCTTTCTAGAATAGAAACAGCAGAACAAACCAGTCTCTGCTAGCATGGTGAATGCTGCCTTGGTGTAATCTGGTGGATGTTTGACATGGTATCCATGCTAAATAAAGCAGGAACCAGCCAAAAACCATATTTTGGGAAGAGAAGCATTACACCCTTTTCTTTACCATTTTCTCCATCCTTGCAAAGGAAACACTAGAAACAGTTTCTAAACCAACCCCCTAAGATCCCTTCCCATGCTATTGTAAAGATCCTAGGTTTGAGATTCTGTTGAGACTTACTGAAATGTCGCTCTCACCAGATGAATTAAGCAAAAGCATTCGTTGTTTTATAACTTTATACATACTTTAGAGAAAAGCAAAGATTTTGGAAAAGTTCTTCAACTGGTATAAACTGGTTTACATCCTTTGATTTCTGAATTTATACCTGGTAAAATTGTACATGGGTTTAGTGCTATCACATAGTCCCATTGGAAACAACAGGATTACTATATAATATAGCACTGTGGTACACTCTGAAGGTGCCAATATCTGGCCTAAGTATCCAAAGTAGTAGTGTGATCTATAGTTATGACCAAATAAACATGTTTTCTGGGGCCAAAGCATGGACCTAGCTTGTCTGTGCTTAATGCAGCTCCCTATGAATAGAAGTAGATTTTTCTTTTGTAGAAACCCAGCTTTGGGGAAAATTGGTACACTTGGTGCTTGTGATTGCTCTACCTTGAGCTGTTAATAGCACCCAATAAGATACTTGTCTCCCTTCCAGTAATTGCAAGGTGGATGGTAAGGGTGCATAGAAGCCGTCATTTGGCTAGTTAAGCACCTTTAGTGTTGCTTTTGCTTCACTTCTGGCACAGAGTTTCTGAACTGATGGCCAGGCTCCAAATCCTTCTTAGACTTCTAGCCCATATGAAGTGTACTGCAAACAGAAATATTTATGTAGTGTCTTCCAGCATTGCTCAAGGTAACTCAGATTACCATAAGAAGGAGACTATTGTTGCTTGTTTTCAGTGTTTCTATGCCTGTGCTAGATGACAGCCCTCCCCCTATTTTGGCAGTCTGCATGATTTTCGTGCTCAGATGCCAGCCTCATATATGTACTATATAATAATATGCTTCCACTAAACCAAGCAATATTTGTCCAGCATTTATGGTGGTAGGTAGGTGTTGGGGTTTATATCTGGCTCTGCCTCTGTGTTTGGAAAATCAAGTCACCGCTATACAGCAGGATGTAGTAAGCTCTTATCTGGAGTGTCTTCTGATTACCTGATTACCACAAACTAGGAAGGAAGGATGGGAAAGAAAAGTACTCAGTCACAGTTCACTAAGTTGCTTGGGAAAGACGGTAATTTTTTAAATAAGAGAGATTCATTGGCATGAGACTATAGCTGAAGGACATGCCCTTTAAAAGGGTTGCTTGCGACACCAAAATTGCTAGGAAACTTGCTCCTTGGTCACTATGCAACACACCACCGTAGTGTCCTTCAGCTCCAGGCGCAGCTGGTTAGAGGGTCACTGACTAGCTGCCTGTGACGGATGAAGTCCCAGAGTGGACGTGTGGGAGGCAAGAGGCTAGTGAGCAAGTCTCATGCCCAAAGCATAAGTCTTCCTATTTCCAAAGGCCAAACGGTAGTGTTGTGTAGAAATTCCCTTGAATAATTGTAGAGGTTCCACCCATACGGATGAGAAATGCAACTCTGTCTTCTGTCTCTAGTCAGAGAGGGAGTTTTATAGCTCTGTGAAAATCCCTGTTGTTGTAGCTAAACTGGCTGCCTGCAGCTGCTTTGGGTGGTTAGAAAAAAACGTAGGTACCTCTACTTTGTACTGTACAGAGTAGGCTACCCTAAGTCTTATCTTTTGTAAAGAGTAAATAATAACAAGCCCATTTCTTTGCAGCAAGTTTAAAATCTATAGGAACAAATAATAAAAATTAGTACTTTGGGGTTTGTATAATGCCTAGTTGGTCCATGGCTAAGGTGCTCTATGATGACACAAACCATTACAGTAATTCTGTTTTCTTCTTTACTTAAGGATTCACTCATAGATATTATTATTCGCCAAAATATATGATGGCTAATAAAGAAAACGTGTTGCCTGCCAGCTTTAGGATAAATTCACTAGTAAATAAATATGCTATAAGAAAACATGTAATCTGCAAAGGAAAATTCTCCACTTATCTCCCTCCATGCTTAAAATCCTTATCCTTGATCTACTGCTCTTCCCTGGATCAAAAAAACCCCGCAGAACAAACCAAAAACCAGTGTCACAGAACAAAAAAACTATTAGTTAAAAAAGTTGAAAATGGAAGTCCAAAGTAGGTCAACTTTAACCAACTGACTCAACTTCTAAGGTCAGGGAAAGCTTCAGTCATACTTTTTGTTCCTTTGCTAGGGAAATTATTACACAGTAATGTCTTGGGGCTGTGCGTTTGCTGGTGCTGCCAAGACAAGTCATTTCTGTGTGTGCTGTGAGCAGCATTCCTTCTCTATCATATGACTATGAGATGGACATAATGCATCGCAGTTAACAGCACTGACTCACCCTGTAGTTTACGCCAACACTTAATGTCATTCATGCTTAATAAAACTGTGGGGTTCTGCTTTTCCACCCACTTTTTGTTATTTATCTTGAAACCTACCACGGCACAAGAAAAATTATGGCAGCTTGATATAAAATGCTTATTTTATAGTCTCCATTCAAAATTTTTTTGAGGCATTGACAGTATACCTGAGAAAAAGTTCTCTGAACAGCCACATGTAGATGGCCAGGATATAGCTGAAGGACTGCAGCATGCTTTTCAGATAAATAAGTATCATCTGATATTCTGCCTGTCTAGTCTTTTTGTTTGATGCAAAGTTCATTTGGAAATCACAGATTTGTGCAAGCCAAAATCCCCCGCAAAAATTCTCCAGCTCAGATCAGCAAACTGACCCACTTCTGATCTCAGCGTAGACCCACCTTTAAATTTTATACACCAGCTGCCATACTCCCTTTGAATGACTGATGTGAAGAGAGTCTGTTAAATATTGCATGTACAAACCTTATTAAAAAAATATTAAATCAAACATGTTTCCCTGCAACATTGTAAGCCCAAACACAACAGCAGCAGTGTAGTAGCTAATGAGAAACTCAAAGTTGATGCACCTCAGTCCCAGCTCCCAGATGTGCTGCAAGAAGGCAAATGCCACCTCTTAATGCCACTTCTTAATGCCACATTATGCCTTGCCCTACACACATGTCCACAAGGATTTCATTCAGTTGCCATTTTGAGCAATGAGCAGCTGTAATTCCAGCTCTCTCCCTTCTAAGTACAAGCAATGAGGAAATCAAATGGGCCTGAGGATGGCACGGCTCACAGAATAAGCGAGGTGGGGTGGGGCTGTGATGGCTTTCTTCATGCTGTGCCGCCAGCGCACCTGAACATCCACGGGAACCCCGCTGACAAAATGCTGAAAATTGTGGCGGAGAATGCAATTCTCATGAACTGTGCTACTCATGTAAGAATATATCTAGTGGACTTAGAGGTGCTGTTCTGCATTTGGGTTTTGTTGCAGAAGGAGAGAGCGAAGTCACAAAAATGGATTTTGTTCCTGTGTTCGGTTCGTGAAGTCTCCTGTCCCAGCAAGGGTAATGGAAATACCTGAAATTTGGTGCTCTCTGCTTTCTCCCAAATGGAACAAAATTATCATTGAGAAATATCTGTAGCAGTTCCAGGAATAAATTGTCCCTCTTATTGATTTAGCAATACCAAGGCAGTAGAAAATTCTCGGTTATATATAGAGGGAATTGTCCCAGTTTTCATTGTAGCAATGGAACAACTGAAATAGGCAGTTCCAGTAAAGTGTTATTCTAATAAAAACACTTTAAATGTGCTTTAACTGTATCTGTGTTCTATTCCTTGTCCTTTTTCCAACCAAAAACATTTTTCAGTAATACTGTTATTCCAGTAAAATTAGTAAACTGGCTTCTCTGTGTAGTATCAGTTTGATTAGCAGCTACTGTACTCAAATGTATGACCTTCTCCTTGTTCAGGAAGCCTTTTAGGGACATTATGGAGTGCGAATACAGATGTCACAGTGAGTGGGTGAGTCACGCATTTGTGGCTGGTTTTACCTGAATAATACTCTCTTTTCTCTTTTTCAATAAAAAAACCCCAAACCTTTAAACAACTAAGGATTTTTCATTGCTGGCTTTTAAGATATACAGAGGATTCTGCCAGTATATATGATTGTTACAGAATATTCCCACAAGAAACAAGACAATGTTGCTCTGAAGCCTTCTATGTTTAACATATTTGTTTTGGGCTCTCCTGTGAAATCTATCAGAAGAAAAAGAAGAGACAGCATGTGTGTAATATATAGTTTGATCAGTAAAATACAGTAAAAAAATGATATCTGCTCTCTGTGGATAGAAGCACATTTTCAGCTAAAACAAACCTGTCTTCTGTCTTCTGGTTTTTGTTTGATGCAGAGAGAAGGAGTGCTGTTCTGATTAGGACAGAGTACGAGAAATCAGGAAAGATACTCTTCATGGCTCTGACAGGCACTTCTCGGCCTGAATGGGTCACTAAACCTTTATGTGCTTCAGTTTTATTATTTGTAAAACAATTCTTATTTATTTCAGAAGGATATACTCAGACTAAATAAACTAGTTGTTGAAAAAACATATGTAGAACCCCAGGAAAAATATTGCAAATACAGGACATGTTGTCTGTTTAGAAAAATAAGTTCAAATAAAAAGAAAGGAGGAAAAGTTTTTAAAGGCAGCTTTTAAATGTTTGTAAGATCTTTCTACTTATTCCTGGCTTAATTTTAACAGTAAAATCTGGTAATAAAAACCAAAGCAAAGTGTTGCAGTAGGAAGGAATGACACACGCTCTTTCCTCCCCACCCCTGCCCCCCTTACAGTTGGCATTGCTGACAGGTACCTCGGGGTTTTGGGACAGAAATTATTCAGGATCGTACTTGGCCCTTGCTGTTCAGCTGTTCCCATGCAACAGGGCCCTCTTCCAATGCCATTTGAAGACCCACAGCCGACACCAGGGTGTGCAGTCCATGTTTGGATTGCTCTTTGCTAACAAGGGCAGAGGGGGGAGCAGAAAGGAGAAGCCCCTGAGCTGTTTCACAAGGACTCAGGTGCCTCAGGCAGTGAGTGCTGCTGTATGTCTGAGGCACAAACTGTCTTGGAGAGATTTGAGACCCATGGTTTCAATTCAGATGGCCTACAGTGTAGGTTGTTCGGCTTCCCCTGACTAAATGGTATCTGCGCTAAATCATTTAGTTCTTTGCCTTAGGCTTCATGTCGTGACTATGGGCGTATTTAAAGGATCCCCATCCCCTTTCCAGCTATCACATAAGGCAGCAGACATATACATCTGCTGTATACACACATCCAGATTTATTTTCAGGTTTCCCATTTCAAGGCTTTCTTTTTATTCAGACTTCTTCAACTCAATTCGTGCGCCATGTGAGTCATCTGCGTTGCATTCAGCTCATTACCCTCAGGGCCAAATGAGAGATGGCACCAGGCACACAGAAGAAAGAAAACTGTGTGCAAAGAAGTCACCATATTGGAAAGAAACACTTGAAATCAAATGGTTGAATCATGTCCCTGTGGGCTGATGCTCTAGATAAATTTGCAGAAGAGCAAAAATAAAACCTTGTCCTACCTCAGCCTTGTTGGGACCAGACTAGGATTACTCAGGTGAGTAACAACTTGCCCATGTGAGCAAAAGCATCACACCTTGCTAAAATACTAAAATACACGATTTCCATTTGCCACTGTAGGATTAGCAGAATATAGAGTTGCAATATGAGCAACACCAGTCTATTCACAGATAATTTGAGCCAGTTGATGCTACTGAATGTCTCCTACATATTTATAAGCTGTCTAAAATGATAGATATCACTACTTGCATTATTCAGTATTCAGTACATCTGCATACCTAGAATTATACAGATGCACACACAGTGTTGTTCCTCTGCAAAGTGGGAAGGAGCAGTCCATAATTCCTTCTGGGATCTGCTCAGCAATTAATACGTTATGGTAACATATTCTGTGTAACAAGGACAAAGTACCTCATCCAATAATTTACGCACCAAGCACCTAGTGTCTGAGTTGGCATAGGTTTTTCAAGGAAGACCCAGTTCTGACTTTAGCCCTCCCTATACAAGTCATTTTAGTAATTAATTAACCTCAGTAGCCATAATTTGTGTTGTGTTCCTAGTGAGCATTTGTTAATGTCTGTTTACATGCACTGGAGCTCATGCCCTTTGGCTTGCTGTTTATTTGGGCTTTTTTTCTTAAATTAGAGACTGCCTTCAATCAAAAATCCCTTTACAGTACAAGAGCTGTTAAACTGAATGCAATTCACCTCACCACCTTCTTAATGGCATTCGCTATGAAAGCATGAAGAATCACGGGCTGCTCTCTCCATGCAAACCTGAGGGAAAGGAGACAGCTGGGGTGTGCAGGGCTGCCCTTAGCTGAAGCAGTGGGGGTCTCCTGCCAGGAAAGACCCTAGAGATGCTGCTTACCAAACACCTAGGGCTCCCTCTGGCTCAGACACATCAGTTTTGCACCAAAAACCAAGACAGAAGGGTCTGAGGCATGCGTATGTCTTACCACAGTATGGGGTCCATACCTTGTCAAGAGGCATACCTGGGCCTAGAAGCTCAGAAACACTAGAGCAGTTCAGACATACTCTTGGCTACTCAAACACATTTGGTGGGGAAGAGATATTGCCCTATGTTGTACTGGTGCCACTCCGCTAGAGCTGAGCAGAAGCGGCCATACTATGTCTTCCTCCACAGTTTGTGCAGTAGGACTATGAGGGTGAGGTTTTTTTTTTTTTTTTCCTTTGGCCAAATATGAACAAAAGTGTGGAAATGATCACTTTTCATATATTCTTAATGTTGCTAAATACCTTCTCATTTTCTCTGTATGTGCTCTGTTTATATATAAACAGAATAGTTGTGATAGCAGGGTACAACCCAAGGTTTATTTGAGGGCAAGGTTTAGGAAAGCATGCCTCTTTTTAGGAAAGCATGCCTCTTTTTCCTCTGGGTAAAGGAGGAGTGCTGTAATAGTCAAAAATTACCAGAGATAAAGCATCTTATCTCATTTACCTAGAGCCTAATTCATCTGTACTTTTCAAGTCTAGAACATAAAGCACACTACATTGCAGGAAAATTCCTTAGCTTGGCTTTCATATGTGTTTCCTACCTTTTGTGTAGCTCAAATGTATTTTTCAAAGGAAAAACACCTTATAAAAAATGCCTTTCTATATCTCTAGGTGAGTTGTGTGGAATTCTTTATGCTAAATTGCCCTCTGGATAATTTTGACAATGAGAAAGAGTATACCTGCACTATTTACAGAAGTTATGTCTGTGATTAGAGAACGAAAAGTGCAGTATAATTAGAGATTTTAAGCCACACTATGCAATAGATAAGGAGTTCTGACAATAAGGTAGAGGTATCCCTAGCCCTATTTTTATTCACTGGCAGGTATTATGTAGGTGTGGAAATCAGATACACGTATCAGAAAACTATTAACCAAATCTTGGTATCAGTCGTACCATTGCAATTTCATGGTTCGAAGACTTTGGTTGGGTTGCTTGTAAGTGTTTCTCCTCAACTTATTCTGCACTATACTCCTCTGAACATTAATGATCCATTTTCAAGTCAAGTGAAACATTCCTCAGCTCACAAGACTTTTTTCTTCTTGAGAAAAGAATTTAATAATGAAGAACAAAGGTAATCTTCTGAGGTTTGGTTTGTTTGTTATCTTTCTTAGTCTGGAAAAGCCAGTTAAATAAAAAAAGAACTGTGGGAACTTAAGGATGTTATACAAAAACAATTTAGTACTTTGTTGTATATTCACAGTTGCAAATGACTATTTATGAGTCATCCATGTGTTGGTATTGTGGCAAATTTGATTTAATCTTTCTGAAGCTATCCCTGATTAGAATACATCTGCTTCTCTTCAGCACTCTGACATTTTGTCTTGAATATATCCATTCGTGGTACACATTTACAGTTTCCTATCACTGTAATAGTCACTGGGAATTCAAAGGAATGTCCTTGCTTGCCCAAAAGGCAGGATTTAGTAAAGAGCTACAAGATGAATCAGAATTAACCATTCATTTTAGCCCTTTAACTTCAGTGGGCTGAGTTTGAAGCAAAGGGTATACAGATTGATCTTCTTAACTCCTTTCTATTTATGGCCATATCAAAACCTGAAACTTTTTAAACCATGTAGAAACAAAAGCAGAGGACTCCATATAAACTTTGAACAAAGAGATGCAGATGTAGAGGGAAAAAGTGAGCCTAAGCATGGTGAAAGAGCAACAACCCTCATAAAGGTGTACATCAAGGAGGGTATCTCTTCCCTCATCAGGGAGGTGACATCTCCTAAGAATACATGTCTAGGAGATAAGGAGCCTTAAGAAAGAGAGCTGGCTTAGCATTAGCAGCAAAATAAGTTGTCAAAAAATTCATTGGAATTTACAGGAATCTGCATTTACCCCCCAAAATTAAAATGGATGAGGTAAATCTTTAAAAAATAGAATGGGAAAAGAGGCCTTGTAGGATAAGAAGATAACCATCACAGCATTACATGAAACATTCAGGACATTGAGTTGCTGGCCTTTTTACTGAATTGAGATAGAAAAAGGACTCTTCCCACCACCCTGATTTTGTTATCATCTTACTCATAGAATAATTCAAAGAATAACTCAGTAACTTGAATGGCCTGCTCTTGGACGATATAGTTTGCTATACAGTGAACTTAAAAAGATAACTTTTCTTCTATTTAAAAATTAATATGTGATCAATTGGTGGTCCTCCATCCTATACCATTGTACCTAATAATCAGTAGCCATGATTTCCTATTGCTATTTTTCCAATGGCAAAACCCTGGTATAGGAAATCACCACCAACATTAAAAACTAGATTGCACTGGGCCACCATCAGTACAGTTCTGAGCAGTAGCAACATCTCTCACTGCTTTTTACTTTTATGGTATGCAAATCTCCACTTTAAACTCACTGAAAGGACTTTAAGAAAGGAAGTATGAAATAAAAAATCTCATATTGTCCAAAAGCATCATTAAAAGGCATTTTGGGCTCAGGGCTCAAGCTGAGGGGGAGACCATTTCCTTTGCTATAAATGAAAGCAGCTAGAGTCCAACCTTGTTTCCACTGAAGTCACAGACTTCATACAAAACAGGAAGAGAGAAATTCACTTTGTTTAATAGTTGTCATTTCAGTTCTTTATGTTTCTGTTTCCTTAGAGACTTGCGTGCTTCTACATAGGCACACATTTTCTGATAAACGCACCTCATTGTACTTTCTTTGCGTTTACAGGTTGAGGTTTAAAAAGTGTTTATGAGTTCCTTCATCTTTTGTTTTCTCATACATGCTAATAGAAACAGTAGGGTTGCTGTGATATCATATGCAGGATAAAACCAATAAAACTCTGACTTGGGATGTTCTTCACTAGTTACCTTGACTAAATAAATTTATTGACTATAATTATAACAGATCAAAACAACGATATCAGGAAACAAAATAAACTGCGCACACTCAACATCTCCCAAATACTGATCTTGGTTTGACAAATATTGTTGCACCATGTTCTTTTCCTCCATTTCCATATCCATGACAACTCATATCCAACAGACATTGCTGAACAAACATGGTATCTCTACTATTTCTTATGTCCTATGGTAAGATAACGAGGTTGATATCCTTGGTCTGGCAGGTTGTGTTGAAAACCTGCAAGATTTATCTCTCTATCATGTCTATATGAACCTATTATGAGATCATCTCAAAATCTTCAATGAATTTAGCCTCACAGGACCTCTATGAAATGGGAAACTGTTATAATTACCACTCTATATATATGGGAAGTGAGTATCACAAAGAATAAGACCAAGATTATTAAAGATATTAAAATGTCCCTGCACTTAGGACCACATAAGAAGTCACTGGTTTAGATGCCTAAATCTTCCTGAAGTCACAGACCCCAATAGCTACAGCACCCATCCAATTCAAAGCAGAGGCTGGGCTGCCAACAAACCCAGGAATGATTCATAGTCACCAAACTGATGAATCTCAAGTCCATCCTTCTGTGTCTGGTTTTGACTGGAAAATACAGACCTGAAGAGTCTGTTCACACAAAAATTTTCCAAAGAAGAAAATGTTGCCATCCTTCTGGGAAATGTTGTGGATCTGATAAATCTGTTTCTTTTTTCATTGTTGAAACTAGTTTTGTCTAATAATTCCCAATGAGCTCTTACTCTATGGCGTGTCAGCTATGTTACTGCAGGATAGCAGGAATTGGCACCTGCTCAGAAAGCTGAATTGTTCTGAAAGTAGATCTTTCTTTAGGTCTTTCTTTCATTAATGAACCTCAGAAGATCACATTGTGAAAGTTCACTCTGATGTCCTGCTTACATTCAGTAGCAACCTCAGACTAAAGTGATTGTTAAAAAGGGTGCAGAATAGGAAAATAAATCAGCATTGGTGTCAGTTTGTTTTGTTTCAATAATGGTCACCATGGAAACAAAGTCACTGACCTATTTCTTTTCATGCATACAAGTAAACACGAGGGTTTCCAATTTTCATACATACCATTTTTCGTACCAACAATTTACCTTACGGAATGTCCATAATGTACTATCTTATTGAAACTTAGATTTTTCTCCCTAAAGGGCTTGTGGTTTTTTGGTTTTTTTTTTTTGGCCAATTTCCTTCACCAGGGAGAAAAAGAAAACTCAGTACCGTCATTATAACACCAGACCACTTCTATTTTCACTACACCTACCCTTGCATGTAGGTGCGGTGACTGTAAACCAGCAATCTAATAGCAGTATGATTAGATGTGCTTCAACAGCCATTTCTGACTCATCAGATTAATTTCAGATTACCTAATTCTGCATCTTTTTAAAACATTTGTCAGTGCTACTACACAAGAAGAACCTCTTCCTAATGGCAAGCTACCTGCTATTGAGTGGACACCTTCTGCTTCCAATGGAAGAGGCCTTTTCTCTTACCTCCCCAACATGGCACTCTAAATTTATTACCACCAACCTGGCTTGTGTCATACTGCTCAGAACCTATAGACACATTCTTTGCTTGTTGTATTTGCATTATTCACATTGGTTCACATGCACTTAGATAAGCTCTAGGTGTCATGAACCCACAGATAAATGGTTTTAACCAGCTGATACCCAAAGTGAGTGTGAACATATGAGAACAACATGTGCATACTTGCACAAAAAAGAAGATAACAGAGTTTGCAAGGAATACTGCAAAAACATCAGGCTGGAGTGCCATTTCTCCTTTTAATACTGAGCACACAATAACACCCTGTCCCTAACCCTCTCAAGCATTAGCTGTGTATGTCGTGTGTGTGCATTGTACTGTGGCCTCAAGGATAACCACTCACATGTTTGGGAAGAGAGACAAACCATACATGGAAATGCTGAAAAGTAAAAGAATATTGTATTTGCTATATTATGGCCTCTGAGACTATGCCCTGCGCTTGTCTCCTCTCGGTAACAGTTAAATAATCTAGCACATTAGCTGCATGTTCTGGGCCAAATGCACTGCTAGAGTATCTCTAGTGATGTAATACACATATTTTCCTCTCCTTTAAGCAATGTAAATCCATATAATACCATTGAATTTGATGGCATTACTCCAAGACTAAATAGCTATAACTATGAACAGAATTATCTGACTGAACCAAGCTGTTCAGAAAGAAATCAAAGACATGCCAGAGAGAAAGTGCCTTTTATTTCATTGCTCTGTGACAAGCCTGACTGCTCTATCTTTAACAGGCATTTTAGGTTTAAGCTAAAGGCATATGAAAATAGTTGTTTTAAGTCAAGTTCATCTACATCACTGTTCATAACAGTCAATATATGCATTTTAACTGACCTGAGAATGGGGTGGTGTCTAGGTCACTTCATACGGAGATTTGTTGGGGTTTTGGTTTTTTGGCTTGGTTTTTTTTTTTTTTTTTTTCCCCAGAAAGGATTATGCTAAACTTTGGCTGCTATTATTTCTGCAATTTACTAGACAAATGTGGTTACAATTTCCTAACTGCCATTGCCCAAATTCACTTAAACTGCTTCATAAACAGAATTTAAACATGCTTTAGCTACTGCTTGTGATAGATTAAACTTTTCCTCTAATACACTTCCAAAACCTCTGTTCCAGCTGAGGGCATTGACCTTCCAAATAAATAAAACAAGTTTTGTTTCTGTGCTCTGTATCTATCTCAATGGCCTGTAACCTTTCAAACTTTCCTTCCCCCTCCTTCTCTTGGGTTCTGCTGCCGTTTCCCACTGATGATAGTGATATGCAAGCTTCCTTATTGGGTAACATTGGGCAAGTTTAACTGCTGCTGTCCACTGAAGGAAGATTTCTGTAATGACGTCCACCAGTTTTTACAACAGCAGCCTGGGGAGTCTGAACTCAGCAGTCAACAGCTTGTGGGATTAAACAGGAAGAGGAAAAATAATAATAAAAGAAACGACCGCCAACTGCTTCAGTCTTAATGAACTCCAATGATTTTTGTTATCTCGAATCACTGGGATATAAAGTCAGAGGGCTTTCTCCTTGTTTTTCACTTTCTAATATTTCAATGTTTAGTCCAGATTTTATTTTTCAACTTTAAAACATATTTTAAGTTTATTTGATATTTGTGCCTTTCCATTGGTCAGGGATACAGTATGGGAGAGTTGGTGTGGGGACATAAATGACGGTGACTCTTCAATGCCAAGCAGAGCTCACCTGTAGGGTGTTGGCTGTATAGTGTCCCTGCACAAAGTAAAAATCCATTGAGAACACAAACTGTAAAACCAGTGCAATTTTACTTCATATCATCAGTTCTTATAATATTTAGGGTTATCTTTGCTTATTTCAATAACAAAAATTAATATATACCATATTAGGATTGCATAGTCCACTAATAGTCCCAGATTGATGGTATCAGTGGTGACAGTTGCGTAATAAGTTTTCTAAAGTAAAACCACCCTAAAAAGTACATTGTGTTCCAGACAACTGCATGGGGAACCCAGAGTATTCTATCTACATCCTGCCTCAGAGCAAAGAGATTAGCCAAATTTTAACTGTAGGAGTTAGTTAGCTTTAGAAAGAGTTTTTATTTCTTTGTCAAGTGGAGTTTGTAAATGGGAAGTTAAACTAAATTAAAACAGGGTAAAATAAAATAGCTTTTGTTTAATCACTATGCTAAATTTGAGACATCAACCACCCACATAAACACAGAATCTTAATTTTAAAGATTTAGAATTCTAAATATAGGCATTGTTGAGACAAGTGATTTCAGAGAGAGTGAAAGAAAAGTCCAGGTCAGAGACGGAGTATGCGTAGCAATAATATCTCCTTAGAAATATACTCTCCCTCTGGTTTTGGCCACCCTCCAAAATTCTACTTCTGAGACATCCTAAACAATGGAGACGTTGTAATGAGAACCCGTGGAACAGTGTCCTGCATCGCACTGATGGTTTATAAAAGAGTGGTTTGTCTCGGCTAACCGTTCCACGTATATAAAATTAATGGTCTCAAAAGACAAGTAAATGCTTACTGCACATAGCAAACACATTGCAGAAATCCACTTAGATGGTACTAACTTTCCATTAATTTTCTCTGCACCTTGCCAGAATAAGCAGGCAGCCGGCAGGGTACTCCTGTGTGTAAGCCCAGACAGACCTTGAAAGTGTTGATTCCTACAGGCAGATTCCTCACACCATACTTAAGGTGATTAAATAAAAATGATCAGATTTCAAAATGGTGAGAAACACACAGCCAGCATGGACATTGAGGAGATTTGCAGTTTCTAGGCAAGCCAGGTACCTCCTCTTTGGGCACCTAACTATGGTGTAGCTCTGGCTGCTCAGACTCAAACACCTTGGTGTAAGTCTGGATCTACAGGATTTTTGTACTGCTTAAAGTTTTTTTACTTGATTTTTCTATTAAAATTATCGAGATGATGCATTCCCAAATTTAGAGAGTTTCCTGTTCACGCAAAGACTTCTTTCCCTCTTGCTCCCTGAAAATTTAAGCCATGCTAGTGTGAGTACTTTACACCTCCATGGCCGCAAGTGTGCCAAAGGGATTTCACTGAGCTGGGGGTTAAGCGACAGAAGCTTGTGTTGGTGGCTGGGGGTGGCACGGGGGGTTGAGCAGCCCCAGCTCGGCTGCGGGGGACGGAGGTCCCTGTCTCTAGATGCTGAGCTGGTGAAGTGCTGCTTCTGCTTCCCAGGATGGCGACTGTCGCTAGGGCTACAAAATAAATATATTTTATTTGTGGTTTGGAGTTTTAGAATTTATTTGATTAATCAATCAGCTGGACATAAATTAAAGAGCATGGTCTATTAAAACCTCTGTCGGTGGATGGTGATCCACCCTAAGGAACAGCCCGCTTCCTTTTTTAGCAAGGGATCTCCTCCTGCCTTCTCCCACCCTTCCCCTTGCCCTCTGCCCCCACGCAGGTGAGGACAGCCCAAATGGCCGCAGGGAAATCCCTATGAAGCTGCGAATTTGGCGGCGAGGACTGGAGTATGCTGACTTGCCTTCAGGGAGTTAAGAGATGACTGCTGCTGAAGCTCAGCCGCTAGTCAATGTGGACGCCTGACACGGTCATCTCTTGTTCCTGAGTCATGGCTGGTTTCTCTTTGCTAGTCTTTTAAGTTCAAACTGAAGACCATGTTTCTTAAGTGTTTGCTTTCCTTAGCAGAGGATATGTATACAAGGGTGCATGTGCGTTACTAAATCAACGCAGAGACGTTACACGCCTCTGACAGCGGGTTACAGAATGAGAGTGACCTCCTCATTGTACCAGCGATTTACACATAAGTTTTGTTAAGCCAAATCTTCCACTGAAACTTGGTGTCTCTCAGGAAGCTGCTAGGATGAACAATGACATGAGTTTATAAATTATATTTATAAATTTTGCTTGAAGACTGTTTACTTACTTTTTGATGCCATTATATGAAGTTACTGGTATTGTCAGATGATATTTTTTGCAAAACAAGTTCCCATTTCAGTTCTTATCCAAAGTCCTGCAGGTCTCTGGAAGAAATAGAAAGTGATTAAAAAAAAAAAAGATGATTAAATATAGTGTTTACCAGATAAAAGCAAATTGTTGTGCACGGAATGTGTCATCCCTAATTATTTTTATTATTTGATTTTTGCAGATATATTTAATAGACATAACCCAGAAAACCATTTTAGGTATGAATCCATGCTTATGCACATTATTTCAAGGACCTATCCACATGAAATAACTAGCTTGTTTTAAGGGCCAGTTCAAAGACAAAGGATTAATCCACCTATATGTCTATTAATTCAAAATGCAAAAATGTATTTATTTGTATCCATGGATTTTATTCCCTGTTGTGTCTTCTTAACAGGAGAAAGCTTAATGGTATGTTAGCAGCAATGAAAAAGCCTAAGGGTGATGAGGAGACGAGTCTGTGGTTTGACACATGCAAGTTGCAGTTTATGAGTTAAGAGAAACGTATCTTCTCTTGGATGCTGAAGAATCATATGATATTTTATGAAAGAAATCTCTGATGTTTTTCTTCTGCCTCTTGCACTTGTCCTGTAGGACAAAACCAGACACACCAGAGCAATGCTGTGGGCTGCATTTCAGCACTTGTACCTTTGCGTTAAAACATCTCATCAGTGTACAGTAAGTTCCGCCACTACTTTGTAACTGATTAGTATTATGCATTGACGAATCTTATTGTGTCATGCTATTTGGCATACATCCAAATCTTCCGACACACAAAGTAAATTGTGACTTTTTCAATGTAATTTGAGTTTTGCTGGTGTAAAATGTGGACGGTTCAACAAATTTAGAAATGGAGGGTAGTCCTAGCTATGCAGACCTTAATCTGGTGGTTGTATAATGCCCTCCGAGAAGAGGCAAATATAATTTACAGGGGGTTTCCACACACGGGGCTTGCAGTTTCTACAGTTCCCAGGAGATGGCATACATCTTTTGGAAAAAAATGTCTGCTGACTTCCTAAAGGAGCAGTGAGGTGTAGGAGGAAATACTTCAATGCACCATTCAGTCCTGCGATTTCCACTTGAAAAATTGAAAGTCAGTTGGCAAACCCCTTGGGATTTAGGAGAGATGGAATGGGGATTGCCATCCACAGAGGAGAGTTTGTATGAATAGCTCAGCAGGAGGAGGGCGAAGAATCCCCACCCAGCAACCGCATTTTCTTTGTGGCATAATATATGTAAGACTATAATACAATGCCCTCCTACTTTCATCTTTCTATATTGCCACTCATCAGCATTACAAAGAATGTAGCTATTAAAAGAACTGCCTCTTGGCACCCAAAAGCCATAGCACTGTATTTTCTACAACAAAAAAAACCTCGAGCCTCTATTATTTGTTTTGCTACATTTGCAGCAGTCTCCCCATTAAGCTTGCTTCTCACAGCTCCCTGATCTCATTCCCTGTTGGATCTAGATCAGACACACAAGAGGTCAGGCTGACTTTCAAACCTTCTTGCGGGCTGGCAGGCATAGAAAAGTGTAACAGTAATAAGGATTAAAAAGTTCTCAGATGGGCCTACCAATGTGGAAAGCCCCTCCCTTCCCCAGGCTTGCCACCCTCCAAAACCCTTGGCATAAACACCAGAGCCAGATTTATCAAGAGAGCTTGTATTAACCCCTAGTTATTCAGGCCAGCGCTTGCAAGCATGGGGGCCTGTCCTGAAGCTTCTACAAATAGGCTCTTAGACACTTCAGTCAGGTTTTCTAAGGTCCTGCAGCTCCTGTTAATGGAATAGAATTGCCACCAATTTCTTGTGGTAATCCCAAATCTTGGAAGTGCAATCTGAGGCAGTGAAAGGCCATCAGACATTGCTCTCGTTACTGGCACACCAGTGTGTAGGTGTTTGGTAAATGGGAACTGGTACATCATGATTCGTGACACACTGCCTGTAGGTTCAAAGTTACATTAAAAAAAAAAAAAATTAAAAAAATCTTGCTGAAAGGGAAGCAATGTGACCAGCAGCAATAGCTACAAGAATCAAAATCTAATCTATCAGCAGTCACCTCTCTACCAGCTGACAGCCAAGATGAAGGTAGCTGCAATGGAGAAAGCTGTGCATTGTGTCAGTTGCTGAAGGAAGCTGCAGCCAGAAGAAAAATTATAAATTCTTAAGAATTAGTTACCCAGCTACTGCAGCAATCAGCATCTTCACCACACATTGCAGTCGAGGGATTAGCTTGACTGCAAGCAGGATCAGGTGTAAAATTCATCACAGGGAATGTGTGAGGTTCCACACCTGTCTGTCTTGGAGCAACACGCTGGGCACAGGACTCGTGATTCATCAGGTCCAGACCGTTACATTGCAGGCAACCTAGGCACTGATTTGTGGGAGTATAGGGAGGGGAGTGCAAATTAAAGACCCTCCACAGTTGCTGTTAGGGGTTGCATGTGCTCTTCATTATGTGATGGGTACATGGTTGTACCTCCCCATTCCTCCCATGAGCACCAGAGCTGGAGCTGTTCCCACGGCCACTGTATAAAAGCCCTTAAAGAGGATGCATAGCTCTAGATCTCCCTAGTTTGTTACTGCTGCCGTTCATGGGGACCAGCTTTTAGCTAAGGCCTTGCCGTTCACTTGCGTCACTACCTGGATTGCCCACCTCTTACAGGTTCTTCAGCAGTGACTCTGGAGCCTGAATTTAAATGCACAAAGACTGCAACAGGCAACCTGTTGTAATTCCCAAGGCAGTGAACTCCCCAGTGCCTGTGCCAGTGTGCTGTTGGGACATCCATTTTGCATGCCTAACTGGAGAATGGCCCTTACTCTGCATCATGGGCTCCCACCAGATGGGTGCTGCTGATCGTTGCTGTGCTTGGATGCCTGGCCACCAGTTGTCAGAGATAACGTGGCCCCTCAAAGACACACCGGGAAATTTTAAATCAGCTTGACAGCATGCTCCTCTCAGCCTGCCTTCTTCCACAGTGTTCAACACAACAGAGGCGGGGCAGGTTTCAGACTTCGGGCATCACAAAGGAGTGAGATGAGCCTATGCCAGCTCCGCTAAAATAAAAGTAAGCGAAAGAGCTGGAAGCAGGTAAGCGGTGTATTTTTGAGGTTGCTGGGGGATGTTTGAAATGCACTTATCTTGACGTTAGCGGATAGTTTTAAAAGAGCTCCCCGGATTTGCTATAGTCAGCTGTTTGCTTATTCTACCAAATAAATATAAGACACTGCTCTTCAAAAATGAAAGGTTAAATTTGGATGCCATCCACAGGAAATGGGAGCGCAAGGGTGAGCGTGTATTTTGAAATACAGATGTTACAATTCCCATTCTAGCTTGCAAAACAAACCCCAAGCCCATGCCATGTCACTTTAATGATTTATAAGCACATCTTTAAAACTTATTCACTTCCTCATGATGGCTCTCTGGTACACATGAGGCTCAGCAGCCTGCTTGTTTCTCAGGCTGCAGAGATTATTGCTTTTACTGATGGCCAGGCCGTGGCTGCCTGGGAGCAGGTGTGCGAGTGAGGGGAGGTGGGGAAGTCAAAGCCTTCCTCTCCTGGGGCACCTGTTCAACAAGCAGCAATCACAGCCTTGCTTCTTGCAGTTGCTGGTTCAAAAAGAGCAGGTGAGCCACACCACCCAGTTGTACCTACACAGTTCAAATGGGGTAAATGCATTTCCCTCCAACGCTGCCCACCGGGCTAGTTCGGCAATGTTTGTGCTGCATCTTGAGATGTATCAGTGAATAGTAGCTGCTTCAAGCACCAGGGTAGCATTCAGCAAAGAAAATCTGGCAGCTCCTTGGACTCACTGACTCTCCTCCTCTATTCACAGGAAGAGAAATTCTGCATTTCTGTTAATTGGAAGGGCTGGATCTTTCAAGAGTATCTGTATAGTCTGCCCCATTGCTCAGGCCCTCTGCCACCTGGAGCTTGATTTCAGATGGGTTGGACACCCAGGACTGCACAGGGGCTGCCAGGTCTTTGCTGCTCAGAAAACCAGGGAATTGCAGATGCAGGAATTTTGCCATCTAGTTAGGGAGAATAGGAGCAGATTTAAATACAGACACGCACATGCAGAAGCATGAGTGGAAGAAAAAGTGAAAATGAGACCAAGGACATACAGCTGTGGAATTATTAAAGCATCGATTCCTGATTTAGGATTTACTCTGAACCATACAAAAATGGAACAAAGCAAAGGAATGTGTTTCTCAGTTTTGTTTGACTAATGCAAAATCTAACCCATACTTAATATATCTTCAGGTTTCAAAAATAAACTCAGCTGACAGCATGCTGTCTTATTTTTCCTTTGAGATTTACTGTTCTATAGAGCTGAAATAGGCAAAGGGGCACCTTTAGCTCGTTGTGATAAATGGCCTATCTCCATTGACTTCACTGAAGCTATGGTATATTGGTTTAGTTTTTGAATATCTGACCTGAAGGGCTAGAAAAACTTTGAGGAGACCAGCACTAAAACCTACTTCTAGATGCAGGTAATGCAACAGTTTCTCTAAGGGCTAAGAAATATTCAAGCTGTAAATATGAAGCTTGCAAAATGATGAGGACATTTCCAAAGACAGAATACACTTTTTTCCCCCAAAACTGAAAGTCTTCTTACTGAAATGCATGTATATTTTTCATTACTTATCCTGATTCCTTTTTTTAAGAAAGAGGTTGCTCAGCTTAGATTCTAAATGCTGGTCTTTCCCTTTAACATTCTGTGTGGAATCATGTTACAGAGAATTAGAAACTTTCAGGACCTCAGCCCTCTCAGGATTGAATTGACAATGATTAACACCATCATTTCAATGATTGCCACTTTACCCATCTCACAGATACCCTAAAGGTTTTCTTCCATCATGTAACCACAGCTGAATGCTAAAAAATGCTTTCCACTGTAGGAACAGCTATCTGAAGATCATTTTCATTTCTCCTTTTCACGTACAACTGTTTACTCCATTCTCAGAGTAATGCTAAAAAAAATGGTGGTAAAAGCAGAAATGAAAGCAGTTGCAAAAAAAAAAGAAAAAAAAAAGCCGTTTCAATTTGGTTAAAATTGAGACTTTTAGGGTTAACTCTGGCTGCAGAAAACAGCAACAGCCAATCTCAGAGGCAGAAGAGCGAACAAGAAGATGCACTGCTCTTGTCACCGGGAGAGTTACTGGCTTCTACTCAGAGGGAACATCTGCCAAAACTTGATCTGATCAGGGTAGAGTTAGCCTGATATAAAACCAATTCTATTAATCAGTTGTTAAGGACCAGTCAGGGAAAAGTTACAGTTTGGTCTCAGAGCAGTCACTGCACCATAAAACTTCTTGAGAATTGTTTTATATTTCTTTCACAGTCTGAATGTTTTGATTACCAAGGCAGTGTTTTCCCATGAGACGTATCTTAAAGAGATGTGGTGCCAGGACCAAGTGGGATGAGATGATAAAATATAAGAAGCTGGAACACGAGAAGTTTGAAACTCAGCTGTGAAAATGTTTATTGGATAAATGTTTACTCTGCTGCATGCTCGTATTTATTTTTCTTTCGAACCTTTGAGTTTCCTTACTGCTTCACTGAGACAATTAATTCTCTTTGGAAAACATGACATGGTTAATTAAGCAGGTGAGAGAAACTAGTTTCTCAACTGTCTGGAGATTCAAAGATCCAACTGCAATTTACAAAGAATATATTACAGTTGTCAACATCATGTGAATCCTGGATTGTCTGAGAATGATAAACACATGAATGCTGTAGAGAATACCCTTTAGAAACCTGAGCTCTTGCTCATCAAGGCCAGTTCTCTGCAGTTCCAGGTGGTCACGGCACACTGTGCTTTTCATGAACTGATTGTGCTTAGTCTTAAAAATACCTAAGGATTTTGCCCTTTTTTTCTTTCTAAAGGCTGGCTGCTTCGAAACCTCACTATGATGGTTAAGAAACAGATTCTAAATCCCCTGGCTATTTCCTAGCCATTTCTTCTTGTGCCAAAATTGTTCTTAGCTTCAGCAGCCCAACTTCATCCCTGATGTTAGTGCCCATGATCTATTTATGAAGATAAAATTACGTTCTCTTAAGTCTTCACCTTGCTAGCCTGAGCCACGCATCTTTGTGCGGAGGGCTATGCGGTGGCTTTGCACGTGTGAGCCAGCCCTGCTTGGACCACGTGGCGTGCCCACTGCGTCTTCTCTCTGGAGCCCACCCCAGCTCTGGCCCTACTCACCCACGCTTCCTACCCACCAGCAGGCACCAACAGGGGCTTGAAGAGGCGCTGAAGAATGCAGCTGAACCCAAGCTCTCATAAGAATGGCTTGAAAAAACAGCACTTCGCCAATGAACTTGGGCCTGCACTATATAGAAGATAAATCTAGAAAACTGTGCAGATATTGCCTGACGGGGCTGTATCAAGGAGTCTAAACTCTCTGAGGCAGACAGTTACTTCCCCTATTTTTGCCTTACACCTAGAACAATGTGGCCTTGACCAGCAGCCTCTCGGTACTACTGCAATCTAAGTGTTAAGTATTAATAGCTTCAGACAGCAGGGAGTTTTTAACCACGCTATGCTATCTGTTGTACTAAGGAAGACCTGTGCTCTTAGCTTTATATATGGCGGGAGGGACTTGAACATGACAAAAAAGGCACTGATCTGGGTGGGGAGCGAGATGAGGCTACTCTGGCAGTGAACTTTCTTTACTACACCGAGTGGTAAGACGTGCTCCTCTTTGCCTCTCATGAGTGACTGCAGACTTTCTTTCATGGTTTTCCACACAGAGACATCAGGCAACTATGTGTAAATTCTTTACGTTTGACTATTGTTTAATGCATATTTTATTTTACTGTTTTTAATGCATTATCTGTAAACAAGCACTACTGTTTGGCCAACTGTTCTGTTTTGTTTAAGGTTACTTAAGTCTCAGTTATTTGTGGAATGCTCCTATATTCCTTTGGGCACTCAGTGCATAACTCACAATTATCTAATTTTTTGGGGGAAAAAAATTTCTCAGATCACTTTTATGCATCTTTTACGTAGCTGTTAAATATTATCAGACATACATATTCACTGCAACTCCACCACATCTGCAATTGTGGTTGAAAGTAAGAGGTTCTCTCTATAGCAACCAGAGTATGTTCTTTTTTCTTTTTTTTTTTTTTTTTAAGATACCAAGAGCCAGATTTTGCTCTCAGATCCTCAGCAGTTTTGTTTTTCTGTTTTATTTTTTCTTGAGAGTGAATAAAATCCTGATACTTTTCCACTACACGTGTCTCAAGATGTCTGATTTTGGCAAACTTTCTGAACAAATAGCTTGGTGATTTTCCTCTCAATCCAAAATGTATTAATGGATCTTCAGGAGGGGCTATGCTTCAAATGGATCTGGACAGAATTAGTGACGATGAAATGTTTACTGCAGTAGATTCTTTCTGCGGAGCCTTTAGAACTAATTCCAAATGCATACACGACTGCAGACTTTTAATTGGATAATTCTTGCCTGTTGACTTTCTTCCAGCTTTATCCTGTAAGGCAATGCGTGTCAAAATTTCAGTCTCACTTGCATATCTGTGTATCCCTATTTTTCATCCATATGTGTAAACAACTATTTGCCCATGCAAAATGGGTCCTTAGATGTGCAAATACTTGATCTTCTTGCATAAATATTTTTTTGCAAGCAGATCTGTTTACAAGAATGACTACATGAAATACAGATATGTTTGAAATGAAATGAAATACAATTAAATACAGATCTGTTTATATGAATGACCACATACACAAAAAGAGAGAATTTAACTCTGAAATCAGGGACTTCTGTCCTGTATCATCCCCCCAGTTCATTGTATTTCTTTATGTATGTGGAACTACCTCACTAATAAAGTAGTTTTAGCAGTGAACCTAGCAGATATACCAACAAAACATCTAAGCATGTGCTTAACTTTAGTGGTGCTTAGGACCCACGCAAAGTTAAGCACGTGCTTCAGTGCTTTTCTGAATTGGACCCACAATTAGATCCAGCGCTCTACATTTTTCCAGGCTTCCCAATTTCCTACACTGAAAGAGAACCAAATTTCAATAGAAAGAGTTTATAGAGGATGCAGCATTAGGTGTTGTCAGATATATTTTATAGTCAGATTCCTTTTGTAGTCAAAGCTGATCTGAGTAAGGCCTGAGAAATTCAAACACATGCTGTGCACTGTATCTAGCATTTCCGGAGTTGTTAAGGAAATGGTGATCTTATTGATCTGCACATTACCTTGCAGTTCTCCAAAAATGAAGTCTGTGACATCTACCTCTCACAAAAAATTTATGCATTGGCCTTCGAATGTTATTTGACAGCCCAAATATTTATGTTTAATTTAACTGACCAACCTATTAAGTGGGAATCGCATTATTCAAGAATAATCAATGTTCGGCTGGTGGTCCAGGGTGCTGAGAGCTGTTTCTGAAGAACAGTACATTTGTCCTCATTTCAAACTGGGATAGATAGTTATTGTAGAGCAATATCGCAGATGATAAGTTATGCAGTGTTGTTTTGTTAGAGGCCGAGCCCTGAGCAGGGGGCTATGAGAAACCACATTTCCCTGGTGTTGACATGTCAGAGGGGAACATGTGCTCCTTGACAAATGGTCTTTCCCATAGGTTATTAGTGCACAAGACAATTGCTCTCTTCCAAAAGTCATTTGGGAAATAGAGAATGCCTGCAGTACGAGGGTGGGAGAGCCCCTGAGTCCCCGTGACTGCTTCAGTTGGCTTTCAGGTATGGTATACAGAGGGGTAGGGCAAACCTCTGCCTTCTGTCATCCTCACTACGGTTTTCTACCAAACTTTTCACCGCTGTGTCTATGCTTCCTGTTCCCCACTCTCCCTTGTATTACCCTTACAAGATGAATGTGAAAATCCGAGACCTTGGCCCTGGGACCTGGAATTTGTTGGCTCTACTGGCCCAGGCAGGATTGAAGATGTTTTGTAAACTTAGAATGAACCAAGAACACCTGATCGGCTTTATATTTTGTGATGGTGAATTTAATGGCACTCAAAATTAGAAGTCAAGTCTCGTAACACTGTTCCATAAGAGAAACAAAATGCTTCTAGTTAGAAATATTTTAATTTTCTATTTACATGACAAGGTTGTAGCTATTTTTATACCAAGTTGTTCTCCACCTTTGCTCCCCCTCATCTCTTTGCTGATTCGTATGCGATTACTGCTAACTTAATGATAGAGAGATTATTTTATTTGTACTGCAGATATAGTTTTCATCTGCATGCTATAAATATGTACAGTAGGCTCAGCTTTTAGAAGCGTAGCCTTTTATATGACTTTAATTGGATTTGGTCTTTTTTGCAAATATTTTATTTCTATTTTGTTTAAGTTTAGTTCTGACACGGCAAAACATTTGTGCATTTGGCCCACTTTTTAAAAAACGTGCAAAATTTTCTGTGCTAAATGGTTTAATTCCCTGTCCACTTCCAAAATGCCACTTAGTGAGAACCAACCACAAAGACAATCCCTGTTATTTAGCAGTCGCGTTTAAGATAGCAAAGGTCAGCTTCCATGTGGACAGGGCCTTCGGATCAAACAGGAGGAATGGGCTACGAGATTGTATGACTGTGAACAGATGAAATCATGTGACGGGCTTTATTGCTGGTGAAATCTGTTTCCACTTGCTGCCACCCACTAATTTGACAATAGATTGCATCATGTGGTTGCAGCAACTGAGATGACTAGCAACCATTTTAAACTGCTTTCCTTAAAGGGGAAAACACCCTATAAAAGCAGTGGAACAGAGAGACAGTGTTGCGAACATATTTTAAATTTTAGATAAATGCAGTAATGTGTGCTGCAGTATATTAAATTTAACATAATCCAAGTATTTGGTGGGGAGCTAAAGTATCAGCCAAAATTTGTTTATTGAGAGATTATTCTTAGTGGACAAAGACAGCTAGGAGGTTTGTTAAAAGTAATTTAGCTCATACTAGAATTGCAATTACCACCTAAGTGCTGTATGGGAAACGCACAACATTTTTTAAAGCAGAAAAATAAATAATAATGAACCCTTAGCTTAAAAATGCAATTCTCTCCGTGTTCTTTTCTTGTAAAGAAAAATCTACATTTCAAAGGAATATTTTCTTACATATGGAAATGCTTATTTTCTAGCTACTGAAGATCTGCCAGGAAATATTAGAGAATATCATGTTCAGAGTTTTAGAAGGCAAATTGCTTCTGCATACACTGTATCTAGCAGACAGCTTTATGGTGCTCTTTACCTGTCTGTCATAACATCATCAGTTTTTCCAAAGTACCTGAAGCCTTTGAAAGTTGAGAATTGTAGCAGTATACCTTCACATGACACATGTACTTAGCAATGCTAAGCTGATTAGCAAGTAAATATAAACAACAGATTTATGTGCTTTAAACCCAATTATTAAATGTTCCTTGATGGATGGGGAAAAAAACAACTTTGAAATGAAATACTTGCATCAGCATAAGAAGATGGATTTTAAAGAGCACTTATCAAAGCACATATAACATGGCTGTGCACCTTTAAAAATGAGTTTCAGATGTCCTTTATTTTCTTAATTTATATCCCAGGGAAGCAGGGAGGGCCACCTTAGCTGTGGAAGACTTGGCTTTTCAGATATAAACACTGACTTTAAAACATCTCAGCAGCATTTTCAGATTGTCACAGTGAGCAGAAACATCCATGTTGTTAGCCAGATGGGAAATTTCATATGCATTTCTTAAACCGGTTAATTTTCTTCTTCAGTGCAGAGAAGCCAAGAGCTAATGCTGAGGTCTGGGACATACTTTCAATGTTTTTTTGTGTCAAATTCCATGCACCCAGAAAGCCTTACTCTTCTATTTATTTGTTTGTTTTTAGTTTAGAGAGAAAACAGTGCGTTTCTGGCAGTTTGTTCTCAATCTGGTTTAAGCCATTCTGGTATTCTGACAGAAAAAAATTTTCTTCGAAACTGCCAGGATAATTTGAAAAACTATTTCAGCGATAAAAACTGAGCTCTCCTTAGATTTCATATTGAGACAAATTTTAACTGCTTGAGTAAGAGCTGTAGAAATGCCCCATGGTCATATATTTGAGGAAGTTTTCATCACCGCTGCATTTACTACTTGGGTCTCCCCCTTATTTTAACAAATCATGAAAGAAAATAGCTCTCATACCTCTATCTCTTTGCTGTTTGGTTTCCTTCATTCCCAGTAAACTTTCCTACGTGCTTTTGATCAACTCCAAATTACAGAGCCAAGATCAGGTTTATTTATTGGGTCAGCATAATGCAAATAAATTGCCGCTGCTGTTGGTTACTGCTTAGTGCCTGCAAGGGAGCAAGCCCAGCCCCACCTGCCCCACGCCGGCTGCTGGCAGAGCCTCTGCTAACCAGCAAGAGGGGCGCCCAATTGCAGCCATCCCGGGGGGATCTCCTGAAGGCAGCAATGACCCCAGACTGCTTTTCAGAGAAGGAGGGAAAGGAATTCAAACCCAAAGGTTTTTGAGAAGATGGTTCTTGCTGACAGGCAGACCGGGGGTGAGGAGTCAAGAGAAGCACCAAGTGGGATTTGAAAATGAAGCACGTCGAAATTGTGTTCCTTGGGACTGCAACCATCGTAATGCACACGGTGTTCATGCTTAAATTTTAAAAGCAGGTTTTAGCAAAGTTCAGAACACCAAAATTTCCTGATACTCAGTAGTTGTGAAAGCACATTTTTGGAAAATGACGATTGAGGAAGATCCTCACTGGTCTGGAAACCAGAATTTTAAGAAACCCTTGAAAACCCCTATGCTTTATTTTTGAATCAGTAAAACCAGAAATCCTGCCTGGAAAAAGCCCACAGGTTTTGTAGGTTAACAGAGAAAAACCACAAAACACCAAAAAAAACCTTTCCCAACTGCTGTTTCTACACGGTCTCTTGAGGGGTTTTTGAGCAGGTGAAATGTAATTGGAAGGGAGCAGAAAAACTGGGATTTCCTACTCCATGTGAAATTGTGTTTGCAAAGAGGAATTGTGGCCATCTTACAGAAATGCCACCACACCAAATGCCTTTAAGCAATGACTGACAACTTGGCGATATCTTTACTTGCAGTGTACCACTTTGTGTGCTTCCACAATGCTACCGGTTTTGATGGTAATGATTAGTACATATGTAATTCAAAGCAATACCAGCGTTAACCACGCTCAGCTTGGCATTCAGACAATGGAGGAAAATAAGGTGTAATTTTCAGTCTGGTAAAAGACCCGTGAAAAACTGGAGAACAAAATGACATGCTAACTTCCCTTTAACGAATATAGTGTTCAAATGACTGTTTAAGAAATAAAGATTTTGCATATCCTATCATAAGAACACTATGCACCAGGTTAAATGGCATAGCTGATCAAGAGATGACTGTGACCCAGTTTTATTACGGGTAGGCTAACCTCAAAAGATTCAGCAGGTCTTTTCAGTTCACAGAAGGATAAAATTACCGATACGCTCATACAACCTTTAGTCAACCCTCCTGCAGGCCAACAGAACTACTACTCATGCTTATGAAGCTAGCCATGTGTAGAAGGATTTTTAGGGCCAGGACCTAATCTTCATCCCAGCTCCTAAGCTGGAAATAATATGAATGCCATCCCAAGTCACTCCAGAACAGAAGTGTTTTGGGGTAAAAAAAAGAAGCACGAAAGGAAAGTAATTACGTATTCAAATCACTACAAAAATTCTTGCAAGAGAAATTTTGGAGATTCTTTTGCAGTGTAAAAATTTGTTCTATTTATCCACTAATACTTGTCTTTCATGATGAACGCAGCCATGTGCACTTCATGCCTGGTTTTTTGCTTAGTTTTTCATCCTTTGCAGGTCTTTCTATCCAACAGTCTTATGAGATCCAGCACTTTTGCTGCAGTAGTTCAAGGATGTGCCTAGAGCTTGAAAATGTCAGCTTGAATCTCACCTGGACTTTGTATATAGCCTTGCTGACTGTGTCTCTTCTCAAAATTTTCTTCAGTTGCTAACTATGCAGTTGTGTTTGCTTGGGTTTTGCCATTTTGGGGTGCGTGTGATCCTTCTGACACGTCAGATAGATGCACCAGCCTTCCCTCTCCCACTGTCTCTGCATGGAGCTGTCATGGGGCTATCCCTGGGAAGTGTTGCTTTGCACCATGAGGAAACTTTGTTCCTCCCAAGAACTGCAGGGCCTTTGGGTCAGGTCCTCCAATTCCTTTCATTCAGATTGCTAAATCAGCCAGATCTGGGTTGTGCTGCGGAAGGCAGCGTTCTCAGGGCTGGGTACTGGATGCAGCCCAACCTCTTTGCCTAAAGGCAGCAGGACAAGACTCATGCAGCAATGCAGAGGCAGTGGGGTGAGGAAGGGAGGAAGGTTGCCACTCCTCTCAATTACTCTCTGTCAATCTGTTTGGTCTGAGGAAAAGCTACAGAGAAAGTTGACATCGCTGAGGTACCCAAGACCTTTAAGACAGCTTTGCTTCAGGGAACCGAAAGAACTGCAAGTCACTGACTGATTCAGTGAACTGTCCTGAGGTAATAATTTAGGAGATACTTTGATTTTTTTTTCTTTTTCTTTTCACCTTCTGAGCACCTACACAGAAACGGCACTGGTGAATCATTAGGGTATTTCGCTCATTAATTTGGGAAGCTGCATGACCGATACTTCAATAATGGTTATTGAAAAGCCACAAAAAGACATTTCGTCCTAGTCAGTGTATACAGATGTTTAGGTGCTGTTGCAATGCTGTGTGGTTCTTAAGGACTCATGACTGTTGTTTAACAAAATGGTTATGAGTATTTATAAAACAGAGAAATTCCATCAGGTGGAGGCAGAAAGGTCTAGGAAATCTAAGCACAAAGTCACTTACCAAAACCTCCCCAAGTCCTATGTTGCTAATGGCAATGAGAAGGATGCTTTCTTAACGTGCAGTATTTGCCAATAATAACTGTTATGAACATTTTTAATCTTACTGAGGAGCTACATATTCATGGAACTGCTGTTTATTTGCTGCTGCTTGTTCATTTTATCTCTTACTTACTCATTATATCTCAATTGTAAGGGAAAAAAATATGGTCTACATATGAGACTCTGTTGTTCAACAAACAAACAAACTAAAAACAAATGCCAAAATTCTGGTTGTTTTGATTTGCATCAGAGATCATTATAAGTACTCATAATACTCCTTATCATTCACTAGTGATGCATGGAAAGGACAGTTTTACAGATCATGCCATCATTCTCAGTAGAAAGTACAAGATGCTGAAACCTGGAAGGTACTAGGAACAACAAATTGTCTACACAGTATAATGACTGATTGTACATCATCCTTTGGAAACTTTTATTTGTAGTATTTTAAAAGAGTTCAGCTTGCTATTGGAGGAGCTGGATGACGTCTTAATTCACTTACTCCTGTTTCAATTCACTTTATTTGCTTTTCTTCCCTTAAAACCCCATGAATTCTCTTGAAAACCCTGACTACTACATGGCTTGAAAAGTACCATCAAATACATTTGCAGTGGTAGTTCCACTGTCTGTTCCTCTTTTGCTTCCATGTTTGCTTTAACATGTTCCAATGTATTTTTTCCAGATATAGAAGTGTCCAGATATTGGTTTGTGTATTTTTTATTTTACTGGTTCAGGCAAATGCTCAAGTTAAAGTTGCTTTGCATGGACAATTATTCTGAACTCACAAAGTCAGAAAAAAAACATATCTAAACCACATTGCGGCTCTCAAAGGCAAAACTGATCATGACTTTAGCCCCAAACCTCCAAGCTGAAAAGTAGAACTAGCAAAATCCTGCAAAAGTGATAGTGTGATTGTGGGATTGTTAATGAAAAATTGCTTGTAGAGGGACAGGTAACGTCTACACAGGAGCGTCTACACAAGCGTGATAGCAGTGGACCTGTATTGTGCAGGCCTTGTGGTGCTGGAAGAACTGGTCTAACCTGACTGACAGAAGTGCAGGATTTTATCTGGCTTCGAAATTAAGTGTGGATGCAGGCATGACCTATAAAATTTTGTAGTATAAGCACAAAAATTTCTCAATTCTGTGTCTGTAAGATCGTGTGTCTGTAAAATAATGATGTTTACCTGTCTTGAAGATTATCACATTGAAAGCTATGATTTTTTTCAGAGAGCACTGTAATGGGGCCAGATAAGTACCATCCATAGACAGAGACTTACTTTTAAAAACATTTTTCTACTGAGACATAATGGCTGCTCAGTTTAGAGTTTCCAGCAGCTCTGAACAGCTGGCATTGCTTCAATTATAGCAGGCAGGACTTCTTTCTCTTATCAGGCAAAGGAGCCATCGTATTGTTCTGTAAAGAAAAAGAGGATGGACACGCTATTATTATTATTTGCCAGATTGTGAGAAGGCGCAGGTTACAAACCTTGAGATGCTACAGACCTTACCATTATCATTTACAAGGTTGCTTGCACAAAGCCTTGCTCAAATCAATGGGCTTGAAAATGGGACCAAAATTGCTGTCAGCCCGGTCCCATTTTGGGCTATGTTAATCAGACAGTACATTACAGCCTCAAAGCTCAGGAAAACACCAAGTTGCCTTCCTACCCAGGCTGCTTTGAACCCAGGTGTGCCCTGCTTACGTGAATTAGAATTGATAGGAATGACTGACCCAATTTATGAGGGATATGCAACCCATAATACTGAGAATATAGAGTACTGCAACCATTCCCTCTTCTGTCTCAGCATGCCCCTATTCCTACTGATGCTGTGGGCTGTTGAAACAGGAACCTCTACATCAGGTGTAAAGCTGGCTGAAAATGTGAGCTTCTGTGAAAAAGATGTGCATGTGAACCACGTATTGGTTTTTCCTCTAACTGGGAGAATTGTCCCAGCTGGGATCTTCCGCTACGGGCAACTCCTGTACCCCATTCAGGCAGCATACAGAAGCCTGGTCTGGTCATATTATTTTGCCCATGAAATGGCATGCTTAACTATAAATAATGACAATAGCATGTCTGGAAGTCATGATAGCTATTGACCTACCAAAAGTAGGATTTCTTAATGTTATCTTAAAACAAAAACCATCAGCAGGAATCAAAGTGCAGTTTCATTATGTGTACTTGAACTTTCCTTAAAATTTCAACTCAGCAGTGAGTTCTTTTGATGAACAATAGATTAATCACCATGTTACAAAAATAATACCATGAGCATCCCACAGAAAGCAGAAAGCTTTCCTTGCAGAATATTCTTCCTCTGAGTCATTATAGCATTTTTTCCTAATACATACCTGAAACTTAACACCTCTCATTACACACCTGAGAAGTGCATAACTCCTAAAGAAGTTTGTCCCATTATTTACAAATTAAATGTGTATTAATTGAAAGCAATGTCTGAGACTAGAAATAACTTATGCACTGACAATTTACAAGAGGTTATCTCAACACCTATTTTTCCGTTAGTAATAAAAAAGTCTTGTTGTTACCATAGAAACTGTCATATCTCTACCTACACTTCTCAAAGGAACACACCAATATAATCATTTGTGTGTGTGTGTGTGTGTGTGTGTCCCACCCAGTGCTTGAAGGTAATCCTGGATCCTGTTAAGAAATGGTGAAAGAAATAAAGCAGCATTAAGTGGCAATTTATTGTCATCAAGCCTAAAAATCTGTAGTCAAGCTAATAGACAAACCTCACCAGGGAAAGTTGTTCTGAAGTTCAAACAAAGGTCCCTATCATGCCAGATACTCTGTGGTTCTCAAACCCCCCTGCACTCATGAAGCTGCTTTAGTTTGGGATCAATTTATCCTTGCAATGAACATTTCAAGAAGATAACTGGAAAGAAAGGAAGATTTTTTTTTTTCCAGAAATGCTGTTTTGGAAGAAATTTATAGTTGCTATTAACAGGTGAGATCAATAATTCACATCACTGCTTTTAAATATTATGTTCAAATGTCACAGTAGTCAATTTTTCTTTATTTCCTTTCTGATATTGTTTCCACCTTCATTAGAGCAAAGCTCTCCCATCACAACCACTCTGTGCAGTGGAAGGAAATTATTTTAGTTGACACAAGTGAGACACTTAAATCAGATCCCTGTTATATTTTTATTAATTCTCTAGTTTCTCTTGTCACTTGGATACCATCTTGAAGGAAGGGAGAATGCACAGGTTGTTGCTATGTAAAGGAAGACATTTACAGCAGAACCATCAAGTAAATAGATACAGTTACA
This sequence comes from Pelecanus crispus, assembly GCF_030463565.1. Taxonomy (NCBI): domain Eukaryota; kingdom Metazoa; phylum Chordata; class Aves; order Pelecaniformes; family Pelecanidae; genus Pelecanus; species Pelecanus crispus. Next base: position 108,859,225 of record NC_134644.1, read on the forward strand.
GCTTTAAACATACAAGGTTTTATTCTTTTTTTGGCTCTTACTTTTTATAACACATATAGCCTCTATGTTTTCTGGCGCTCCGTGAACTAATTTTTGTGATCCCTGGTTTCTGTCCTATGAAGTGCTGGGTTGCTGATGTCAATTTAAACAATTTTTCAAGTGAGAAAAGGTAGGGAATTTTTATTTAGAGGACTTGGTTCTTCATATGTTGAATCAGTGAGGCACAGTTGTGGCTAGAGTTTGATTATATTCTGGACTCAGTAAACTTTAATGGTTCTAACAAGCTCTAACTTTCAAGGCTATCTAAAAATTGTATTACAGCATAAAAACCACTCAGCCACAAATCTAGCTGGGCACTACAAATGGATTTTTATTTATTAATGGACTTGTATGAAATTCATAAATTTCTCTTCCTCATTATTGTACAGAAGGATTGCACATTTTGGCTTGCTAAGAAATGTAATATTGAACATATATAAACTAGACTGCCAGAGGAAGAAAAATTATGATGTTTCGGTTATAAAGTTTTGCAATTGGAGTTTTGAGGAGACTGTTGGTGTGGAGACCTGAAAGGAACCTTTTTCATCTCTACTCACAATGATAGAGGGAAAAAGACTGCTCTCAAACCCTGCCTGCATGACCTTGGTCTGTCTGTACAGAAAGCCTTCAAGTATATACAAGTAGGTGTATCATGGAAGTTTGTAACTGGGAAAATGTATTTATATGGTATTTATATGAAGTTACCAAAGAAATTCAGTTGAGTTCTGTAGCCCAAATATTTTTATTTCTAAGTCTTGTACTCCTTGAGAATAACGGGAAGGAGGGAAGGATGTGAAGTGGGTAAGAGTACAGCTGCAGGAGCCTTACTAGTCTGGATGTCAGTATTTTGTTTGCTTTAGGGATTTGCTTGGCACAAATAAATTATAGGCCAAATCCTCAATTCCTTACCTAACCAGAATTCCAAATGAGTGCTCTAAAAGACTTTTTGTTTAGGTAAAGGCTTGGAACAACCTGAGAGGCAAGGCCCAAATTAACAAAAGGTCTCAGTTATTACTCCAGTAAGTGTTGCAGCACCTCACAGCAAGTAATTTGTCAGATCTTCCTAGGGTTCACGGCTGTGAATGAACTCCAGCTAGGGACTGGAAAGGTTTCTGTATCCCAAAGCTCTCTGAAATCTCAAATCCTGACTCTTTCTTGGTTTAGGATGCAGTTTACAGCCTGCAGATTCACTCTTCTGTATGACTAGCAGACAAAACTTGAAACTCTCCAAGTTTTATGCACCTGAACTCGAGGAGGCGACAGCAGCAGCCTTCAGTGTAAGGGATATGGGACTTACTCAAGGAACAAAAACCTAGGTTTTCCGTCACAGAGTGCTTGAACTCACAGCTCTCCCCATAAGGAATGTCCCCTAACCATCAAGCTGCAGACAAGATGAAGATTGAGCTAGTTTCCATGTCACTGTAATGCAAGGAATGCAGGACTCCACCATCCAGAAAGCGTAAGCATGATTTTTGTGCCTAGGACTTCTGCAATTTCCTTAGGCAGAGGATCCTGACTCCTGGACCTTAGTCAAGATAACTAGCAAACAAACAAACAAGTTTAGGCCTCATGAACTGTTTTGCTCACTTTGAAATGCAAAAATGCATTTGATTTCAATCCTCTCAGAAACAAAGGACATTTTGAGCAAGAAAATGTGAAACATCCCATTAAGAAACTATTGAGATGAAATGCCTTTGACTTTTTTGGATTCCTTCTAGAATGGCCAATTAAATAAAAGTGGTATGAGTCTGTAAGCATTTTGATGTTACTGAGTTTGTAGCATTTGCAGAAAAGCATTAATTAGAATTTTTTTGCCAAGCCTTTATGCAAGTATATGCTTCAGAATTCAGCAACTTGGCTGAAATTTTGGACTCCAAAACTCTCCCAAACTCAAACCTACACCCACTGGAAACACTCAGGTTCCACCTTATTTCATGCTTCAACCATGCAAAACCATTAAGTTTGCTATAACATTTCAGCACAAACCCATAAATCACCCTGGGAGTAGTTGAAAGGCGGCAGAATTAGTGACCCTATTCTAAGTTTTGGATTCGTGGCAAAACGGCAAACCAAGTAGCTTTCACCTTAGATGTTTTGTGCAGGTCTTCTTAGATGTTACCCATGCTCTTTTACTGTCTCCTTGCATCTTCCAATATTTAAGAAGAAAAGCTTTGAGAAAACAAATGCCACAAATAGAAATTAGGCATACACTGTATGAAAAGGGCTGTTTGTGATCTGTCAGAAGGTGATTAACTTAAAAGTACTCTCACATAGTAATCCCAGGCTCATACTATAATTTATGACATCTCAGTATGAGAAACGAGTGAATACTTTCCGAAAAAAATGTTTTCTGTTTCAGAGAGTGTCTTGAACGATTGAATACAAGAGAAATAGAAACTTTCTGGAAACACCCTGTTCTGTTCCAAGAGCAATGTCACAAGGCAGTCAGGACAGACAGTAGCTCGCTTGAATGTAGAAGAGTGGACTTGTAGTCTGAGCAGCTGAAGATCTATTTCAATGTATTTGTCTCTGGGGACTGCATTTTTAGTACGTTAAAATACGTTACTCTATGTGGACGTGCAATTCAAATATGAGTCACATTTGTTTCAATACCACTATGCCATCTTCATGTAATGAGAGCATCAGCAGACAGGCAACAAATGCATTTTTGAATATGTGTGTGTTTGAACATGTTTAGATACCTTCAGAAATGGAGAATAAAAGTCTCCAAAATGTTCTGTTCTATCCCACAAGGAACAGATTAGAGTTGTTAACTGAATATGTTCACAGTGAAAACACATAGTGTGGATGCCCAGTGGTAAAGACAGAAAGCCTGATTCATTCTTATTAAACGGAATTATGGAAGAAACCCATGTTGCTGTCCGTGTGTGGATAGCAACCATTCACATATCCTAGCCATCTTGTACTTTCACTGATGGGAATAATACATTTTAAGCACGTTGTAACACCAAGTTGTCGCAGTATCATCAAGCCTCTAAACTTATATGCAAATTTTCTAAGCTGCAGGCACAAGGCCCTGGTTTTGCACTGTCCTAATCAAACCAGGTAGGGAGAGATTCTTCCAGTCACGTAGTGTTTGTCTTAACTAGGATAAATTACTGTTTGCTTTATTTTTTTGTATTTAACCAAAAGCAAATTGTTGTTAACAGATGTTGGCTGGCTGTAGGAAGGCAGCTTGAGAATGTGTTAGTAAATATTCTTGACAACAAACTTTTTAACATAGTCAAGAGAAGCCTTTAGTGCAGCCAAAATATCTGCAGAATTCACTCGGCGTCCTCAGATGTAAGTCATCTTCTGTTTCTTTAAAAGCAAAGAAACTGCACAGTAAAAAAGCTAAGCAAACAAAACTGCAAGAACCTTTCAGTGTGCATTTGACTAAATAATGTACTTTTCCTGATAAGGTTTAACAGCGGAAAACTCTTGCATAAGGTTTCATCATTGCTATGTATTTCATACATTCAATTTAGCTGCATAAGATGAAACAAACGTATCAGCAATTCCTGTTAAATTATAGTTAACAAAAAATAAATGAACCTGGTATACTTTGGATGGCATATACCTACCTTTTGTGTTGTACTGGTACACCAGTTGCTTATCTGTAGCAGAAAATTATTTGCAATTGGCCACATAATAAGAGTATCTGAATCACGTTCTACAGCCAGTATAAAACACTATGACCTTCATTTTGGGTCTGCACATGTAGTAAACCTTGGGAATAGTCCCATAGAACCTGAGGAAAACATGAGAAAAGATAGGCAAGTCTGTACAGTGCCAATGTAAATTAAATGAATTTTTGCAGACTTGTGAGAAACTCTAATTTTCATAGCAATTAACTTAAGCATTACCAACACTGTGTCTATGCGTTTAGATATGCATTTAAAAGACTTTCTGGTAGCAGAATATTATATGTCTGCAATGTATGTTCACTGATGTCTTAGCTGGAGATTTAAAAAAATGCCACTGACTCTCCTTGAGACTTGTATTCCTAAATCCTTTCTGGTTTAAGGGTACAGACACTTGAAAATCATCACTGCACCTTTTAACTGGAAACAGAGTTTAAAACATCGAGCTTACCTACTTGATCCTAAACATGTGCCGTGGAAGGTGCCTGCACCTTTTCCCAAATTCAGTTGTGTAATCTAAAGTTTGCAGTAAAGGACTTAAAAAAAAAAATCCGTATCGCTAATGCTTCTAGGACATGAAAACAGTGTCTGTAGTATTGTACAAAAGGCTATCTTATCAGTGGAGAGTTGAAAATATGTGCATAATACTAAATTTCTCAAGAAGCCAATCCAAGGTAAAGGGAACAAATAGCGCAGTGTGATGAGTCATTAACAAATGTTTTAGCAGAGGTGAAACTGCATTATGCCAGCACTTTGTTAGCAAGAGTGGTGCATCTTCATTTTGTGCTTATTCTGCAATGTTAGTGGAAAAATATTTCCACTACAGGGGCAGTGAGCATATGTAATGCAAACATTTTGACAGTGAATGTAAACAGCTTTCCTGCATTTTAAACCATTAAATCAAGGACACAAATTTCCATGGTTTTGCAGATTGCAATCTTCGCTGACTATAGAGAAGATGGTGTTGCATCTGTTTTGTGTTTATAATTGCATGCTATGTTGTGCCACTGTGACTGAATTTTAATAAACATGGGGTTTTTTAATTGTCATGGACACTAGGGTCTCACATATAACTATGGTGCAGAGATCCAATAATATATTCCAGAAAAATGTTTCTAAAGAAATAAACAGTAATTGGGATGACTCAAATATTGCTCTTGCTTGCTCATCTGATAGGAAAGTACAGCAGCCTGCCTCCCATTTGCTTTGTGACTTCTTGCATTTCAATTTCAGTCGATTGGCTTAAGCTGTATATTTTTGGCTTGGTTTGTGAACGGGAGCCTCGGGGGAGTCCTCTCCGTCAGACTGCTCTATCTAGGTGTCTGTCGTTATTCCTGTCATTGGCGAGTGCATAGGGTCTGTCCGAGAACACTTCCCTTGGCTCTCTTCTCCATCCCTCCACTGTCCCAAAATAGGTCTGCAGGGAAAATGAAAGTCTTCTTGAGCAGGACCAGAAAGCGCATGTCAGGATGGGCCCTGTATGCCAGGGAATGGTGCCCTAGGGAAAGAAATAGCCGCAGTCTTGCGAGGCAGGCGGCTTTTCATGGAGGAGGAAAAGCTAGGAAGTGAGTTACCAGCAACAGAGCAAATGATTTGTGAAAGAGGTAATATGACTCTCTCAGCTTAAAGGAAAAGTTTTCTTTTCTAATAAATTATTTCTCCCCCTGGTTAGTAAATCATTTCCCCCCTTCCTAATACACTAAATTTGCTATTCCCTTTAATTATTGCTTGTCCAGGTGGATCTTAAAGGCTGCAACTTAAAAGGAATCTAACTTGAACCTGGCAAAAAGCCACCTCCTGCCACATCATTAACTGAAAGACAATCATACCCTGACTTGCCTTATAATAATACAGACAGGGTTCAAAATGCTGCAGTAAGTGTTTTTCTAAAGGCAAGATCTTGCATTAATAGGAAAGACTCTGGTGGGGGTTGTATCAAGCCCATCAGACCCTTCTTGAATGAAATGACGGTATATTAATATGAGCGTTAGTGTCCTTTGGATAATGTAGTTTCACAGAGATGCAGGAGATGATATTTTCTTAGAGGAAAATTGCCTTTGCATTGTCATTACCTGCCTGTAACTCTAACCTGTTACAATATAGTGGAGTTTACCCCTCACTTCCCATGGGAAGGAACAAATTGGGAACACAGTTTTTATGGACAGAAAGAAGGCGTTTTTCCATCCTGTACCTAAAAGCGCTGAGCTGTGTTTACCTTATAGCCCTGCCTCTATCTCAGTATGTGGCTGGCTGACTTGTACATTGGGCTTTATTTCTAAATCAGCTGTGTGGCACTGTAACCTGTCTATTGAATACACAGACTCACAGCTGGCTTGTCCTGATATTTTAAAGTCATTTCCAGTAGCATATGATGTGTTCCTTGGATGTTTGCTGGGTGGATGGGAGAGAAGGGGTGAAGACAAAAAGAACAACCAGAGGGAAGCAACTCTTATGTCTTTTTGAGACGTGATTTGGAAACTGAGGCACCCCAAAGTCCCAGGGTTGCCTGATCCTTCTTAGCACTACGCCTCCCACAAAAAACCAACTGTCTCTGTCTGCCATTAAACACCTAATATGTCTACAGCTTTTATAATGTGCTCCTCCTCAGATCTTCTAGTCTTCATGGGAAGAGAGACGTCATCTTTCCCTTCTGTCCTGAAAATGTGTTCGGGGGCTCAAATTTGAAAGAGCCCGGCATGCTGATTCCCAGAGACACATAAAAGGAGCAGCAGTGGAGCAACGGGAGCTCCCAACCCAGGAGACTGTTCGGTACGCTAGGGCACAGACCGCAGAATGACTTTGCATTTTAGAAGGTCAATTATCAATTGTTAGAATGGGAATGTGAAGGAAAAAGCGTCTTGTGAGCCGCAGTCAGAACCATTCTGCTTAGTCCAGTGCCTCGGGAGCCTGCACCACAAACCAAAATCTTTTTAGGCAGAGAAAACAGCTGGTCAGTGTTTTGGAACAACATTGGTCCACCACTGAAGAAAGGAGCGAGCGCCTCAGTGCCAGGCTACCTCTGAGCCATGCTGGCCTTTTTGTTGAAGAGGAAGAGTACTGCTGGTGACATTGGTAATGGTCAAATTCCCATTTATGCCTGACCAGTTTAGGATCAGTCTTTTAAGAGGTGCAAGGCTGCACTGTATCTGCCCTGCTATGTCCAAAGAGTCCTTAAAGTTTTTGATTCTCCCAACACTGGAAGAATGTCACTGTTTATTCACCATGCAAAAGAATAGCTATCTGAGCATATGCTCAAGTTAGAAAACAGAACATGGAAAATCTTTCTTTTATTCATGTTTATTAGGACTCTCTACTTTTCTTGCATTCAGGCACACAGTTTTAGAAGACCAGCCTTTTGGTCAATTGTTATGCTAAGGATATAATTTTGTCTGCCTGTCCTTACTCATTAGGACTTTTTTGATATAACCAGTTAACCAGCCTCATGTAGAAGTTTTTTTAGTGACTAGATTTAGTGATACTAAGCCTGCCTTCTACCCCTTTTCTTTATTCCAGCTTTCAAATCCCTCATGTGAATGAAATTTAAATTTGACTTAATGAAAAATTTCTCTCCTGTGTTAACCAAAGCTGTCTGAAAAATTAATAAAAGGAAGTGCAATTATGCAAAGTTTTCATGAAAAATGGAAGTGAAAATCAATTCCTAAACAGGACTAGGCTCAGTGGCAGTAGTACTGCTATAGATAGTATATATAGGTACACCTATCACTACATCCACTTAATGGTCTAAGCTGAGGTGATAAGACTATTTCCAGGTGGCCCTCATCTTCCAGCTATTAACAACTCCAGAAGTTGTTTTGGCAGGACCACTGCAGCTGGTGCAAGCTGCATGTATTGCCGACCAGCCTGGTGCCACGTCAGACCCCGAGCCCAGAGTGCAGCACAGATGGCAGACAGCCTAGCATCGCTCACAGGAGCACAGAATTTGGGCCAAACACCGTACTTCAGCAGTTGCACTTCCAGGAAACAGGAGGGAAGACAAAAAGATAATAGTGAATAATACCTCATTCTTTAAATAAAAATGTCTTCTACAGATTACTTTCATTGGATTTAGCTAGGCTCGTTGGTGTACGGTTGGATCAGTGCATGTGTCTGCCTGTCACTGTTCACTGATTCCAAAAACTAAATAGACCTCCTGACTAGGACAGTGTTCACTGATCAAGAACTCATTATCAGATGCCATAAATATGGCAGGATGCTGTCTGTCCATGGAATCTTCTTGTCCTTTCTGCTGCGTAGATCCCTGTTATCATAAAATATGAACATGTCATAATATTTAATTAATTTATCCTTAAAATACCGTGGATGAAATGAAATCTTTCATTTTCATGTGGGAACCTGGCTTGTACCATAAGGGGACTGTTCCACTTGTGGCTCTAGAGGCAAGAATGCCAGGTCCATCCGCACACTGTGGCCTCTTAAAGCACCTCTGTAGTGTTCTAGGTGCATCCTTCTTCAGATCTGCCATTAATGCCACGGGTTCCTCCTGTTGAACTCCTGTCAGGACCCTTCCAGCATCTGCTTACTGCAGCACCTCTGTTTCACATGCCTTCCACTATCCTCTAGAAGGAAATGTTACGCCATGATCCACAAGGCCACAGAATAAAAGGGGAAAGAGAAAGCGACTACATGGGTCAGGGTTGGGAGTATGGTCTGTTTGCCTTCTCCATTGCTCCCTCACTGGCTGATTGTGCGTGTATCTGGCAGCACTGATAGAGCAAGACAGCGAGAATCTGGTATTGCAGTCTTGGCTATCTTGAGAGCAGAAACCCTGGCAGTCCCTCTAGGTTCTTTTTATTTCCCTGGCAAATTAGCTGGAGGCCTGGACACCCTCTGGACAAAGCCTACAAGACCAGTATGGCTCACAGCATCCGGGGTATGGCACCAACTGGCAGGGAGAGTCTCTCTGGTTTTCGCTCATGCATGAGCACATGACGGGTGGATGCGCATTGAAGGCAGAGATTAGGGGACAAGGTCCTGCCCTCAGGGCACTTAGTCAGGGTCCTTCAGTCAGGTTGAGGTGCACAGCATCAAATGACACAATTTTAATCCCTGAGAGAACTGAACTATCTTTGTTCTCCTCTTCATGGGCTAGGAAAATGGATTGGGACCCCATAGACCAATGGCCCATCGTGCTCCCATGATGATTTGGGAGCCCTGGCAACCCCACTGGGCAGAGAGGATTTTGTCTCCTCATCCATCCTGCTGCCTTGAAACCAAATACCAGGTGTGGGGGGGTCACATCTCAGCTGCCTTGAGAAAAAGGCAAAAAGCCCCTGCAGCCATGACCCAAAGCAAAAGTAAGAGCATTTGGCTTGAAACAACCCCCAGAGGCCACCAAAGAAGTCCTCACCCCACTTTCCTCCTCCCTTCCTGCAGCCTGGGCGGAGGTGAGCCTGGGGGGCTCAGAGGAGTGGTGGGGAGCTGTGAGTGACCCCCAGCAAACCGGTGGTTGGGTTTTAAGGGAGAGAGGCCAGGGAATTGGGTGGCTTGGGCAGCCCACTGTGATGCCTCCTCCCACCGGCCGGGTGCCTGTCTCCTTGCCCTTGCAGCCCTCCCAGTCTGGCTCAGAGAAATAAAAATCCAGTGGTGGGACAGCCTGGGTAAAATAGCACAGACAAGTCAACCACCAAACCCAGTCTGCCTAATCCAAAGCACAGTTGGACACTGCCTTGCTTGCAGGGAGCTGCCACAGCTGCCTTTCTGAGGCCAAAAGTCCTAAATTTCGGCCCTTTCTGAGGTCTGCCAAAATCCAGCTCTCCGCTGCTAGTTCTGTCCTTGCCTCATGCCTTTCTATTACACTTGTACAAGGAAAAAGGGAAAAGTAAAAATACAAACCAGCCTCTGTCTTTCCTGCTATTAGGCTGTTTAGGGGTATTAAAGCTCACAGTTTCCTTGAGGGACAAAATAGTTAATGTGTCAAAATACACCAGGCCTTCTGACTTGGAGCAGGACTTACTGAGTTCACTTGCTAGCTGTTGCAAGGTTCGTCTGCCAATTAAACCTTTTCTAATAGAAGTAGAACGTTCATTAATGGGTAAACATCTGTTTAGAATATGGTGTCCTCCTTCATCCTGAAAAGCAGCATCACAGGAACAGCTATCATTAATGTTGATGGTTGTTAGCTGCAATAACAAGTCTCTCTTTTTACAGTATTTAAAAAGAATTGATGCTTGCATAACAAATTAAAGAAATTCGGACTGGGAATGCACACATCTGCAGGATGTCCTCGAGGCACTAACCTTACCCAAGAACACAAAGTCCTTGTTACGATATGCAAACTAATGAATCAGCTGAAGGAAGCATTTATATTTTGACAGTGTTTTAACTTTCTCTGCCTCAAATTAGCTGTGACTGTGGCTGTGATTCTCTAAGATTCTGTGAACTTTCCAGCTAAAATTAGTCTTTCCACTGTTGGATGTTATCACAGAGAAAGCAATTTGCTGGAAAAGGAATAATTGATCTGAAACTACCCCTTTCTCGTTTCGATATTTGGAGAAAACAAGTTGCAGATCATAACTGTCTTTTGCACTCTTGCCTGTGGTATTTTAAAACTGTACTGGTCTTAGCTGGTTTAAAGAGAAAATTAAACTAGGGTCAGGTAGCAGCACCGACTGTGTGTGGATAGGCTGCGCTCTCACACAACATGGATTTTCGTATGTTATTCCATGAACACTTGAAGAAGCTTCATACCTAAAACCTTCCACATACATCTTGTTTATTACCTTTTATTAAAAGAATGCATTGTTAGTTGATTTTGACTGTTCTGTCAGAATGAGCTTATAAGAGCCCTTAAAGTCAATTTATTGACAATTCCAAATAACATTTATTAATCACTGTATTAGGCATTTTGTGCAGTGCTTCCTTAGCCACTAGAGCATCTTTAAATTTCCAAATGTCAAGGTCCTTCTGTCTTCTGCATAGGTCTCTGCTCTAGAACTAGTTTGAAAAGCATTTAATTAGCTATAAATGGCTCTTTATTTGTTGGGGTTTTTTGACATGACTTGGTCTTTGACATTGATTTGGCAAACCCAAAGCTTCACTCCTGATCAGGTTGGACGAAAAAAGTCTTACGAGGCGTTCTTTGGCTTGTGGCACACAGGAGTTCAGATCTGAGCTCCTGCTGCATTTGGCCTGGCTGCCTCCAACGCGCAGAAATATTTGAGTTGTAGTATGTGCTGTGAAAGCATGTCTTCAACACACTCCGGTATGTAATTCTATTCCAGCTGCCTGAGATCAAAGTTTGCTGCAGTACGGCATGTTTTGGTATCTATACTCTCTGGCACAATGACCTGAGAGCAGAATGTTATGCTGCAGTGACGTAGCCCTCCCGAGTCAGTAGGTGCTCCTTTCTATCGTAGCACGAGCACAAGGGGCTGGTACCCCCACTGTGGGAAGAGAAACATGCCCTGGGCCCTTTACATGTGTAATGCTCATGCAAAACTCTCATCTAGCCATCCTGAAGGTATTCTTTAAAAGAACAGTTTGCATTCTTATTCAAAGATTACACAAACACTGCTGACAAGGTCAGTGTCTAGAAGGATTAGCTGGCATGTAAAGGCCAACCACGTAAATAAAGCTCCTCAGGAATAGCATTAACTTGCCTAATAGTACATATATTTATTTAGCAGCTTTCCTCATCTCTTGATTTTATGAATTGGTCTTTTTATTTGTTTATGCTGGCTTTTTCTTTGCCCTTTTTCTCCTTCCCTCTGTATAGTGTGCTGGCAGGTGGTGCTAAGGGATATTTCTTCCGCCTCATTCATACACGCTTCTCTTACTCATTGTTTGAGCATATTGTGAAAAAAGGTGGCTGTTTTAAATTTGCATATCCAATAATTGAGGTGTGGTACATTTGCAAAACACTGCAAAGAGATTAGATGATGAGCACCTTGACACACACACATACATGCCGTCCCACCTTGAAACAGATACCCCTACCTATAAAATTATTTTTCTGTAATATAGTATGGAATTGCTGCTGGGGGTCCGAGCACATTAGATCAGGATATGACTACAGTGTTAAGCTGTGCACTGGTCATTTCTTTGCTAAAGTAGTTAAGCTCATGAAACCACAGCTCCAATCTCTGCAGTGGAAGAAAACAGTGTGTGTGTGTGTGTGTGTGTATATGTATGTATATATAAAAAAGTCACTTCTCATCCATGATAAAGTTCTTTTTTCTCTGTTTTTTAATCTTATTTTTTCTAAACTTGAAGGCTTTAAAAACACAGCAGCCAGACAGCTCTGTTGTTCCAGAAACAGAGATAAAAGCCCTCCCATTCTTCTCTGTGCACCACTTCACACTATTTTTATAACTTTGAAACTCTGTGTAAGTGCCAACACCGTCTCTACTCATCCATTTTTCACTTCATCTACGTTAGTTCTGCACTTAGGGGGGTTCTTTGCCTGCTGCTGCTGGGACAGGTTGCCACCGTTCCCAGTTCTCCAGTGCGATTGCTACTAGTGCTGCTTCTGCTCACTGGGGCTGGCCCCAGCCCTGGTTCTGACTCCACTCCTCCGGTACTGCACTTCTTGCTGTTGCTTTGATTTGTAGTGTTCTGTGACAGTCCTCACAACCCTGAAGTGTCTTTCCTCCTTACTTGTTTGTTTCTGCTTTCTTTCATTTGTTTCTGGGTAGCAACCACAACATGCTAGGTTTGCAACACAGAAGACTGAAGTCCCAGCCTCAGGGAACCTGGCATGTAACATTATTCCTATTTCCAATTCTTTTATCACTCTAAACAATTGTAGTCATCTCTCTTTCCAACCTCTGTTTTGCTATGTAACATACCGTGTGGCTTCTGTAGCTGTATTTGAAAGATGTTATGTCAAAAATAAATCGAATACCCCTCAGATTAATAAAACATATTAAAGAACCATATAAAACTTCCATTCTTTCCCATCCTACTGATCTATTCTAACTATAGCCAATATTTTCAGTTTAGTTGCCCTACATTGGTTCTTGAAATGTGTGTTTAAGCATCTAAGTAAACCATGTGCCATGGAGGAAGCTCAATGTGTACAGTTCTGTGGGTATCTAGAACATCCTCAGATCAAAGGTTAGTAGTGGTTTTTTTGACAAGATTTTGGTGCCAAACTAGGCATTTCCAACTCCAGCTGTCCAAAATCCATGAGTCATTGAAATCTAGACATTGGCTTAAGAATTTTGAGATTAAAACCAACTTGAACAGAAGCTAGTTCTGTTTTTCCATGATTTGTTTTGTTTGCTGACGCTGCAGTCTTTAAAGTTCTATTTTCCAGATTTTTTTCTTCACAACCAGGAGTGATAGCAATTGCCTTTATTGCCAAATGAGAGCTTGACAGTGTCATGTGAACTCAAGAACTGTGGCTTTTATTATTTTATCGTGCTTGTTTGCAATACTTAAGGCTCCTCCCAGAGTTGGTAACAAGAGATTTAACTTTGAAAATTTTAGCATCTGCATCTGATTACATCTTTGTAGGACTTCTTATGGGCCTGATATTTGAAATAGCTCCATATTAACTAAAACTATGAGTCTTCTGAAATAAGGCTCTAGGTTTAATCCTACTTACACAACGCAGGTCTTGTGTTTCACAAAAGCAGTGTCACAGAAATATGAGCTTTGAAGAGACACTCGTAGCCCATAAATCCGGCTCTTGGCTATAAGACTTCATCTTTATCTTACTGAGAGTTATTTGGTATCACGAAGGACTACATTCATTAGTGCAGAATTTGTTTCTCTTCTGTTTCCTGGTGGGATTATAATTGTTTACTTTAGTCTCTCCTATCTGTGACACTCTGTAGCTGTGGTGCACAGTTTCAGCTGTTAAATCTGTGCAAATCAGCACGGACTAAACGTTTGTCTTCCTCAGCACTTGAGACACCTTAGTGTGTAGTGTCATCTTCAGAGAAAGAAACTGCTGGAACGCCTAAGCTGCTTTGCATTTATTTTGCATTAAGACATTACCTCATTCCTGCTCATGTAAATTCAGATCCTTCCTGAATAGCAGAAGTAGTTTAGATGCTTATGTTCCAGAAAGGATATTCCCATTCCCTGTAAAGATAAGACCCAAAGGAACCTCTTATGAAATCTCAGGATTCTGCCTCCTCCCTTTCAGCTATTCTAGCTCCCCTGCCCCACAACTCTCTCTCCTGCCGCTGTTCCCGGGAATATATATTGCAAAGGTTGCAAAATGCAAGAATTCAGCCTGCACCATTGAAATCAATATGATTTGTCATCAGTGGCTTTTATGAAGATTTATGTTTTACCAGTAATGCTGGCTTAGCCACTCCTGTTTCCCCTTCCATATCATTTGCTACACCCCATGAAAAAAAATATATGAAGAAGTAGGTAAAATCTGTATTCTTATTTATATTTTACTTACCTATCATTTATTTGTATTTTATTCATCCATATTTATCTGTTTATTTATACATTTGTAACCTGGATCAGCTGGCTGCAGTCTGGCAAACTGAAAGGGCAGCAAAGAGACAGTAATTAACAGCTGGGAGTAGCTACTCTTTAACTTGGTACTGCTGCTGAAAGAGTAACGATGCAGCCGTGACTTCAGAGCGTGATTCCATGTACATTTTATTTGATTGGGAAGGAGACTAAAGAAGTTGCCGGTCCCAGTTTTCCCATAAGCTTCTGCTCTTGAATTGCAATTTATCCCTTTCTGATGTGTGCCAATAAAACTGTAAGACTGCGCTATAAAATGGTCAAGGAAATGAGAGAACCTGAGGTTTTTGGAGGCTAATTTTTAATGATGAGTTTACAGTGCAGCCTCCCAGACAGTTGTATCAGCACAATTCAGGGTGAATTGCAGTGAACTGCAGCATGGGGGATGCGAGAGCGTACAAGAGAGGATCTCGTAAGGCAGCTTTACGGCCAAAGAAAATCTACCCAGAACCACATCCTGTCTCCTGACCCAGGTGAATTTGCAGTGGTTGTCCTGTAGCTTTAAAGTATGAAATTCACAGGTATTAAAAAGCATCTGTTTCTGTAAAGCAGTTAATTAACCTAGTCATATTTAACCGGTTACGTAAAATAGCTAACCCATAATTTAAACTTCTGGTTGCACATTAAAGGCAGCCCTTTGTAGAAGACGCATAAAATAGACTTCAGTGGCACCACTCAGTATTGCTGATTTTTCACAAGCGACAGGGAATTTTAGATGCAGAAGCCCCATTGATTTTCAATGGAATTTAGACCCCCGAGTCATGTAGACTCCTTTGAAAATTTTTACCCTTAATGATTTTCTTTGGGAAAGTTAAAAAGCCCACATGCCACCAGCAGTTGTGTAAAGAGAACGCTTACTGTGTTGGGTGCTTAGTCATAAGGATTTAGCATTAGAAGTCTTCCTGTGTCTCTCTGTGTGTGTGTGGCTTTACCACACATAAATTATCCAGCTTTCCTTTTTCCTCCTACGTGCGGAAAAAATATACGGACATTCAAAAGACAAGCAAATCGTCTGAAACAAGAACCCATGCCTTTTATACCAGTTTTAGATTTAGGCTGGGAGATAGCTCTAGAGCCAGTCCCAGTAAAAGAACTGCTTTATGCAAAACAAAAGAAAAGCAGAGTAAAAACTATTGAGTTGTAAAAGCAGTGGAGCTGCAACTCTTTAGCATTCAAGCAACTATCTCTAGAAGGGAAGCAGATTATGCGGTATCATATTGCAAAAGGGCTGTTCAACCCTGTTGCGCTTACTCAGAGCTACATATTTACTTTTGTCACTGTATAGCAGCGATTGCATTATATCCTTCCTGCCAGGACACGAGGAGAAACAGAAGGTTAAGTGTAAACGGGGGAGGGGAAAAGAAGGAGGGAGAAGCAGCAGGAAAAAGGCTAAAAAGGGAGAAAAGAACAGCTGAAGAGAAAAGTTCCTCGCCGAGGCAGGAAAAGATCCTAAAAACACGGAGAGAGAGGAGATCAGGCACCGCACATATGGGATTACTAATGCAATTGTATTTCATCCCTGATAAAACTGAAACCAAGATAGTTTGATCATAAGAAAATAGATGCATTTTATTAAGTGTACATAAAAGTGGGAGGCACAGAGTCTGGCACCAGCGTAGCCTAAAGGAATTTCCATGATTTGTGCCATGAATGCTGAATGGGAGACTTGTAAAAAGCACCTTTCTCTTAAGGATAGCTTGCTGGAATTTGTAAATTTAGCTGAAAAAACAACAACAAACCAACCCTGAGGTAAAATAGTACAAAGTGATGAAAATACCAAAGGCCCGTTCTCCAGATATAAAAACCTGCAACAAAACACATTTACTTTAGGAGGGGCTGAAGCAATCCAGAGGCCACTTGGACTAATGGGTTGGGGGGAGGGGGGAGGGGGGGGAGGTGTCTCAAGATGGTGGTGAGCAACAGAAATGGCAGAAGGCAAACAGGTCTGGTTTCATAGCTCAGGGTTTCCCGAAATCCAGGGTTCATGCATGGGGGGGTGATGGAGGAACAGGCCTGACAGGAGGCATCCAAAGTCAGTGCCTCACCACCACCTGCCGCTTTTGCCAAGGCAGGTCATGGCATCTTCCCAGTAATTTTAGTGCCCATAGGATCTGGCACTGTCATCAGGTTTGACAACCAGACCTGTCATGTTTCACTCATTTTATGGAGGACCCACTCATTTGGCCTCCATCCTAACATCCCCTGGCCATCGTCCTCTTTCTGAGATGCTTTTACAACGCCGTGGCTCAGCTTCTCCCCGCGTGCCAGCAAAAGTGGTTGGCCTGACCGGCGGGAGGGGCCGTGGCCCTGCGGCTAGCGCGGTCCCACATGCAGCAGGGCTCCGGCCAAAGGCACCTGGCCCTGCTCTCCTTCTCCTGTCAAGTGCTCAGCTACGGCCCAGCTCACAGCCCTCCGGGGCAGGGGCGCGCTCCACCTCCTCGCACAACCCCATGGGACAGCCTTCTCGCCTCTCCCGTCGTGTGAG
Organism: Pelecanus crispus; assembly: GCF_030463565.1. Lineage (NCBI taxonomy): Eukaryota > Metazoa > Chordata > Aves > Pelecaniformes > Pelecanidae > Pelecanus > Pelecanus crispus. The sequence continues at coordinate 108,875,848 of NC_134644.1, forward strand.
CCCATGCCAGAGGTCTGGACAGTGTAAAAACTATTTTCCCTTTGCTGGAGAAAGAGCTAGAAGGTATATTCAACTCATTAACACAATGTCTTGGCTTGAGTAGAAGTGGCATTTTTCTCCAAAATGAGTTAGCTAACTCATTTTAACTCCTATATTATATATTCCGGTGCAGACTGAGCAAGTGATGTTTTAATATGTGTTAGGTAGTGTACATGAGCCCTAGGAGTGAGCCAACTAAACCATATTAAAGTACAATTTGTCCTGTCAATAACAGGAGTCTAAAACCTGTTAGCTAACACACTTGAGAAAAGAGAAAGAAAACAAAACTCCTTTTATTCCCATCCACCAGCATCCCTAGCACTGAAGGAGGTTTGTGGATCTCAAGATGGTCTCAACATGGGAAATAGTGAGAGGCAGCCAAATGGGTACATTAAGTTACAAGTCTCTCTAAAAATATTGGTTTATAACAGCACAGAAGCCTTTTGAGTCTGGCTCTTCCAAATCAGATGTATGAAAGGATTAGGAATCTCTGCCTAAGTAGATGGGACATAATTTTAAAAAAAACCCTGACTCTTGCTAGACTTTGATGTGAAGTGTGAGTCCATAATAATACAGAGTGTACTGAGCTGATGAGAAGGAGAGAGTGTGGTACTGCTACAAGTAAGAGTAACTTCACTGAACACAGCCAGATTTAGCCTGGTGCAGTGGAGGGGAGTAGCATGCTGGAGCTGTAGTGTTATTATCGGTTGGATAACCAGATTTTCCACTGTCTCTGCAAGAAATACTAACTGGAGAAAGAAACTCTCCCTGACTCTGTTGTGCTCTCACTTGCTGTAGGGGCAGCATATTTGACGAATGTTGCAGAGGTGTGGATAGCTTTATCAGAAGCACAACAGTCCCTGGGAAGATAGCGTTACTGGCTCCAGTCCTCTGAACTGGTGTTCTTCCACACTGAATTACTGCTTTCCATCACACTGGGACAGCACCCACTATTCACCAGCGTAAGCCTAGTCCATGTATTTATATACCACAATAAGCATGCACACCATTTTAAGCAACTAAAGGATCTTACAGCATAACCCAGTCTTAACACAGAAAAGGATCACAATAAACAATGGGAGGAAAGAGGAAGAATGAAGGGAAGAATGAGAAACCATGATGAAATTATTCTATACACATCAACCTTTACTTCCTTTTATTATAAGTGCTTTATTTAAACAATGATCAAGTACTGAAGACTTAAAGTTTTATGAATGCTAACTTTGCCTATAGAGCATCAGCAGACTAAAGCATTGTCCTAAGGCTGGATATGCAAAGCAACAGCAGTGTTTTCACTGAGAAAGTCTACCTAGTCCCTGGTCTGTAATTGTCACCTGTAATAAAGTCCCCTCACTTGCCCCTCCTAAGTAGCCAGCAAGCAGGGATTAAGTTCTTTGGCCTCAGTCTTCCTTGTTCTGCATCTCAGGTGCTTGTTTTTAAGTGGGTAAAACCCTAGCACGTGCACCAGGTTTGTATCGGCATAAAATGATAGCAAAAGACAGTGAGTTCCAGTAAGCAGGTGCTTTAATGGAGCTTAAAGAAACCAAATCCCTGCTCCCTTCTTTATGTTTATGTGTGTGGCTAAAGCACAGCAAATGAATGGGGAACCTCTGGCACAAGCAGGTGAGAGAAAAGGTACAGGTAGTGCTGCTGGCAGGAGATCCCAAATGGAAGGCTACCTAAAAAGCCAAGGAGGCAAAGAAAAGATGGACGTAGCACAGGATCTGAATATATATATATATAGCCGAGGGCAGGCACAAAAGGAAAAGGTCATGGAAAAATCACGCTAGGGAGAAAGTGTTGGAAATTGTTTATAAGGTATAGACAAAGACCCTGTATGGAGGTTCCCAGACCCAAATCCTTTGCTTTCATGGCCAGCTGCCGTGACCAGACTGACAAAAAGTGGCCCTTTAAGAATGAATGGTGTTATCAAGACCTTACACGTAATCCCAGCATTGCTAATGGGGGAGGGCGTGCAGGTCCTTCACTGTTGCTTCCTCCTCCTCTGTCCCTGATTGATCGGAATTAACATACTCTGCGGTGCACACCAGGCTGTAAAGCTCATGCAATACTAAACCCTAACATTTTTCCGGGAATCTATCTGAAGTGGGAAACTTAAGAAACTACTGCAGCAGGGGGGAACAAAGCAGAGAACAAGGGAGAGATGGGTGACAGAGAGGAAAGTGGCAAGCACGCTGTCCCTGGCCATCAGGGGATTCCCCGGCAGCACAGCCATAGGAAGTGGAAGGTACTCTGTTCTCGTGACCTCAGCTGGATTTGTATCTGCTTTTCCTATTGATTCTGGTGCTGGAAAGCACAAATGATTTTGATTTGATTTGTCTCCTCACTCTGTATTTAGGCTTGAAACCTAGTTCTCCCAGGCCATAACACATTTGCTTCATATTTGCTTCATATTTGCTTCATAGGCAGAGGTTTGGCCACTAGGAATCGTGCTGGTTATATGAAACAGTTGTCCAAATAAATGGAGCAAGGCTCCCCGTCTAGTCGTCTCTGGCATGTGCTTTTGCCCTGGTCCCATTGTCCAGTACTTGATGCAGTTTCATCACCTGCATAGTCAATAACTGTATCCATGCATCTTCCCATCCAAATCAATATTAGATGCATTAATTTATTATTTCTATAGTGACTTGGTAAATGCATAGAGTTCCATCAACTCACCCTGCTCCCCCCCCCCCCCCTACACTCTGGAAAGCAGGGTTCCCAAGGAAGATTTATCCTGAAGAAATAAAACCGAGGGTTACTGTTACCAGTGTACTGATGACTGTACATGATAATTGCCACAGCAGAAATGTCCCAGGTAGCCATCGTACTAGCGTCACCTCAGCAGTCAGCAATGAGAGAGGCTGTTTCCATGCCTCTGCTGGCCCTGGATGAAGAGAAAGGCTTGGAGTTGCTTTGGTGGGTAGTACTCAAGCCACAGGCAAAAAAAGTGACTCTGCAAGGACTCCTGCAGCCTCATCTCTTTCCTCGTTGCAGATTGCTGCATACATTAGGTCCTCCTGGGGGTAGACAGATACCTGCATATTGGCTTGGTTTTGTTCTCTTTATCTAATTACCACCAAGCAGCTCATTCACTACAGGGGAAAAAATATAGTCTTATACCAATGGAGTCTTTTCTGGACAATATAAATTATCCTGCTCAGCCAGCCTTTCTTAAAATTTTGAAATTAATCCTTTTGTATAATCCATTTCAAAAAGTAACCCTTATTGTATTGTGTTAGCAAAGCGAGGACTGTTGTATAATATTTGATAAAGATGTTGAAAGAAAAAAATTACCTTTCTCCTGCTCAAAAAATATTTTCAAATAATGTGGCCAGTCTGAATGTGTGTGAGGAGACACCTGGCAATCTGTGAAAGAAAGCAGCCAGACTCAGTCATCTTCCATCACTGAAACTTTTGGCAAGTTATAGAATTCTAAGTGTTTTATAAAACATTATCTTTGTTAGCTTGCTTTTGACTGTAAGCAAAATCTCTCAGTTGATTTAGCATCTGGTATAGTAAAAAACCATAATCAAACAGCATGCCAGGTAATCCTGGCTTTGGTGGACTTTGGTATCTAGTGTCCATATCTAATATTGCAGAGGATAAAATCAGTGTCTGTTACAAGATAATTTGTTCTCATGACACCTCTCATTACCAGCCAATACCACATGAAAATGGCCAAGATAATTACCAAGAGTTGCAAACTTAGCTGTCACCAAGATACCCTTAATGCATCTGAGAGGGGATGGAACAGAGATAGCTTAAGTTATCTTCTCTTATCCTTTGCATTCTCAGGCTGCTCAGGGGCTTTTTTTGTCCCTGCGTAATTTAAAGCAGCCTCAGAGCATTCACATTCTCTTCCTTTGGGTCAGGAGTAAAGAGGAAATGGCTTGAAACTCTTCAGGGGCAAAATGCCGCCTGCCCTCTGGTTGAACAGCCTTAAGACACCTTAGAATACACTGCGCCACACACCACAACACCTACAAAGGGAAACCTGGGCAACGTGTCTTACTACACACTGTCTTGTCAGGCTAGGAGGAACACAGCTATGGAGAAATGTTTTGTCACTATCTCATGGCTACTGTAAATAGTCACCAGCGTATACCACCTTGGCCTGAGTCAGTCAAAATGCTACAAAATCCCACCTATGCCTAGGAGGGCCTCGCCACTGAGCTCCTCTCTGGAGGGTGGATGGGAGGACGAGGCCGGTGGCTTTCCTGCAGCTAGCAAAGCGCAGCCTGTGGTTGGGGCCCTCATTCCCACGACAGGGAGAACATGGAAAGACCTGGATGACCAGTTCAGAAGACCCAGCTGTCCATTTCTCTCCTAGAGCCAGAGGATGGGTCTGGGTTGAGAATGTGAGTGCAATGACATACGTGGTTCACAAAATGTTCCCTGCCAGTATCTCACTCAGCCTTATCCTCAGAATGTGGAAAATACACAGGTTAGGACTTAAGGCTGAGACTCAGAGGCAGGATCCTCTATGGCCTCATTGCACTTCAGTCCTCAGAATGAGACTCCAAGCCTGCCTAATAGGTAATGAGGAAATCGGCTGAAGGTCGTGAAGCGTTCGGTCTGAATCATTCCTCTTTCACATGGCAGATGTACGACCTGGGGCCACCGTCTTGCTGCAATCTTTCATCCTGGGTTCTGAATCAGCTGGATCCGTATAGGTCAAATGTTGTCAATGTGTGAAAGATGTCTTCAAAAAGACTTGGTTTTGGAGACTCTGAGCACTGGCAGAAAAGGCCAAAACGTTAACCTAGTCTGTCCGAGTCTGTAGTCGGGCTCCCAGTTCTCCCAACGTTCAGTGCTGGTTGAGCCTTCCTTCTGCAGGTCTGCAGCTTCTTTCCGTATAGGAGCTGCTGTTGTTGCTGTCACGCTGTCCCTGTGAACATAGCACCTCAGAAGAATTATGGGCAATAAGGAAGTTTATCATCACATTTCCGTACAGGTATGATTGTTTATCTCTAAAGCTGCATCATTTGAGCTGAAAGAATTAGGCAGAACTCTTTTTTCATGTTGTTTTGATCCACAGAGTTCGTCTGGAGGATTGGTGGGTGGACTGGCAATTAGCACAATTAACAGAAGCAAGTGGGAATGATTTTTCTTCCATAATGCAGATGTATATGAGTTTTGTAGATGCCTCTTTTGCAAGTGGCATTGTCTGTTCCTTGCAATATCCTCCCTTAAAGAGAAAGCATCATCCTCCAGGCCACATTGAGGAAGATGTGTGGGTTGGTTGGATCTTATAATAAGAAAATGGCAGAATCACTTTGCTTCTAGCAAATTCTATGGAGAAGGTGACCCAAAGGCTTGTACTTTCAGGAGAAAAAAATAGGTTTACAGTATTTCTACTGTCCTTGGTTTGACAAAATGCCATATGCCTCCAGTCACCATGGGGCTCATTAGAATGATGATAAAAAGCAAGCCCAGAACTTAGTTGACTAAGCCGGTCTGTTATTAGGAAGTTTCATTTCCAATAAATCATTTGGCAGTTTTTTTGTAGTTCAGCAGTATAGTCACAAACATTAGAAGTGGTAAACTAAGGTAAAAAATTTTAACAAGAAAGTTTTTTACAAAAATCGTGTGTAACTTCATATTTTTATCTTCCATTCTATTTTCCAGACACATGGGGAAGACACCAAGTAAAATCCTGGCCTTGAGCTGATTGTGAAGTTGACCTACGACTCAGCCTGAGGTTGTAATACTGTTTTATATCCTGCTTGATTCAATTCATCACCCTTTACTGTTAGAGACAAATGATGGCCTACTGGTTAAGGCACAGAACAGGAGCATCTAGATTTAGTTCTCTGCTTTGCCATAGTCCAGAGAAAGCCACTTGGTCCAAAAGCCTTTGAGGGATTTCACTCCTCTTTTGGTACCCCTAACCTCCATTGATTTCCAAAACACAAGTCAGACATGTCAGGGGATTTCAATCTTGAGCTTTTAGCAGCAGTTCATCCCCTCTGAGAGGAAGGATTAGAACTTCTCTGTCTCTCACAAGAAAAAGGAATTCATTAACTTGTGGAACGCTTAAAGATTGCAGCGATGGGCTCAGGGTGATCGCTCTTCAGTTATAAAATTAGGCGGAAACTGGTACGAGTAAACAAGGTTGTTTCTCTGTGGAAAAAGCTGTGGAAATGTAGATGAAATCTTAAAGACCTGTTCTCCATGGATTTGGAAAGACTCCATAGCAGCGTTTGAGTAATAAGTATCGCTTTAATGTCCATGCAAAAAATTTCCCTCATCTGCAACAGCTTGTGTACATCTTAAAGGTCTTTTCCAACCTAAATGATTCTACGATTCTGTGATTTTGGCTTTTGTCATATGTCTGCCCTAGAGGTAACTACATGTCAGTAATGCTGAATGGGCAGCACAGGAGGAGCCCTCTGAGCCTGTCAGCCAACCTTGACGCAAACACACAGCGTCGTAGCACATGGGGTAGGTGTCTTCTATTTAAAACCTGCAGATAATTGCCTCATCCACTCACCTGGAGTCTACCAGTAGTAAGTATTTTCCATTCCTTGGGGTAAAAGTATAGAGCAGGAATTCAAGCTTTAGCCCAGCTCCTGTGGATAGTGCTCTAAGAATAGTACAGGGCGGCCCCCACTGTGTTGCTGCTGCCAAGCAGGATCCGACATCACACAGGGTTCGTTAGTCAGTTTAAAGACAAATCTTCTAACCTGAAGTGTGGTTTAAAACTACTCCCCAGTATTCTGGGCTTTAGATTGAGATACTTTAAGAGCAGTAAAGACTGTACTATTTTCAAAAGAGCTTCACGGAAATATAGCAGGATCGATCTGCAAGTATGTATTTTCTAGTGTTTTAATGATGCATGCCTTTCAAATGCACAGGGACAAGGAATCCATCCATTAAGAAGCTATTGCAATTGCTTGTTATATTTTTAGTGGTATTAAAAGCAAAATTATATTACTGTTGCTGTTTGATATCATGATAAAAAAGAAAAATTTCTCATAAGAGTTATTTCCTGATAATTAATTGCATATTGCTGTCTGCTAACTGTCCTTCCATCTGTACATATATATTTGACATCACAATAAAAGATAATAATCACATATGTCTCTTCTGTGCTACTCTGATACAGAAAGCAGTCCTGAACCCTGTGAGTTGCAGTTTGAATAGCTATTTCAAAAAGAAAAACATTTCAGACTTCCTTTGGTGACACGTTGCACAAGTTAGATGTCAAGACTACAATTACTCCCTGCCAATACATTTTCAACTTATAACATTGATGAAGATACAGAAGGGAAAGAACTAGAGCAATAATTGCATGGTGTAATTTACTGTAAACAGTAACATGAGCTTCTTATGTGCGGCTTCCCATGGGACATGAGTATATAGACAGGGAACCGCCTCTTGTTTCTAAAGAAGAAATAAAAAGGAGGGATGCAGGGATGCTAGTTGCTAGTTTGCAGAGCAGCCATTGAGGTAAAAGCAGATGGGGACCTGGCTCAGAGGACTGCTAATAGGATATGGTACCTTTTCCTTCCAGATTACTGACTGGAATCAAGTTCAGGTTGTTAGCTACTGAAAATCACGGTAGTACCATCCCATGTATGTTCAGTGGCCTTCATAGAAAGGGCTGTTGGTTGCAGTCCAGTTTCTTGCAGTCCCAGAACCGCCTGAAGTGGCACCTCAGGGCTATGCAAGCAGAGACACTAAGCTTTGGGTACAGAGAATAAAATCCCACCCAAACTAAATCCCCGTGTCCCACAGCAAGCTGAGGAGATGGAGCAGAGCTTCCACCACACCGCTGACTTTTGTCTGGCTAAACAGGAATTTGTTTTTCAGTTACGGCCCTTCAGTATCTTTTACTGACAGATCTTCTACTGTAGCCTCCTCTGATGAGGGTGCATAATTTGCTCCCTTCCTAATGTAAGAGCTGGTTCCAGGGCACCGACACGTCCCTTCCCTTTCCTCTAATTTCTTCCCAGTCTTTCACAACTTTTTCCCCATATTGTCCTGATTTACTGAGGCACTGTTTAATTAAAGGTATGGATAGGGATAGAGAGTACGAATTAACATCTCCGCTTCTGCCATTAAAATGATCTAGACTTTTTTCTTGTGCGTTGTGCTTTTTTGTTTTACTTCATCCTGCCATCTTTTCCCCTTTTGAACTTAGGGCTTTTAGGTTTCATCAGGAGGACTGTGGGCAGTAATGGTGATGCTGAGGGTGCTGTGGTGTCTGCAGACCAGCCAGGGATGGGGCCTCACTCGGGTGGGCACCCTACCATGCCCCACGGGGAGCCAGTGCCTGCCTTGGGGACATTGCTGTCTAAAGTGGCGAGCCTAAAACATGCGGAGGGGAGAAAAATGCTTCTATCTGCACGAAAAACACCACAGGAATGAAGAGCTCAATCTGATCATTGCAGTAGTTTATTCTAAGTAATACTGGCCTTGTATCTGTTGAAATGCCTTACGTGATTCTTCTTCCAAGGTTAACACTTTTTTTTTTTTTTTTCCAGGGCTTTGGAATAAAGAAAGTATACTCACCTCACACCAGGTTGGTGTCTCAAGCCGGGTTAGTGGCAAGTACCATATTCTCACCTCAAAGACCAGCATACTGAGTAAGTCAAAGAAGGCGCTCAAAATACCTGAGCAATAAACTGTAATTGTTATCCTGTTCAACAAAGATGATTTTTCATTTCCTAAGTCACTCAGTCTTTTGAAGTGATACATCGTAAAAGCAGAGCAAAGGTAAAACTTTTCAGTGTCTTCTTAATGATGAATCCACCTGCCAAGATGCAGACTAGCTGGAAAAGCTGCAAAAACTAGATTTCCCCCCCTCCCCCTTTTTTTTTATTTTTTTGATAACTTTTCATTTTTAGGGTTGAAGAAAAAATAGTTTAATGCCTTATTATCTCTCTCCCATCTCTCCCTCCTATCCAAACTTTTTAAACATACTATAAAGTAATCCAAGAATTCAACAGTGATTTAAAATCTTACGATAGCCACTAATAACTAAGAATATCCATTCTGCCACTATTCAGGAATTTAAATCTTTTTATTTCAATAAGGACAGAGTAGGCAGAAGCTGAATAATACATAAAGTAAACAAAGAGTCAAGACTGGTTAGGGAAGCAGGCATCAAGGTTCATTTCCTAAGAACATTACATTTGTAAAATTAGTATCTCACAAATATTTTGCAATTTCTTCAAACTGGGAAACTAATAAAAGAAATTCTCTTTTTTTTTCTCATAATTTTTTCTAGAGTTAATACTTCTGGAAATGAATTATTCAACATTTCTTTAATGCTTGAAAAGAATAAAGAATATCCTTTTAGCTTTGCAGATATGGGACAGCAGAACATCTACCACTATGGAAATAAAAATTTACCTGCTTTCTTACTGTTTTCAGAATCTGTGCGATACCTGTACATCGGATAACAATCCATTCAGATATGCATTTTGATATGCAAAGGTTGCTAATTCACTTTGTAGGAGATATTACATCATTATGCAGGATATAATAGAAAATAGTAGACTTTCTACAGCATTTTAACACTAACTGGGTGTTATAGTGAATAATAGTGAATAATAGTGAACTTAAATACAACTTTATATCAAATTATGTTTTTTTCCAGACATCCACACTAGGGAAAGGGTTTAATTTTTCATTGCTTTCTTTAGATTTTTACAGTAGTTTTCTACAGAAGACTTGTTTTCTGAGAGCTTATTTTTGAAATTTATCTTGTGTTTTAATGTTGATGCTAAAGATAGAATTAAGCTAAAAAATAGTTGCTTAATTTCTGATTTCAGACAGTATGATGGTACAAATTTAGTACTTGTGCACTCTGGATTAAGTATGAAGACTTGGATCTCAAAGAATGTGTGCAGCTGGAAACATGGAATTAAGGAGGCAATATATGCTAAAGGATAATGCAAGAAACAGAAAAGGAACTGAATAATGACTGCGGTTTTACTTCGCAAAGATGTGTGCAAGCAGCTGCTGTTGCCTTTACTTTGAATACCTGTTGTGGGTGTGTTGGAAGCTTTGGATGTTTCTCTAAAAATCAAAGCAAACCAAAGTTTATATTAGTGGTAGTTGGGTTATGGTCTCAGTTTTGCTGTGAAAAGCAAATTATCACACATTATGTGTTATTTCAGTGTAAATATGTAGCGGCCCAGACGAATTTGAGCGAACCTTTTTATATATCTAATCTGAATTTCAAGGTTATAGTGAAGAAACAAACCAAGGTAGTCTGAAATGTTGTGACATCTCTGGCCAGGTGATCTGCCTACCTGCCTGACTCTGAATATGCCCTTATAATATATACAAACTATAAATGTTTCTGTACATGATACAGATAAATACAATGCTTTCTACTTCTTAGAGGCACGGACTTTACTTGAATGCATATTGAGATCTACAGCTGAAAGCCACTGCAGACATAGGGCAGTGAAAGTCATTGAACAGAGGGCGAGAAACACGAGTCCGGGCTTCTGCTCCCAGCTCTGCCTCTGATTCACTTTCTGGCCCAAAATGAGTCATGTTGCATCCTCAGATATGTTTCTTAGCTATTAAATGAGCATTGCTGATATTTAACTACATATCTGAGATACCTCAAGGTCTCGGGACAGAAACACTAAGTTTTATTTAAAGTGCAGTTTATGAAATGCCATGTATTTTCTTGAACTCTAAAGAGTGCCTAATGAACTCCTGGTAGAACAGGGCTAGCAGGCAAGTTGGGAATAGGACAATATGAACACTAAGTAGATATGATGAATTAGGGGGAAACATTAAAACTGAGGTAGAGACAAAGAAGGAAAACCACAGAAGAGGCAGGGGAAGGGAACTGAAAAAAAGAGTGACAGGAGATAGGAAATATGATAAGTCTGGAGAGATGGGAACAGGAAATGAGAAGCACATCTCATTCTTTCAATGGGTAATCCTGTGCAGGACAGTGTTACCCATTCATTAGGTTGTTATCGTAGATTCACCATTGGAAAAAAGGTAGTTCTTTATGGCAGACACCTACCAGAAAAAAAGCACAGGTGCCTCATCTTCTTGCTAATGCTTTGCTATTAGATTCAACAGGTGAGATGCAGGCAAGACACTTTGGGTCAGACACTGACAGGGCTGAAGTCCCACTTAGAACACTTAAGGGCAACCAATACGGAAAAGTTCACACTGGCACGGCCTATTTCTTTGGATCAGTAATGGTTTGAATTATGACTTTTTAAAGAATGGAGTAATAAATATGCATTTCACAGTACATTTTTGGATAGTTTTAAACTCGCCCACTGGTTCGTGCTGTTGGTACAATTAGGCTCAGGTCCTTGCCTACAAGATATGAACCCTGTGGGTAAGATCAACAGTAATTGATTAAAATATAAAAATAAAAATTTTCATAGACTGACCCCAGAATTTTCTCCAGAGAGAAGCAATTATGTTATGCTTTGCTACAGCCTAAACCAGATTATTATTTCCTAATTGACCAATTTATATGGTTGATAGAACCATCAGTAAGATGGAGAAGTATACATCAATATCATACAATAATATACATCAAAACTGGCTATCAGGCACAGAATAAACCATATTTTGTCTTCTAGTAAACGCTTAAGCCTCAAACCATCCGATTATCACCAACAGGGAAAAATGTGAAGTTCTTGACAAGGTAGTAAAAGCATCTGGCAGAGGATGGAGATTTTTAATTTTTAATTTAAAGACCAACTATCATTCTTACTAAAAATATCTTGAAACAATCAGGTGATCTTCAACACTCCAGATGGGTTAAATTTTTCACTGAAAGCTTTTACCAGTCTGCAGTAATCTGTCATGACTCTGCTCAATATGAATAGTGTGGATGAAAAATGCGTGGTTTATTGGTTCACATATAAAATGTGTAAATAAGGGAGCAGAGAGGAATGTGTGTTTATGTGTTTTTATCAAACTTCCTTTGTTCCATACAGAAAGTTTATGTTCTTGAATAGAGCATGCAGAAGTGAAGTAAAATAACATCTAGGATTCATTTCCTAGGAACCTGACGATTTACTTAATTCTTACCATTGCCTATGTAGGGGCCAGCTCTTTATCAATTTAAGGAACACATTAAGAATAAGTTAATATTCAGTATTTTCAAAAATCTCAGATGAGGGAGAATGTCTTTGTTCCTCAGGCTTTAATTGTACACAAGTCAAGATCTGGTTTCATACAAATAGCAGCAGCAGAAACAAATCTTCAGTCATTTTTTTCTTGTAGTCTCCCTTTCCTTTCAACCTTCTTTTTTTATCCTGAAGTCAAACCTGTATGTCCACAAACACCCGAGAAACACCTTTTTTTTTTTTTATCCTACCCATCTAGTCGTGGTTTGTTTTCATTGTTTCAGACAAGCCTGAAGTCAGTGCTTGTCTCTGCATTGCTTTTATTGACAAGTCATTAGAATGACATACGCTAATTTAACAGTAAGGAATATGAACTAGGTATATTTTTAACTTAGCTTATAAGTCTAGAATGTGCCACACTAAGAAAGGCTTTTTCAGATCTCAGAGAGAATTTTTAAACCTAGATTAGATGCCAAAACCTATATTTTGGCCCTGAAAGTAAATGCTGAGGACCTGTCTTCCATTACTTTAATTCAAGAGGGTAAGCTCTTCTGAAACTTAGGGTGATGATATTTGGATGTCCAGTTGCTGGTTTAGGAGGTGAGCATTCAGCATCCTGGGCCCAGTTATGTTAGCAAGACCTGTAAGACAATTTAAGGAGCACTGTGGTTTCTCTTACAGCTTTTGGGGAAAGCTGGTACATCACTCCCTGCAGCAGCCCATGGCACCAAGCAGATGTCGGAGGGCTGCATGTGAGTAGCAGAGGCTGAAGTTTACTGTGTCGAGGATGAAGGTAATGAGCCTAGTGCAAATGCAGATTTTTGCTGGGTAAAAGGGGTGATTTCTACCTTAATAAGAGCACGCTTTCATGGGTATCAGGAGAGGTTATAAAGCCTTGATCCCAAGATAACAAATCAGGTTCTTAGAAGGGAGAAATCTCCTCATCTGCTTAAATATTTCATTCAAAATCATGTGTTCTTAGGGGTGTTTGTTCCCTGCCCACTGCCCGCATGTTTCTTACTCTCCATACTCGATTTAAGGACAAGGTGCTTATGCCTCTTAGGTAGAGTAGAAGTTAAGCACTGAGATACCAGGAAGACCCCATCCTTCACTTTCCTGACTTTCACAGGCACTCGGTGAGCACCATGGGCGCCCTTCCCTGCTGCACACTGTGCATTGCCGGGGAAGGTGGGAGGGACGTTTTGAGGGTGACCTTCTCCCATGGACTTCCCTTCACTGAAAGGCATCACACTTGACATCATTTCAGCAATGGGCAGGCTTTTCTTCTATGTGAACTTTTGAATGTCTAGTGGCCTCTTAACATTAAAGGACTAGTGTGGTTGGTTATCAAAGCATGGGGAAAGGAGTACAGTTAAAAGAGATGTATCATTATGGCTCACTAGACCTAGGTTAATTTGAAAACCCAAGCCAAGAGCATGGCAGAGAGTGAAAACAGGCTTGTATCGATAGCTGCTTGAAGAATGTACTAGAAAAACAGCCAAAAAAAAAAGTCTTCCATTTCCTAGCTATGCCTTTCTGTGACCCTTACTAAGACCCGTTTGCAGTCCCCGGGTCAAATCCTTGGCACTGACATATAGACTTTCATGGCGTACATCATGACCGACACCAGAGAGAGGAGATGGAGAGAGACAGGAAAGCCTATAGTCACTGCCTGGGGCCCCTGTCACTACAGAAGAAATCTCCATGTAAATTGTGGCCATAACCTTGGGAAACTTTTGCTTTTGTTGTCCCCAAGGGCTTGGTATTTTGTTAAATAAATACGAATTAAGCACATGCATTTTTTAATATCCTAAGAATTCAGTGCGTACACTGCAATGACATGAAAGTGGGAATACTGGCAATTTTTTATATGCTAGAATTCCACCTGCACACAGAACAATAGGAAGTCCAGATCCTCTAACATCTGTGCAGGACAGGGTGATGATGTTATGAATCATGATGGGTACTCAGTCCCTGTCTGCTAACTCGCACTAAAATCCGTATCGTCCGCAGTCTGAAAAGGTGTCTGCATAATGGATTGTGTAATTTCTACTATTTCTTGCTTTCGTGTAAGCTAGTATGCCTTTGGAAATCACCTTTGTTGCACAATATACCAGTCATAACGTGGACTCTATTGTATCTTCAGCAAATATGAAATCGGAAGATGTAGTTTCCTCCCTTTGAAGTTGTGCAGTCAGCACTGTAGCTCTTAGGGACAAGGTTTCCTTCTATATTTTGTAAAGTGTCTTCGCTAAAGAGATTAGAGATTGTAGCTGCAGATTGCAGATACTGCCATAGTAGAAATAACTATATGTAATTATTAATGGGAGCTGTACTCAAGGAAGGACTGAAACTGAGTACTTTCTGATCTAGACTGTATTAATATTAAATAGTTATGTATTTTTTAATAAATGTAAATATCTGGGTAATATTTTTGTCACCAGATGAAGCAAATATGTTTCTTCCTCTTTACATTTGAATTTTTATGAATTTTTATGGAAATTTTCAAGTGTGAGAGACTTATCAGATCAAGTTTTGTGCTTACTATAAGAAAAAAACAAAACAAAACAAGCTGCACGGGGTCAGTGAGGATTCTTCCTGTTGCTCCATCATCCATTCTCTTCACCTTCAGTGGTATAACAGAGGGAGTCCCTAGGAATGTGCTTTGTAAGTGTGATTTTTTTTCTAATAGTTAAGTTGGTGGAAGTAGTTGAAAAGCATGAAATTGTCGCATAAATTATCATTAACAATGTGGTTTATTTTTGTTTGGCAGTTGAAATTTTAATGTAACGTTCTGCTGAAATTCTGAGATTCAGTCAAGTTTTAACAAGCTACAGCTAGAAGGAGATTGCATTATTTTTTATGTATTTGTTATTAAAATTCTTGATAAATGTTGCAAAGATTCTACCTGTGAGCTGTTTTTCACTCTCTAGCTGATATTAAATACTTGCCACCAGAGCTGCATTTTTGATGGTGATTTGTCACATGGTATTATTTCTGCTCCTAGAGTGGATGAATGCAACCTTTATCAGGTTTCTTGTCTGAAGCCTCACAAGAAATACATTTCAAAATGAAAGTCTTCAGTATGTATGTGCATAAAATTTTCCATAAAGATGCACCAGTACTATTTTCTTGCATGAATGTTTATGACAAGGGGATGTGAAGACTTTCAGCATGAGTGAAATGGATACATATTTTAATACTGAGCAAAATTTAATAGAAAAAGTTAGTGTTGTTCACCCAACTGTGTTTTGTTTTAGTCAGCATTTATCCAGGAAAGCTACTCAGGAGCCTTAGAAAAGCCCACAGACAAGGTTCCTGTGACCCACAGTGGCCTTTGGCCAAGCCACCCAGCCTGGGAAGATGGGAATGCTGGGGCTGCGAGATGCTGCTCCTCAGAGCATATGAAGGCAGAGTTTTAGATCTGACTGGGAAAAAGCTGAATTTTCCTAACTTTTCTCCGGCGTGCTTTCCAAAGTCTTAAGATGACAGGATCCCAGCTTGCTTGCAAGCCTGGTTATGGTTGTTCTTTAGGGGTTAAATGAACCCCAGTGCATTTCTTGCATGCAATGCTATCTGCTTTCTTTAAAGCAGCATGTAGCCCTTCAAGAAGTCAGTGTGGTGGCATCATGCAGCCTCCACATTGCCGACCTGACCCCAGGCCCTCCAGCCGATTGCTGTAACGGGAGATGCTCGCACATCAGGGGCTTTGTGCACCCAATTGTCCAAAATGAGTGCAAAAAGGTGGCTCAGGGATTCTATGTCTGGATATGGGCCTGAGCCACCTTCTCTGCTGCTTCCTGGGAGCATCACACTTCTTTGAGCTTTTCTAGTGATTCCGTGTAATTAATCTTAGCCCACTGTGCTTAACCCTCAGCGAGGACTTGCAGGTGGGGATTAACTTGTTTGGTGGTAAAACTTGTAGAAAGGGACTGCCAAGAAAAGAAATCTCCCCAGCGGTTCTTCCTTGATTACAGCCAGGCAAATTTAACCATCCTGGGAGCCCGGAGGGAATACAGTCAGTGCTCTCCATGACCCCAGTCACCCTTTCACACTATAGTTTCGATAAAAAATCAACTTATACCAAGATGGCTCTTCCCAGGATGGACTCCTGAGGGTGCAGACTGGAGTCACAGAGGTACCTGCCCATGAGTCATTTCTCCTGCCCGTCATGCTGGGTGGACCCAGGGGGTTTCTGTGTTATCCCGGGAAGGTGGGCGGCTGGCCAGGGGAGCCTGACTGACAGAGGGGGGATGGAAAAGCCCGCAGCATCCTTTCACATGAGGATCTGCCGCTACTCTCTGACCCTTTCCTGTAAATTGTATTAATACGTGAACACGACTAAAACTTCACCTACAGGTTTCGTATATGTGGCAGCCAGAAAAGGGTTGGGTGTCGGGTTTGATTTGAGGGAGGAGTGGGATCTGAAAGCTATAGATGCTGTTTTAAAGCTTTTCTCCAGTAACGATGATAATGAATGACGTAAGCCATTCCTTAAGACTGATGATTAATCCTAATGAATATGTTGCATACATATGTTTCACAGCTGTCATTAAGCTTCCATTTTAACCGCTCTTCCCCTTTCCCCACTCCCACCCATGCCTGCAATCTGCAAACTCTTATTCCCTGTAGGTATTTTGATAGAGAAACAGACAGGTAACGATCCCGATGTCAGACTGTAAGCCATGCAACTGTCAGCTCATATTGTGTCTGACAGTCATTGACAGCTTGCTTCTTCAATTTTACTAAGATTAATATTCTTCACATGTTTTATTTATATTTACTGATCTTGCTGCAGTGCATTTTTAAAGAGACATTTTCATGTTAAAATTCCCTGATAAAAATCAAATCTGCATTTTCTTCAAAATTTAGATTCACATTTCATCAATATTGCTTGTGGAATTTTTGCACGTTGCTAATAGCCCGATCACATGCACGGTGCTTTATTCATACAGTGGTCAATAAGGCTTATTCAGATAACCCCCCAGGATCATCATCCTGGGAACCTCCTCATCCTTGGAAACACATCCGCACATGGTTAACTTGACACAAGGCAGTGGCTTCACAGCAGAAGACTACTCAGATGCATAAAATTATTCATGTGTGCAAGCATTTGAAAGATTCAATTTCCGTAAGAGTAACATTGTCACCAGAGTAATGCTATTGAGCTCAAAAGTATTCACATGAGTAAATGATTGCAAGATTAGCCTTTGTACTCCCTGGTGAAACTCTTGTACTGTTCTGTCCGTTTGGGCTGGCTCACCAGCTCTCTCGATGCACCACACCGGGATGTTGGAATTGTAAATACAGTGGGGGAGATTATACTTAAGCCAAAAGGATTTTAAACACAAAGGATAGAAGTAGTTGGAAATTTGGAAAAAACCCCTAATTTTATGATCTTTTCTGTATAAATAGCAATAGACTATTTGACTAACTTATATGAAAATCTATCTTTGAAAAATGTAAAATTATACATCTATGTATATAAATGTATATTTTTACATTATTTAAATACAAAGACAAAAGCTGAATCTTAATTTCTTTGCTATGTCTGCTTTAAAAAGCGCTAGCCAAATGCCCACTCCTTAGTCAAGGGGTTTTATTGGGTGTCCTATCTGAGTGCAGGCTGACTTATTTGACCCAGTTTAGGGAAATCCAGATCCTCACGTTGAACATCTTTGTATGTTTATGAATTGGAAATTTTCCACTTCAGGACTCCTTTTAACCCCTCTGATCTTTTAGATTGCATGTCTCTTAACTTCACGGATAAATTAGCCAATTCCGACCCCATCTAGCCTTGAGATGACAGCAGTGTTTTATCTGTTTTCTCCTTCCTTTCTCTCCAAATCGGCATCATCGTGTTTTTCCTATTGCCATGGCAATATGGCTAAGTACACAGAGAAGTGCAACAAGCCAATTGCATGTAAAAAGTTTGCACAAAGGCAGAATTGCTAACTAAACAAGGGGCATTGCTGATACGTGGCTCCTGCAGGGATAATGGGGGTGGGGGGTGTCCCTTTTTATCTTCTCTCCTTACCAAGCGATTACAGGTGAAAACACAAACGGGGAGATGAAAGACGACATGTCAGGATTTCTAAAACAGGTATAGGAGGGGGAATCAGCCTAAAATAGTACAGTAGAATGGAAGTGTGACGTTTCGTTCAGATCATATGGAGCTCTGGCAGCCTCTAATGAAGATATGGGTGATTTTGCACTTCTTTGGTGAAAATAACCCTGCCCTGGACCTTGGAGAGGGGGCGTATTGTTAATGAAGAAACAGTGGCACAAACAATCAAGGACACAGAAAAAACAATGAATTGGTGAAAAGCCCCTCCATTTAGCCTGATAATACTCTCCCTATTCTTAGGTGTGAACTGAATAATAATTTGCCCTTCAGTAACACTTCAAGACAGCTTCTTTTTTTTTTCCACATAATAATAATAAAGTAGTTAAAACAGAGATCCCTTTGATTTTTCCTGAAGTAAGAGGAAACAGCAGATGAACGAGCTGTAGCTTTTTACTTTTCTGGCTCAGTTTCATTTACATTTAGTTCATTAATTATTTTTTAGGGAGAAAAGGTTTGTCTTATTTTCAGCGAAAGGAATGCTGATTGTTCTCCTAGGGATATTATAAGAATGTCAACGAAAGCCATAAATATTTTATAAAGACTGATAATAGAGTTTTCTGTGCTAAGGAAAAGTCAATGATTTTTGAAAAGGGATACATAATGACTTTCTGACTAACTGCAAAAATGAGATGGCAGTAATTTTAATATTAGTTAATAAATATTGATATTAGTATTTCAATGAGTGTAATCAGGCTTTGGTTGGATATTGGAAATTCATGATTTGTTCAGCAGTATTATTATAAAAGCTTGACTATTTCCACTGAAGCTCTTAAACAATCTTTGCAGGAAGCCTCAGTAACTTCTTAGAATAAATCCAGTAAGACTGTGCAAGAATTAACATGTGCTGTCTGCATCATATTGTGAGCTCATCTACTTTGCTGTCTGACTGTTAAAAACAACATTGCGCAATAGGTTACGTGTTTATGGCATCCTCATACAAAAACAGCCTGTGGAAAACGGTTTGGTTAAAATGACAGCATCAGGCATGTAAGTAATCTGATGTCTTCAGCATA
Organism: Pelecanus crispus; assembly: GCF_030463565.1. Taxonomy (NCBI): domain Eukaryota; kingdom Metazoa; phylum Chordata; class Aves; order Pelecaniformes; family Pelecanidae; genus Pelecanus; species Pelecanus crispus. The sequence goes on from NC_134644.1 coordinate 108,895,101, forward strand.
CTTTACCTTGTTGTATCTCACAGTAATTCAGAAACTTATTGGTTAGGGGAAAAAAAGAGCTAGAAAATACCCGGGGGTCACCCAGAGTGTGAAATGTCAGCTGTTATTCATGTTGGTAGCCTATTATTGCAGAGACAGTCCGAAAGTCATTATTCCATGATGACTTTTGAGTTTTCAAAAGCTTTTAGTCCCAAAGTTTCCACCCCCCCACTGAAGCCAAAATCCAAAATTGGTTTCAGAACTGCTACATTTCTGGTGAAGGATACCCCAGGGATACCTGGTATTTGATGAATTAAAAATGACATCATTCTTGTTGGCTTTAGGGCTGATAATTACTGTCTGCTGAGAACACGCAGCAGTGAGTGGTGGGAGAGGAAACGGAGTGAAATGAATCCTAGCGCTTTGGTTAGAAGTTCAGTAACAGACATATCTGCAACAAACAGACCGAATTTAAAAATTGACCTTTTTTTCAATACAGACCCTTTTCATCAGAAAATTCCTTAGCAGCGATACTGCTTCCTCACAAAACAGCCCCAGCCTCTAAGCAGTGTGTTTTTTAGGGGGCAGCGCATCCTTGTCCCTGGATGCCCTCTCTTGCCTCCGCTCTTCAAAAGCCCCTGCTGCGCTGGCACAGATGCCCAGTGGGCTGGACTGGGGAACAGGTCTGGCTGAAAACCAGCCCATTTTGGATAATCTTTAGCTGGTTTTATTTCCTGATCCAGGTGAAATTGTTCGAAATAAACCCTGGGAGCGGGAGAAACTGAAGCTGGCTGGTGTAAGGTACGCTGCTCACTGATGGGGAGCGATGGCCCGCCTCCGTGAGTGCTACTGCACCATCCTCACCTTGGACTTGGTGACGTATTCCCAGACCCTGCCCTTTTGCTGGCCCTGATGCTCCCCTGACCTCTCTGTGACTCGATTTAAAGTCTCAAACCAGCTGAAAGGTAACCCAGCCAAAAAAAAAAAAAAAAAAAAAAAAAAAGATATTTGTTTAAATTGGCTTAATAAGGGGGTCAGACAAGCAGCGGTGCTAATGCACTTCTGCGCATCAGCAACATGTGGCATGGCCCAGGGAAAAGGGAGGACCCTCACTAGCTCGATCAGTTTAAACGGTCTTGAAACTGCTCCCTGGACGTCTTGCCAGGGGCTGCGTAATAGCAAGAGGAGCAGTTTCTGCATTGCAAACTTTAGTCCTGGCTAATTTTAAAAAGTAACGTAAAGAGGCTTCCTTTCTTCAAGAAATGGGATTTGTGGCCATTTCTTTCATAAATACGCATGCACACACAGAGTATAAATTAATCTGGAAAAATGTGTTGATTTATATAGTGGGAGCTGCAGAGGGGAGAAGAAAACTAACCAAGCTCTTTTAGTCTTGCTAATATCAAGGATGCCAAGCCTGGTTTTCCCCTGCTTGGGGATGAGGAGGTTGGAGGCTTTTGAGGGAGGGACTGGGATCTTCTTATAAGGTTTTTCACAGTTTAGGTGAACTGGAAGGGATACTAGAATTTTAAGAAAGCAGTTTTTTCCTCCTATATGATTTTGCATGCTGAAGTTTAACAGCTGTTGCAAGCAAGAAGAAAACATATTTTTCCCACTACATCTTTTGATTCCACCAGATGAACTGACTTTCTTTGGCATTATTTCTTTTTAAAAAAAAATCAAAAAACTAGGCAGTTAAATTTAACCCAGATACAATTCTGCTGATCTAAAATTACATTAAAACAAAGGTTGGATTTGGCCAAACCTCATGACCACATTATTTTCTGTCCCCCTTTCCCCTGCCCTCTTAACTATTTGTCCCATTGTTTCACTAGGGATTGAAGTTAGATTTACTGGCTGGCAATTACAAGGATTGCTCTTTTGCCCCTTTGCCTCTTTCCCTGTTTTAAAAAATAACAAGGGAGGGGTTGGGGGTGGGGGGGAGAAGCCTCAGAGGGGTTTGTTTGTTTGTTTGTTCCCAGTCTCCCTGTAGGTTGCTGGTGTTATACCATGACTTTTTAGGAAAAGTGAGAATACAAGCCAATTGATTCCCTTCAGCTCCACAGGACCGCACTTGGGAGCACCGCCTGGGACACTGCAAACATCCAGTTGACCTGTGAACCATCCTACCTCATTTTCTTAGATTCGGTTTTCCCTGTGCTGTTGTTTATCATCGTCATACATATTTGCCCTTATGTTATATTTTTTTTTGCTGTCAGCTAGAGCAACAAATAGGCTTTTATTAGGCTGTGAGCCACATGCATGGGAGCAGGAGTGGGCAGCACCCGGCACACAATCTCCCCTCCTGCATTACCAAGCCCCCCGCGCCACAGCGGGATTCACTCCCTAAAGAGATAAAGTTCCCACCGGGTCCTCCTCCCCCTTCAGACTTTCCACTGGTGTGAGCACAGGCATTTGCTTTAGTTTATGACAGTTAACAGAGGCTGTGGGGGACGTGCTGGGTCAGCACGTCCTGTAACTCCTCCGGCTGGCAGAACCAACGTCGGGGGCTGCTGCCATCCCCAGGAGGTCCCCCTCAGCCACAGAGGGGTTACGGGTGGTTTTGGTTGTGGCAAACTCCTCTACCAACAGACTTCCCACCGCACGGGTGCCCTTTGGGGGTTTATATCATCATAAGATAGCACCGACTGGGATTGAATTTGACCCCTTACTTATACCCAGATAGCACACAAACCAGCAGTAAAACTGCGGGCAAACGTAAATAACACGTGCTTGCACATACTCTGCTGCGTTGTGATCCCGGTGATGCTGAAACTGGTGTCTGAGCACTTCGAACCCTGGTTTTAGAGAATTTGAAATGCATCTATTAAATTGCAGCCTTTGCTGAACCTGTCAAGAAGGGTTTCTGCCCCAAATGGAAACTGTCCAAAAAATTATGCATGGCCATTTTAAAGTTATGCAAGGTCAGAAAATACAAACAAAACAAAACAAAACAAAAAAGCTGGGCGATTGAATGGCCGCAGGAGAAAACTGTGAGCTAGGAGAGACCTTTCCCTTCAATCATGCCCACTTAGCCACATGAAATCAGGGCAGCGGTGAGTTACACGGGGCTGAGGTGGGGGTCACCTTCCCCCTGAACCACAGACGTTTAGATTCCAGTTTTATTAATGTTTTCCATCCTGACTTTATTTTAGGCTAATAGCTGGGGTGAAAAAAACCCGCTTCATTGAACCAGGTAGCCTGGAAGAGGTGGGTCTGTGAAATGGTCCCTTTTTTCCTGCTACAGCAAGAGCAAGCTCTGGGGAAAAGGGGGAGACAGGTGGCTGGCTGAGATTCAGTGCTCACATCAGTACGTGCTGCTACCTGTGCTGGCAGACAGGTGTCCCAAAATGAAAGGCCCATCCCTTTTTTTTTCCCTAAACACTAGCCACAATAGCTAGGCTGAGGACAAAGCAAAATATTAAGTGTACTCTGATTCATAGGTGCCTTTTCGGACTTGGGTGCACTGCTGAATTATGGGGGTGGCTGGGAGAGGGTTGTGATTCCTAGCTTTGCTGGATCTGTTTTCTAGGATACTTCAGACGGATGAGCCTCCAGAGCTGTCAGCAGCTCCTCCTCCCTTGGAGCCCCCCTTTCCCCACCCCAGTCCCTAGACTGGCCCTCTGACATATATTGCAGTTCCTGCTTTTCAGTGATTTTCTCCTTCGTTAGTTGAATTCTAAGCTGAGTTAATGTCTGCTCGCTGGACTAGTAAAAACTTTTTTTGTCTTGTGAGCTGCACTTTTTGTCATCTGTATTTTTAAATTCCCAACAAGCAAGTTAGAAAAGAAATACTAAAAGCTTACTGGCTATGACTGTGAAATCAAATCAACTACAAGTGACTTAAAGTTTTATTGATGAAACTTGATAAATGGGAGGTCTCATTTTTTCTTTTTTTTTGTCATTTCAGTGAATTCTGAAATGAAAGGGTTTTGCAAAAAATCTAAAAAAACCATCTCTCTATCTAAAAACATATCTCCAGAGAAAATTATCTCAAAATACAAGAAAGGGTCAAATAATTTACAACCTGTGGGTTTAACTTCCACTGAACACGACAACCATTTTGGAAGCTGAAGGCGCTCTGGAGCCAGTGTAAACCAAAACCACCGGGATGTTGAAAGTTAAAGCTACAAGCCTGAGCACAAACTGCCTCCCTTTGTACATCTGACAGCACAAACAATACCTTGTGTTGGGAAAACATCACTCCCCCTCTGTCCAGGGAAGCCTGGAAGTCGTAGCCGCAGCAAGACATGAGAAGGCTGGATTTCGAGCCATAGCTCTGTTGTTACCTCCCTGCCTCTCACGGAAGGCAGGTTCCTCACCAGGATTTACAGTACTCTGGTTTCTCTCAGCGAAATCTGATGAACAACTTTTCAGGAAGGCTGCCAGCAACCTCCTCTCCCCCGTCCCCTGCCACTGCTTCAGGTTGTCCCTGGCCTTGCGCTGGTTTGTCCCGCCACGTGGTGAAATGGCTGAGGCAGCTGAATCCCTGGGAAAATCACTGTTTATTCTTATATTTCCTATTTATTTGTCTGTTTTATCTTTTCAGGGTGTTTTTTTTTTTTTCCCAGGGGATCCGGTCCGCCATCCAGCGTACTGCACAGCCAGGACAATACTGCAGGAGGGACACGGGAGGAACAAGTTGCTGGCGAGGGCCAGGAATTGCACAAGGCAGCTAAAGCATCCTCCAGCCCATGGGGTGCCAGATCACAGCTTTAGTCCATTCGGAGACCCACCGCCTGCTCTGGTTATTAAATACATATTTATCATCATGTCTGCAACCACCAATTCTCTGGCGAACTCTCCCTAATTTACACCAAAGCAACGCGGATGCAGCACGTCTGCAGAACGCTGCTGCCTGACTGCTGTTTTGACTTGCTTTGCACAGCTGTGAATACAAGGTAGAAGGCAGCGGAAAATCAGGAACAGAATAGCTAAGGATGTTGTTATAAACAATATCTGCGAGGTTAATTTAAATTTAGCTTATGTTTCTCAAGAGCCATTAATGATACATTGCTTTGGGTTCTTAGAAATGGGAGGGGGGGTGTATCCAAGTAAATTGACACTGTTATCAAAACAACAAAAGAAATCCCCGGAGGCCGTTTAGAAGCTGTTGGAACCAGGTTTCCCAAATAATGTTAACTGTATTCTTCCCTGTTAGTGTGTTAAAGCATGTACACGAAGATACAAACAATAACAACAGAAAGCATGTAGTCACATGTATGTGATGTGCTGCATATCCTTCTTGCTCTTCTTCCTCTTCCTTCTTGCTCTTCTTCCTCTTCCTTCACCTCTCAGGGTACTTCTATCTGACGTTACTTCTTTCAAAGGAGTAATTGCAGACAACAGACTTCACTCTTTGGTTTATTGGCAGCTTAAGGCACTCCAGTACTGCAAGGATTAAGTTTTATGTTTTGAGGGACACCTTTCTGTTTCATGTTCTTGGGAAAGCTAGTGGTTATTAGAGATGTATGGGCAGGTGTGTGACTGGCTTAAAAATGAAAGACTTTTTTTGAATGACTCAGTGTTTATTTTATTTTTATATGTTTTGACTTTCGTTTAACTTTCCCTCAAATCCTTTTCCTTCCAGCTACTCTAAGAAAGGTGCGAGGTTCTCTAAATGTCACCTTAATCCAACATCTCCTCCCCGTGCTCCGCTCCTCGAACACAACACTGCCTATCACTGCAGAACACAGTGGACAAATGTTTCTTATTACACCATAGTTTAAAAGGTATTTTCCAATTACATGAGTATACAACATTTTCTAAACAAATAGTCTAATTTTGTATATGTAGGCAGCTTTTTAATAGGATGCTGCAATCAAAAATTACCATACAATTCTTAAGGCCCAGTATCACAAACATGTTATTAATCTCTTAATGAAAGCATGTGAACTGCTCCATTCTTCACTGTAGAAATCCCTTTCTTTTTTCTTTTTACTAAGTGCAGGTAGCAGATTGTTTTGGCCTATTGGAAACAATTAAATCAAAGTCCATGGGGCTTTCTACAGCTGTATTTAATAGACAAGGGCAGACTCCTTCCTGCTGGTTAAATTGGTTGCTGCGACACACAGCTATTTTTATTTTTGTGTGAAAGTGAGGTTTTGAAACCTTAAAAATAAATTATGGACTTGGCAAGGGGAAAAATAGTTGGTTATAAGTCAGTACAAATGTAGTGCTCTGTATTTACTCTGTAGTGTGTATCTAAATTCCTATTTTGATTCAGGAATTTACCCTGATAGATTAATCTATGTTTAGTGAGAGAAGCAACTCATGCTACCTGTTTCAACAGTGAATTTGCATTAAATAAGATGGGTAAGAGGAAAGCTGAATACCCCATTTGCACATTAAAAGCTGATCATTAATCCTATATTTTAACTCTACAACTGTCAGGAGCTATTATTTCCCAGAGAGCCTGACAGTTCAAGGGATAAACTGGAGAGGGTCCCATTATAAAGGTCTATGAATAGACGTCAGAATAGTTTGCGCATCAAACCCCAAAGGCTATTAAATGTGATACTTTAAGAATCAATTTGTAGCTAAATTAAAGCGGAGGGATGTGAATCCTAGGACAGATTTTAATAAAGCAGAAGATGTAACATATAGAGAGGCATTTTAAATACAATTAGGCAGATGTAAAGATTAAAAAAAATATGTATTATTAACCATAAAAAAAACCCATTGATTTTCAGCCTAGTGCTTGGAAAACTGTGCCACAGTTCGCCACAGCAAAGAGATCAAACAAGGAGAGGTGCTGAAATGCTGCTTTCAAAATTATGTTTTCAAGTGACTCTAGAGCAGATCAATAAGAGAGCTGATGGCTTACGAGCCTCTGAGACAAGTCAACAAATGCAAGGCAAGAAAAGAGGACCAAAGAGCTGTCTTTGTACAAAAAAATTAGTTTCTAACAGAACATCCTGCTGAGTTTTATCTGAGTTCATTAGGCTTGAAGACTGAGATCTGCTAATTCCACATGAAAAGTTCCGGACATTTGCAAAACCAAATCAAATGTGATGCTGTATTTAGGCTTGTTAAGAAGTTGAAGTTAACGCTAAAACTTTCTTAAATGGGCTACGGGGAAACACCGCTGCACAAGCGGTACCATACTCACCCTTTCAGCAAGCCAAAAGAAATCATGTAAGCTCAATGCAGTTCTTGTGAGGCTTTTAAGCACCACACTAGATTGCCCCCCCCCCCCCCCCCCCCCCCCCCCGCCAATGTTAGGAAAAGAACATGATTCTCCAGCATGTTACTTCTGTTTTCCCCCCAAGGGGTCTCAAATGAAGTCAGGGAATCAGGCCTAACAGATATAATTACAAGGGCAGGAGTGCAGAAAGACTGACAACCTCGGTGTACTGGGAACAATTTTGTTATCTCACATTTATTTGTACAATTTCTTTCTCTTAAGGAGTTTATATCCCAGAGTCCTTGAAAAAGGATGTGCTCTAAAAATTGCAGGTATTTCTCTGTGCTCTGAAAAATAAAAGTTGTTTATTATTCAAAGTCGGCTACTAAAATAAGATCTCATAAAAATGAAATCACGGTTCATTTCCATAGCTGAAAATGTAGCTCCTCACTTACTGCAGCTGGAAGAGGTGAAGACAAAGAGAAGTTTATCGTAGACAGTTCCCCCTGGCTGTTCTGTTTAGAGCTAGCTGAGACATGAATGGAAACTCCAGAAAGCCCCTCACTTCGTACTTCACTGGTTATCACAGATTTTAATATTCCAGGGGCGGATAGCTGAAAGCTCTATGCTGTGGGTTGACCATAATGTCTAGTAAATCATTGTCTCTGGTAACTTCAGATTAGTTATTCCTGCCTTTTTTATATTGTCAAATGCAATTAACTATTAACAACTGCATGGTCCACCAATATTTGATTATTTTGAACGGGAGGCATGTATTTGTGTGAAAGTATAAACACACATTAAAGGAACTATGTTCTTTACTGTGTTCTTAAGTCATGTAGGCAAAATAATATAGAAAGTGCTGATACTGTGGATGTCTGTTCACTCAGCCCCTTATATGTGTGCTTTATGGCATCATCTTTAATTGCACAGCCACATACTAATTTTATTGCAAAGCATCACTTACATTTCAGGAATTAGTAGTAATTCCATATTTTGTTACCTTCAAAGCAGTTTGTTATCCCATGCCTTATTTACCGTATGCTATTCAAACGCTTCTCTCAAAAAGGAATAATTAAATTCCTCGTGAGATTTTCTGTGGTAACCAGTTCTGCAATATTTGAATGCTTCATGAACATAAATTAATTTACCTTCCTCTTAGCAGTTGCTGTTGGAACTGATCCCAACCTCACTGCTCTGAGTTCTTAGGATAGTGAAATTTTGGCTTTGCCCCTGTAATCTATCCTAGAATAATATATTCAAGCATGGAATAGTGAGGACACTAGTCTATAACTGAGGACGTGGCATATGGGGTTCAGTTGGCGCTACCAGCTGTGAGAAACCTGAGCATCCTCAGTTTCAGCAGAATCTTCTTAGAATTTAGCGACTCCAATTGAAGAGGTAGTGATGGAACATGTGCAAACTGCGATTTTTCACAGACTTATAACACAGCCAAATGTATAACGAGAATAGCAAAAGGCAAAGCCCTAGCACAGGGAGCCTCTTCATATTTTTCAGACTCTGGCTTCAAATTGTGGAGGTGCTAGAACAATTGCCAGAGAAGATCCAGAATGTTTCAAGATGGGCAAAACAACCTGGTTTCTGTTAACCTCACTCTCAGAAAGAGCTAAATAGTTTTGGCTGAAATTTTCATTAAAATTTGAGCCTGAACCAGGTGCTCTGCATGCAAATTACAGCAGAAGTGGCTAAACTCTGATAAAATTTAGCTGTCTGCCAAGACAGGCTTATAAAGGCAAAGTGTCGGGCGATTTTCCCTTTGAACACTCTGCATATACACAAATGTGAAAATCTCATTACGCGTAATGCCATGCATGGGATATAAATGTGTAGGTGCCTTGTAGGTACAAACGTGCTTGTGCAAATATACGCGAAGATCAAACGTTTTGTCATGTTTAAGATTATCACCTACAGATAGTCACCGTGTGTAATTCGGCATCAGTTATGCAAGCACACAAGCCTACTGCTCGTGAGCCACTCGGCAACAATGCTACCTCTGATTTCGGTAAGAACAAGATGGCCAGGATTATAATCTTATTAAAAGAGAATAGATTCAGAAATCGTGTCCTGCTTTTGTTAAATGCAGCACTGGTAGGTTACATGGGTTGCTTATGGTTTGAAATGCCAGTTATGTATCTGGCTTGCAAAAATAATTCGATTCATTTGAGAAATTCTAAATATTACCATTAACCGAACTTTCTTCCTTAGGCCCATAAATCCAGGTATATTAAAAAAAAAAAAACCAAACCAAAACTTGTGTTTATCACCTGTGCAGAAGTTCCTGTTGTCTTTTACTGCAGAGAGCCAAGTGTAATCACCATGAGAGGAAACGAACCAGTTCAACAGCAGCCTCAGCAGGAAAGCTGACTGCCAGGTGCATGGAGTGTAAGACTATCTGTGCTAGCTATGTATGCACCAAGGGTTAGATCTGCATTAAAACAGTGCTGAGTTGGAGGGAAAAGGATGAAAGAGAGGATAGGTAGACACCTACCCCACGATCCCATCTCTGCCTGCTGGAGAGGTTTGGGTTTCACAGCAGAAACACAAATACAGCATGAAGCTAAATAATTAAAGCCTGGCATTACGGGCCAAAGTCGCTTCTTGTTATCGGGAGAGTATTTTTTTGTGTGTAACAGACAAAGCTTATTTTGCAAGGTTTTAAATGTGTTCCTAAGAGAAAACATAATCTCTTCTAGCATTTGCAAAACTTACATTACCTCGGGAAAAAAAAAAATACCCGACACCCCTGAGCACATGGGCTTATCTGCAACCTAATACTGTTATTGTAAGGGTTTGTATAGCTCACTTCCTGCCTTTAGGCTTACATAACAGGATATTTAAATTACAAAGACAATGAAGAAACGAGGCAAAATGCTCTTGATATTAAAAATATTCTAGTTGCTTTACTGCTCTAATTCCCCATGAAGTGACTCACAGAATTAATGAGTAAACACAAGGTCACTCCTAGAGTCGCGCTGCCTAAACAAACTACAGGCAAATTAAAGGCAGCCAGCAGGCAGGTTCAGGGTTTATCAGCTGTCCCACTACGCTGTGAAGAACGTATAACTTACTATTATAATGGCAGCCCCTACCCCTTACTACTGTTAACAGTCTGTCACTGTTTCCATTGTTAACTTGGTCTTTGGGGTTTAATATCTCACCTGTATCAAATTGCATCGGGTTGAAACTTGGCACGCAGGTGTGTCTGGATGGTACGCCTTTTTTTTTTTTTTTTTAAAACAGCAAAATTAAATTGTATCAAGCAAGGCTGAGGAATATATTTTTTTTTCCTTTACTTTCAGGCACTGTTTATTCACTTCCCAAATCCGAACACAAACAAAAGTTTAACTTTTCACTGAAAAAGCCCCTAAGTATAATTCAGTGGGTCCATTGAATCTTTTGGTTTCTATTCAGTTTGTATTGACAGGGCTATTTTTGTCCTTAGAGGTCTTTATGTGAGTGGGCACTTCTCGGCTTACGCTTTCCTGATCTACCACCCTGGAGAACTGACAGAAACCGAACTAACCCATACTGGATTGACATTAGACCCTGTTTTTTTCTCTGGCTTGTCTTTGGGACAGACTTTGTGTTCTATTCAAACTATATTTATTCGCTTTTAGCTGTGTGACCGCCTCTCTCCAACTGCACAGCCAACTCAAGGAAGGTGCAAAAACGCTTCGGCAGAGATTGCTGAATGGATATAATCCTTGTTATTCGCTGTGTTAGGTAAAAACGCCAAAACACAATTCCAAGCACTGGTACCATGCATGACTTGTGCCATGGCTTGCTCTGCCTGGGTCAGAAAAGGTCTCAGAGTATTTCATTACAGCAGTAGCGAGCGCAGCTCTCTAAACCTACCGACCCATTTTGCAGCTACAAAAAATGAGGCTCGGACAGCAAAACCGACTTATTCAGCAAGTGGGTGGAGTGCCCCCCTCCCAAACCCAGTGCATACAGCTGCAACGGGTCAGACCCAGCACAGCACCTTGCAAGCAGGGGAGAAATGCGCTATCCCTGCATCCCACGCGGCCAGGCAATCCCCGGGGAGAGGGAAACACGGTGCATGCCGTACCACAGCCAGACAGTAATCACCTGGGATCTCGATGAGCCACCTCAGCTCTGCCAGGCAGCACGGACCTTCCTCTCTCCTCACTCACCTGCTCGGCAGCGGGCTCTTCAACCGCGCCTGCCCCTACGCCGGGACCCAAGCTGCGCAGGGTGAAGAGAAGACGAGTCTTACAAACCCTTGGTACAGACTGAGTACCTACGTGTGCGCAGCTCACGTGAAATTCAACTTAGATTAATAGCTGGAGTTCTAAACCCGTTTTGCATTAGCGATGAAAAAAATGCGCTAGTATGTGGATGAATGTAACTCATTCATGGGTTTACGGGCCCAAAGGTCAGGGAGTGGAGGACTCTGCAATAGCTTTGATGGTTACAGTCTTCCATTCATATATCTGATTAAGTTCAAGTGTAAAACTCACGGAATTTCCCATTAACTGTACATCTGAGGAAGCTGCTGAATGCACTTACGCGAGTCCAGATAAGCAGAAACTTTAGGTTATACAAACTAGTTACACATCCCCTTGCTTTTGATAAAGCAGCAAGAAGGACAGCAGGATTGAGCTAAATAAACGGCGTTAGATGAAGTAATGCCTTTTTTGGACATTTTCCACTTTGCATTTGGAAGACAGGAGGATCTGGAAAACCACATTTTTTTGAAATATGGTGGGAAATGATTAAATAAGAATGTTGCTGTCAGTCTCTCATAATGCAAATCTTACAGGGTCTGGAAATCACCAGTGAACTTCGGAGAGAATTTTACCCTTAATATGGACTAAACACGTTTGGTAGTCAAGGAGAAAACACTTGGCTACCAACCAAGCAAATACTTCCTTTTAAAAATGTTCTAGTGAGCAAGTGCAAAATGAGGTCATTCATGCAAATATCCCATTCACTGGCACTTTTTTTATAACCAGATTATGGCTACTATGCCTGCCCTACAGCAGAGTGGCGTGGGCTCTTGAGTAGAAAACTCTTGAGAGTAAAACCACCGTGGTTACATACTCCTTGCAGAAGCACTTGTGCTCACTTTCATTCAGTTGGAAGGGGCCGCACTGAAATTAGGGGTGTGCTGAGGTACTGCTAATGCTCTGCCGCGTTGTCTCCTCCAAGAGGCAAAGGTGGGAACAGAGCAGCTTTCAGGAGCAGACGTCGAGCCAGATGGCGGGCAGGGGTCTGCAAAACCAGCCAGCTTTATCCCGGGTCCCGCGGCAGAGCAACTGCCCACCCCCTGGCTGAGATCTCACCCATCGCCCGGCTCCGTTTCTTACAGCTGCCGGCAGCGGGGGGAGCAGGGGATCACGTTCAGCCGGTCCCACCAGCTTCCACTCGCTGACCTCGCATGGACTTGGCGCTGGGACCACCGTAACGGTGGCTGGGGTTACACGGCAAGAGAGCGCTGCCGGGGGGGTCCTGGCCTCTCTTCACAGTCCCTTCGCCCCCTTCTTCCCATCTATGCTTTATGCTGTCTCTCCTACAGACTGCAGAAGTACAGATGCACGTGTTAGGTCAGTTCTACCTAGCGCAGCCTTCAGGGAGTTAAGCACCAAACGGTGAACCCAACTCTCTTTAATTCTGTAAAACAAACAAACAAACAAACAAAGAGAAACTTTAGCTTTAGTGACTACACAGGCACACCAAATGGAGTTGCCAGTACACACTCGTATGCATCCTTCTTCCGTGGAGAGACAAAACATTGGCTTGGACTGTACTGACAGCATCATTCCGCGAGCATTTTTGGCAGCGTTGTTACCACACTCATTTTGCAATGTATTATTTTTATTACACCGAGTCCCATCAAAATAAATAGGATCCTGGACTCCTTAGATGATAGAGGGATTTGGCATGAAATGTTCTAATGTCTTAGGGAAAAATATGTGGGATATTACACCGCAACATACTTCATAGCAATAAAAGTATGACTAGCGGTACATCTTGTATTACGAGAACATCGTCGTACTCGTGATGTGAAGAGCAGATCTACTGCATTTGACTTTATTAAGTGTAACCCTTTTATTATATAAAACCCCTAGGAGAGAACGGGATGCTTGCACCATTGATATTAATGGGATCCTTTGCAATAAAAACAGTACTCGGGTATCTTTTGCACAGCAGAAGGAATCTAAGGGTTGCTGGCATATGTGATAAGTGCTTTATTGAGTGAGTACATCGCCGCTTTTGTCAGAGAAGCAAATGAAAATGTAAATAGAAAGAAAAAAAAAAAAGATGAGGTATCACTCCACAAGAACAACATTCAAAACAAAGCAGCAGCATCCAAATAGCCTGTTCATCTCCTTAGGAAGCGAGATAAGTATTTTAGAATAAAAGTGCTGCTTATTCCCGAGCGAGGCACCCACGTAGGGAACTGCTTTAGTTTGGTTATTCTGCAAACAATTCCGATAGCAAAAGCTATGCCAGCCGGCTTCCTCGGAGAGGAGGGGGGAGGAGGTCTTAACTACATTAGGAGCCTTTTGTTGGTCTGATATGGCTATATTCCCCGCCGCACTGGTGTTCAGCAGGGTTTCCGGGATAAAATAGAAATCCAAATGCTCCTTTCTGTCCGCTTGAAAGTTTGTTCTGGTTTGAACAGAATTTGTGTACTTACCGGACAATTGAATAGTGTAGTTTAACACTCGGCCTTTTCTGTGCTCGTTTTAAAACACAGGGGGGAAAAGCAAAGGGGATTATACTGTAGGAAACAGAGAAGCAAAAGTGCACGTTCAAAGTACGCTGCATATGACCAAAATATCTTCAAATCCTCGCCACAGAAGTTGCTCAAAACCTCGCCGTCTCTAAGTAAGGCCTTTGTTGACATGAGTGCCTCACTTGTTACTGAACGCTCCGGGTTTATTAGCTTTGGAGTTTAACAGAGGAAAAAGGCAAATGCCTCGCAAAGTCTGTACCGGACCGACTTCCCTAATTCACTTCTGTCTTTCGAACCCAATGGAAGCAACAAACTAGAAGCCTTCTGCAATTTTTTGTTAAAAGTTAGGATAAATTTATGCCGATAATTTTACGCTAATGATCCCGGGCGTTTGTTTCAGCCTCTTTCTCTCAGCAGAACGAATTCTCCCGGTTGATTTGTGGATCCAAACGTGGAAAAAGGCGTCATGAATTTTGCGTGATTTATGGGGAAATTAGAAAAGTAGCGAATTTGGCATAAAATTGTACAGGGAAGAAAAACGGTCTATCAGCAATGAAAGAAATAGTGGGAAGTTTTTGGAAGAGTTCCCGTTCTCAAAATAATTTTCCCCAGAATTGTGCATCTTTATTATGACTTATACTGTTGCAAACTACTGCATCTTCAGACGTAATCATTGTACTTTTACTCATTTTTAATTTATGCCAGCTCAGAAATACAGGCTGGAATGCACAGTTTTAGGAGCAGCAGACACACAGCAACATCTTAGCTACCCACCCTAATCTAGTATTGCATGATTTGACTTTAAAAGGTGGGTGGCAGCGGCTAATGCCACACACTTCTGATTCAGACGATATCCAGAAGGTGGAAAAAAGGTTTGGGAGCTTCTGAATCCTGAGTTTTTGTCTGGCTCACTGAAAGGTTAGAAAGCACTGGCAAACATTTTCTCCAGCCTGTGAATGGATCCGTGTGGATGGACCTTAGTATAGGTTGTAGTGCATCTCTGCAGTGAGGTAATAAAATCTGGGATTTAGACGCGAAAGCATCTCTGTTTCTTATTTGCGAGTTCTTGTGTGCTTTCAGAAAAATAAATATCTGACGCTGGTTAAGTTTTTCTGTTTCTTCTGCTGCTCGTCATTGCAGATCCACATCCTAAGGCTTACGGCGTATTATGTTACAGCCAACCAACTAACTTCCTCTTAAACATGTTACTTCTACTCTGTTGCTCCTGATATTGATGGCTATTTTGACCTTTGCAGTTCTCTAATTACTGAAGCCTTAAAATAGTACACGTCAGGTAAAATATTCCCTTTTTGAAGTTCCTTTTTCCTCGCATGCCTGAGCTGAAAGACCATATAAACCAAGATTATTCAAACACTTAGACCACTGCACAAAATGTCAAGGGAAATTTTGTTAGCGAGAACAAGCGACTGTTTTGTTCCACTTTTACTTTTGAGGTATTTTTTACTCAGCAGAAGATGATAGTACATCGATGCATTTGCCATGCTGCTACAGAAATGGTTCAAAGCCTTCCCCTTATTAACCTCCAGAAATGAACACTGGCGAAACTATTTTTTCTGTATTCCTTTATTTCAAGTTCGTGAAACGTCACCGAATAGCACGTTGTTTAGAGCTAGCAAACAGTTTCCCCAGTTGTATCGAGCGGCACATTTGCTGTCTCATCAGAGGTCATTTTTAGCTATTGTACCTCTTTGTCTGGTCCAGTTAGAAAAGCGCACAAGCACTCCGGTACTATCAGTTATGCTTGGAGGAACATAAGAAGGGCGAGGGGGAGGGGAGGCGACACAAACTCCGAAATAGCCCGCTTCTTTGCTTCGAGAGAGCATAACCCACTAACAGCCAGGTCCAGCCTGCCAGAAAATCGGTGGACTGCGGTATTACGGTCAGTAGACAGCATGAAAAACCCCAGGCCACAGAAATATGCCCTCCCAAAGATCTCTTTTTTTTTAAAAAAAAAAAAACCTCTTAAAAGTGGCATCCTTATTGAATTTGTCTTCCTGGAAATTAATTCTACATTGTGGCCTAGTTCTTTTTTATTTCTGAACCTATTATGGGCCACATCTGTGGAAGTCTGTATCAGCTATTCTGAAACCAGCTGCTGCTGAGATTCTTTCAGTTAAGCTGAAATTAAGAACAGGTTTGTGGGCTCCCTACCTGCTGTGAAGCCGTGATGTAGTTTATAAAATTACATATGGGTGAGAAAATCTGACTGCCAGGGCTGGAAAAGTTGGTACTATATACAGCATTTAGCATGAACCTAAAATAACCACGTACACTGAGGCTGTACGTACTTTGCAGTATTAACTTTTTCTGCTCTCTTCCTCAGTGTCTTTGTAAAAGCGAAGTTGAGTAACGCGATGTAAAAAAATGTGGGTTTGAGAGGATCAAAGCACAAAAATCAAAATCAGGCTATACCCTAGCAACTGTCTTGACAGTAGGGACAAATATGAAAGACATTAGAGTCAAAAATGTTGATTTTTCAAGAAAAGTCTCCGGATTATTTCTGCCATAAGGAAAAGCTCATTACGTGCCATCAATGAGATGATGGAGACAAACACTGATCATCTTTTATTGTTAAAGCGATTCCATTAATAGCAAGGGGACAACTTGTACGAGCAGAAGGTAAAGAGGATATGACCACATCCTGACACCCCATACAATTTGTCATCAGCTATGCCCAAGTCGCTTATTGTGGTTACATGTTAATAGATTCTTCAGATCCCAAAATACGTGCAGCTCTCCGAACGGAAAATTATTTTCAAATCCATTTGCTAGGTTTATGCCCGACTAAATTAACGTGGTGCAAGAGCTTGACCTCAATCCATGCAGACCCAGAGTACACCGGCGTGCAAAACTCTGCTGGGTCGCGGTGCGTTTTCATAGCGCAAACTTTGGAAGCAGCCCGACACCGCAGAGCTACTGAGGCACGATTAAAGACGAGAGAAAGATTTTTGCGGTGCACGTGAGAAGTCGATGTATTTTATCCAAGCGTATACGCTTGTTATTGATTGAAACCATTTTGTTTCAGAGTGAAATTTGTGCCACCCACGTAAGCTCTGAAAGCACACCAGTGTTACAATGGCCCATTTTAATTGGAGTCAGAAATGTTAGTTTCTTGCTAAAAAGCATCACTGGGAATATTTCTGCGTGGTGATCTGCAGACGTACATGGGTATTAGAGCCGCCTGCGCCTTCCAGCTTGTAACTTCTGCACATGCTCTTTGTATTTCCCAATATACCAAGAGAAAGTCTGGTTTAGAATTTAGAAGACTAATACAAGGTTATTTGTCGTCAGGCTTTGCGTGCTCTTTTTTTTTCTGACCCAAGCACTCTTTGAAAGCAAAATCTCTGGTTTAGATTAAAACAGACATATATATTGTTTTATTGGCAGAACTGGAGAACTAACTATAAAGCTAAGGGCTGTGTTTAGAAAGGGTCGTTGAGAGACAGATATGATGGGACACCCCAAGGAAAATGCCAGTCCGAGTCCTGAGAGACAGATTCCTTAAAAAAATCAAGAGCCGTTAGCCATCCTGGATTAGCATTATTGAGACACGTTCTCGAAATTTCAGATAGATTTGTAACAGCGAAAAATACTCATCGGCACAAAACCGGAGCAACTCCAAGCAAGCATAACAGCGAAAGCTAAAGCAACTGACTCCTCTGGATTACGTTCCCTTGAATATATCTGTGTGTGTGACACGTATATGCACATACACGCACACACACACGTATATGAAATGTAATCCGAACTTGGCTTGTTTGCCTGCCTTGAAGTATTTATATATGCGTTCAGCTTTGCTTTTAGAGAGACGGCCTTTTTTCCTTGCTGTGCTACGATGGTGTTTCTCGGGAACCTTTTCTTATCTAAACTTCCACCAATCATTCCTAAGGCTAAGTTATGCAGACAAGTCATCGCACAGACTTTCATCAAAATGCCATTTTCCTTAACTTGAGAAAGCCTGGTCCCAAATGCTGAACAAATAATTTATTAGACCATAGCAAAAGTAAATAAATGTTTTCCTGCTCCAAGTATTTCATTAGCCAGAATTATTATACATGCGAGTCTATAAATAGCAAAACACGTATCGAGCCATTAATATCGCTGACATTCTCATACGAAATACTGTAATTTAAAGAATTTGAAACGGGAGGACATCTCCTGGAAGATTTCTGGCGAAGATAAAGTGGGTAAACAGTGTCTGCAAACAGATTAATCACCCATGGTAATGGTACGTTACTAACGATTAGAAAATTAAGAATATCTTCTCTACCTGAAATGTCTAACGACACGGACGATATTATGAAAATACATTTTGCATATCTTTTAAGTCGACAAATTCTTATACCACTCTAGTTTTGCTTTTGAAACCCAGAAGTGCTGGACTCAGCAGAAGAAATGTGAGAAAATCTCCTATTTAAATTTACATGGACAGAGGAACTCTGCTAGTGACTTTCCGTGAAATTAATATGCCGCTTGATTGTTTTTAAAGTCTCTGCATCTTCTGAATTTTTAATTGCCTTTCCATTAAAGTGGAATACCCCTCACTTACTAAGCTTGAGATGGGTTCTCCAGTCCTTTCACCGCCGCAGCCTCCATATCCCATTTGTTTATGGGAACAAGGAGTGCAAGAGTGGGCCCTATGGAAGCAAATATGGAAAATATTAAGCATTTTAAGCATTACTCCATCAAGTAATAGAGTGAGCCCCGCGTTGCGTATTCTCGTGTTGTACCTTCTAAGGAAAAGAATCTATACAGACTATGAGAGAAAAGGAGTAGGTCGTAAAAATCACATTTTTACGTGGAGGAGTTGGGAAGTCTCATGCACCGTTCATTGCTCTGACTTGTCAATTTTCACCATATGGAAATTATTAGCTTAATACTGTAGTTCTAAATACTGCCTGGGAATGCTGATTTATAATGGATTTCTTACTCTTTGTGTAAAGAAATGCTAAACTACTATATAAACTGTGATTAGAGAATCTACACTCTCGTGTTACAGGCCTGTGCCTGGGGTGAATTCTTCAATTTTAGAGAGGTGACGTCCGCTCCGGTGCACTCGCAGGTAAATCCGGCATCAGTGAACTCGGAATTCCCACAAAACGCTGCCCGTCTGGAGTAACTGGGAACACAATTTGGCCTGCGATTGAAAAAGCGTGCAGGAAAGATGCTGATGCATAAGGAACAAAATCCAGACATTCCAGATACGTTATTTACTATTGAGGCAATTAAAACCACTACCTGAATGGAACGAAGCTGCCTTTGAAGGACGGGCAAAGCGCATTTTTTAAAGCGCGTCCTCGCTGTATTTTGGCCAGCTGCTCTGCACGCCCGATAATCTTTTTTTCCTGTGAATTAGAATTAAATTTGATTGTCCCAAATACATCCCACTCGGCCATTCATGCTGAAAGCAGCAACAATTGTCAATGACCTTTAACACGCCTGCTATTCAAATTAGTGCAGATCATTAATCACACATAGCTTACATTTTATGATTCGTGTATCCTTCATTACCAACTTTCCCTCTCGCTCGCTGCCCCCCGCCCCCGCCCCTTTCCTTTATTCCGAGGGTTCTGGTAATAAGCGCTGGAAAGGGCAGGATTTGTAAGTCCTCCCCCCCCCCCGCACCCGGCCCCAATTTTGTTTGCTTCGGGAGCAGTTTGCGTCCCAAGTGCAAGACGGGGCTGGAAGGAGGCAGGGCCGGGGCCGGGGGGGGGGGGGTAGCCCCGGCGGGGTGCCCGGAGCCGGGGTGGCCGGCGGGGGGGGACACACGGACACACGGACACACGCTCCGGCGGCCCGGGGCGCTCAGTGGCGTCGAGATAACACCGAGCCTCCGTCAAAAGTCCTCCTTGTCAATTCTACGTCATCGCACGTTACGAGACAAAGAAAGAAAGAGGGGGGGAAAAAAAAAAAAAAAAAAAAAAAAAAGCCTCCACACCCTTGATGTCTAGTACCGAGCTTTAGCAGATTAAATTAGGCTTTCCAGCCATAGACTAAACATACTCCCCTCGCCCGTGGCACACATATTTGGCGTGATTAAACCGAGCTTCGCAAACACGCAGGAAAACAAGGATCGAACTTTTGAGACGTAGGGGCGGTGGTGGGTTTTTGTTGGGTTTTTGTTGGGTTTTGTTGGGGGGGGGTGTGTGTGTGTGTGTGTGTGTGTGTGTGTGTGTTTTTTTTCTTTAAAAAGCCATATGGCAGATTGATTTGTTCGGAGGTCTTTCAACTTCCCCAGCGTGGCTGTTGAACAGTATTCCTCTTTGATCTTGATTGAGGACTTTAATGTTGTTGTTTCTGCGCGTTTCAATAGATCCATAAATATTTTACCAGTGGAATTCGCCCCCCCCCGCTAAAAAAAAAAAAAAAAAAAAGTTTCTAATAGAAATGCATCTGGGGCAACCCCCGCCCGCACCTTTCGCAGCCGAGGTACGTGGGAACCGGGGCGGCGGCGGGCAGAAGCGCGGCTCGGCGCCCGCAACAACGCGGCGCCCGGCGGAGGGGCGGCGCGCCCGGCTTCCCCCCGCCACCCCACCCAAGCCACCCCCGCTCCCGCCGCGCCCGGCCAGCGGCGTGGCCCCGGGCGCGGCGACACCCCCGCGCCCCAACTTTTCGCCGGGGGGACAACAGTGGGGGCTGCGCGCCGGCCAGGCCATTGCGGGAGCGGGAGCGGGAGCGGGAGCGGCGGGGCGGGCGGGGCGCGGCGGGCGCGGGCGCGGCGCGCGGGCGCGGCGGGCGCGGGGGCGGCGCGCGGGCGCGGGGCGCGGCGGGGGCCGGCGGGCCGCCCCCGCCCGCGCCAGTGGAGGCGCGCGGCGGATCATGTGCAGCTCGCTGCCGCTCGCATGCGGCGCGTGGTTTCACCTTCAGGGCGGCGGGCGGCTCCGCGCGCCCTTCCCCGAGCGCTGCCGCCGCCGGCGGAGGAGGAGGTGAGGGCCGGCCGGGGGGGGGGGGGTGGTGTCCTCGGACTTGCGGCCGTAAGGGGAGGGGGGAAACCCAAAAACTTCGCGCCCCCCCTGCCACCCCGAGAACGGGGACTGTCGCCCCGGTCACCGGAGCGGCTCCAAAATGGTAACTTCGCGCTGTTCGGCGAGGAGGAGGTCGGGTTTGCTGCAGTGGTGGTGCCGGGGGCGGGGGGGGGGGCTTGCGGGCTCTGGGAGCCTTTTGGCTTTGTACGCTCCGTCAGGGACGGGGGGGGGGGGGCGGACTGCGATCCTGATCCATTAAGAAACAAAGAACAAATTGCCTCACTTTAAAGTAAAACGCTTCGGCTAATGAAGGTGGGTGATGGGTCTTGGAGCCCCGAGTAGCCACTTAAATTATTGGGGTTTTTTTCTTTTTTTTTTTTTTTTCCCCCTCCCCCCTCCCCCGGTAGCACCGATTCGGCGTGTGCCTGAAGTGCCCGGTGTGTGCGGGGGGGGGGGTGTGTGTGTGTGTGTCCCCTTGATTTTTAGCCACTCTGCGCTGCCTTGCGAGTCGGTGGCTGCCTGATCCCCGTTACCGAAGTACACAGTTTATCAAAGGAAGTTGGGGGTGGGCGGGCAGAGAAAACAATTATTCACGTATAGACAGCGAGAAGGGCTCGGAGGACAATGTCTCCGTGGCGATTATTTCCAGAAGAGGAAAATAGCCCATTTGATGTGGGTGGGGTGGGGAGAGAGGCAGGGAGTTTAATGTATATGTTAAAAAAAAAAAAAAAAAGGGGGGGGGGGTCGAGGAGAGGGGGGGAAGGGGAGGCAGAAAAGAAGAATAGAAATAATGCAGTTCCAGACATTTTGTTCTATAAAAGCTTTCCTCCTCCCTCCCCCCCCCCCCCCCCCCCCCCCGCTACTGTCTTCGGTGATAATTAGCATAGCGCCTAGTCGCGATCCTAATGCGAATTAAGTACTTGGGCAAGTTGAGGAAAGTTTGGATGGGTAAACTTTGCTATAAGGGAACAAGGTGGGGTGTTAAAATAGGCAGTACGTGTGGGGAGGCGTGTGGAGCATGACAGCCGGCCGTTGTTTTTCCCCTCCAACGAGCTAACCTCTGCAATTAACTGCTGGAGACAAACCCTGTGTTTTAAGCCGAAAAGTGTCGGTTTGGAGTCAGCACCATTTATTAGGAGCGTTAATAAGCTCCCAGCAGCAGACAGGGATCTTCTGGGAATGCGCATTGTGTGTGCCCACAGCTTATCCTTTACATTACCCCTATAGATACGGAGGCGCTCGGGCGCTGGGCGTGCAAAGATAATTTTTGCTCGGGCTACTTTCTAAACATTAATTCTGGCCTTTATTTAATCCAGATGCAGGGTTCCCTTCCCCCCCCCCCCCCCCCCCATTTGCTGCCCTTATTGTTGGTTTACATTTTCTGAAAAGGCGACTGGTGTAACCTGTGGAATTTGAAATGCAAATAAAAGCCTGTGGGAGTTGAGGCAGAACAAATCAGCATTTATAAAGTGAAAAAGATTTAATGTCTTTGAAACCATTGCGAGATTTTTTTTTCTTTTTTTTTTTTTTAATAAGAACTGAATCGTGACGTCAAGTCGTTTGGGAAAGATTTTTTTTTTTTTTTTTTTTTAATGTCTGAAACGCGGGTATGCGAAGTGCTTACAGGAAAAACAGATTACAAGATTAACATCTGTTAACATGATCGTTTATCTCCAGCCAAAAATAGGTCAGTCCTTTCTTAAGGAAACACGATTGCTGGGCGCATGATTAAATAATGAAATTAGGCTGATGAGTTCATAAATTAGAGGCCGTGCCGACGCGCGTTAGGATCCGACCTGTGACAAAAATATGTAATTGGGGGTCCGCCGGAGAGCGGTGCCAGGTCAAAGTCCCTTTTTGGGGAGAGGGGCAACTCTCGCCTCTTCCTCCTCCTCCTCCTCCGCCTCCTCCTCCTCCCCCCCCCATCGCCGGGCGCTCCCCGCCGCCCCCCCGCTCGCCGCCGGCAGCGTCTCCCCCCCCCGGGGAGCCGAACTCTCCCCCTGCGAGCGAAGTTTCCTCGGCGGGGAGGGGAGCGGGGGGTGCTGTGCCGGCGCGGCGCGGGGGGGGCCGGCGACGGACGGACGGACGGACAGACAGACGGCCGCGCCGCGAGCCCCCGCCCGCTGGCCGGCCCCCGCCCCGCCGTGGGCGGTGCCAGCCCCGGGGGCCGCCCCCCCGCCCCGCCCCGCCCGGCCCCGGGGTGTCGGGGCGCGGCGAGGTGGGACGAGGAGCCGCCGGGCCGGGCCCCGCTGCCTTCCCCTGCCCCGGCGCCGTGCGCATCCTCCGCCCAGCCTCGTCGTGTACATCCCCCCGCCGTGGTGGGGTTGGATGGGTTGGCCTTTTTTTTTTTTTTTTTTTTTTTTTTGGAAGTGGATGCAAAAGTGCCCTTCTGAATAGTCTCCTCGGGCCCGGCGGTGCCATCGATATTTTTTTTTTTTAATTTTTTTTTTTTTTTTTTTGAGGCGGATTTGCAGATTTCTAGAGGAAGGTCGCAGCTCTTTGAAATCGTGGGCTGGCTGCTCTGCTCTGGGCTGGCTCCTCGGCGGTCGGGGAGAGGGTCCCAGAAGCCTGCCCGGCAAAGGGCTGCTGCGCTTTGGCCCCCTGCCACGGACTTTATTTCATGCTTGCTGCACTAAATGAGTTAACAGCCAAGGGGTTTTTCATTAACTCGACTTGGCAACCGTGTATTTGGTTGGCTTCCCCCCCCACCAGCCCCCCAAAAAAGAAAAAAAAAGCATAATTTTAAGCAGAAGCTGAATGGTTAAGCGTGGGTTGATTTTGGAGGGGGTCTGTTTTTCAAGTTCTTCTGTCACATTTCCTTTGTGCCCCACTCCCTGTGCGTGGCATGTGGGTAGGCTGATAGCTCAGAGTTCTGTTTTGCAGGGCGTGTGTGTCTTGGTTTTTTGACCATTGCTTTCCCACGGTGCATTAAGGCCCCATGTGTCCTGGAGGGGACCAAGCAGGAGGATGCTGACCCTGAGAGAGTGTGGTGACCTGCAGCTGCTTCCCCTTTATCTCCCCCCTCAGCCTCACCAGGGGTGTGTGGATGGGGCCAAGGGGTGTGTGTATATGTACGTGCTGAGGGGCACACTGTTGCATGCAGGGCAGGTGCATGTGGGGCCGAGGGGAGTTGCTGCAAGCGGGACAGGGGGTGTGCGTGTGTGCATGCATGCAGAGCCAGGGATGGGGTACGTCGCATCGCTGCACATGGGCCAGATGTGTGTGCCTGCAGGTCCTGCTGGGTGTGGGGGGTCTGGGTGTGCGTGTGCACACCAAGGTGGGGATCGTGTGGGTGCAGGTGTGTGTATGCAGTTGTGCAGGGGCTGGCGGGGGGAGTGCTTCATTGAGGCAGGTGCATGTGTGTACTCATGCACGTGTGTGTGGGTGGTGCTGGGGCTGTGCCCCATGGACGGGTGTGGGTGGTAGTGGGTGCAGCTCCAGTGAGGCCCCTCGTTCTTGCCCCTCAGGCTGGCTGCTGCTAGCGGGTCAAAAATAACTGTATTGCAAGAGGCGTTGGGCATTTTGGGGGGAGAACAGTGCTGGGGAGTGGTGGTGGTGATGGGAGCAAAGGTTTCATCGAGGTGGGGAGTATTTTGCGAGTTTCGCTCCTGTAGTTTTGCCCATGGCAGCTGGCCGGGACGAGTCATCTCTCAGTGAGCGCTGCCGCTTTGTTTCCTACCAGTGTGTCCTTCAGCTCTGTCACAGCAAACCCACGGCTGGCCGGCCTGGTTGCATGCTGCTCTGCACACCCCATCTTGTCCTGCTGGGCGGTGAGGAGAGGTGGGCCATGGTGTTTTTTGGAGCTTTCCCCCCAGTAAAACGGGAAGCTGAAGTTGTGTAGGAGCACCTGTGGTGTAATTAGTGTTATGATGCAGTTATTCCAGGAAACGTCTTTAGTTTCACAAGAGTAGCTGCCATAGCCACCTTGAATGAGCTCTGTACAGTAAAGTGATTTGTGTTACTGGCATGGTGTGCACCTTTGCTAGCTCCTGGTGTAAAATACTTTTCAGGTATCTCTTAACAACTCTTGCCTGGGATTTGTTTTCAAGCCCTTAGTTCCTATAAAACTGAGTGATGCTGAAGTGACATGTAGTTAATGTTAAGTACTATGTGGTCTGTGTGAACAATAGGGTGTGATAACCCCCCTCTAAACTCTTAGTTTAATATGCAAAGATAATGCTTACAAAAGAAAAAAAGAGAAAAATTAAGCATCGGTGAGAGTAACATTGTCTTAAGGAATGATCTGACAGAAGGGTAGCCAAAACATGTTCAGAGAGAGGAGTGGTGTTTGTTAGTGAGGCTCCTATCTGAGCTCAGCATGACCTTCGCGACTAAAACAGTATGCATCAAGAGCTGCATACCGTCCCTCTGTGAATGTGAATGACGATTTCTCTGTGCATCATAGAAAAGAAAACAGTTTACATCGCTAAGGTGAAAGCTGCTGATGGTTATTTGCAGGTGACCTCGGTAACAGTATAGCTGGCTGGCATGGAGCAACAGCAGTGACATACAACTTTTGTAGATTGGCATTTTCCTGTGAAAGTGACTAATGTCTTTCCTTTAAAACAGGTTCATCATATGTTTTTATAGTTGGTCATAGTATCATGCTGTCACCAAGATTTAATAATAGCAATTATCAGTACAGAAGTACTCATTGAAGGGGTGAAAACGATTGTGCCGTTGTTCTGAATCTTTGTTCAACTGCCTGTGAGTGCAGCCACCCCTCATTTTAGCAAACAGAGATGTTTATGTCCTAGCACTTTACAGATCTGCTTCGGAAGGAGGGATGTTGGCTTCAGTTGACTGAAAAATGGGTACCCTTTAATGCACCTTGCCGTGGATACTTGTGTAGCCGGTACCAGAGGGGGGAGCCTGGAAGAGTATCGTCAGACAAATGTCGTAGTCACCAACTCTTGCAAACTTTGGGCAGTCTGCTTATTCAGATTTTTTTTTTTTTTTTAAACGTCTTTACATGCAGGTGACTTCAGCAGAGTTATCTGTAGTTAGCTGTGGTCTTAACTGGCAAGTTTTACAGTGAGAGCCCACCTAATGGGGGGATCTATATTTAGTATGATCCACAACCTGTCAACTTTGAAAGACCTCGCTTCTGTGAAGACTTAAATTCATGCCAAGTACTTCCAGGACTTCTCTGGGATTACATACAGTATGCAAAATGAGCCAATGCATAGGCTTTTGTGAGACCAGTGGCAAAGTCTGTATATGTGTACTCAAACTGGAAAGCTGAGTTTGACTATATTGTTTCTTAAAGTCATCAAAACAGAAAGGTGAAATAGAAAGTGATTGCACTTTACAGGAAGCAACTTGTCCAAGCTTGCAAATTTTACAAGTAAAATGTGCCTGTTTAACTTTCTGAGACACAAGTATGAATTTGTAGATACATACCTTTGAGCCTGAATGGGCATTAGATTTCGGCACAGAAAGGGGAAATGGACTGATACTGTTCTTCATAGCTGTGTCATGTTCCTCAGTTGAGTAAGGGTGTGCACAACCCTCCTATAAATTGACTTGTTGCTTGTGAGCCCAGTGCTATCCCCTAATAAGCACACTTGCCACTCCCATTGACTGCTGGGAGTTGCATGACAGTGTCTCTGGGTGGAATTACAGTTTCTGTATGTGAGTCTGAAATCCTTAACAATATCGGCAGTTAATCAGCTAAAACACTGCAGTGGGGTTTTTTTTTAGTTTCTTTTTTTTTTTTTTTTCTGTAGCCATAAACTTAATCCAGATAATTAATCACTGCATGGCAAAAAAACAGGAAAAAAACCAAAGTACATATATTTGATTAGGTATCTGCAATATAAATATTTGAACCTTGGACCAACGTTGCTTTTTCAAAGCAGACATCTTAAATGCTGCAAATGTTTATACACTTCGGTGCTAGGATAAAGCTGTTCTGACTCAGTCACTGAAGGCAAAATTCTGTTTTTCAGTTACCCACTGTAACTGCACAGTAACTCTCTGGGCGTCATCAGTACAGTACTTGGGATTTAGAAAGACTTAACAGATAGCAGTATTTCTTGATTGTCACTTCTGTGTTAAAATTAAATTAGGCTTCCTTTCCTTTTCCAGCAGGAGCGATTCTAGTAAATACTACGTTAGTGAGCCCGCATTAAAACATGCTAGTGGATTATGGTCCAGGTAGTTAACATTGCCATGGCTTTCATTAGGATGATGACTTCATTGCAAATGTTTACTTTCATTACCTAACTGTTAGTCAGCAAATGTTCGGTCTCTTGATCTGCTGAACCTGCTTTGCTATTTGAAGCCAGTGAGCCCTGTTTTTTTGATATGATGATTACTCAATGTCGGTTATTCATTTTTTGATGTTGTTTACCATCTTGGTTATCTGTAGAGGCTCATCAGTGTTGTTACACACTTCACGTTAGCAGTTTCTCCTTGCGTTCCTGAAGCTGTATTACGGCAACAGAGCTTATGCAAATGGACTCAGGGCATTAAGCATATGTTCTGAGATTAAATTAGTGTGTGGATGGACAATACTTGCATCTCTTAAGTTGCTGCCAAACTATTTATTGCCTAATAAGTTCTAGCAGGTATTTTATAGCAGGAGCACTGAGCTGCGGTAAGATAATTCGTTTGTTTACCGCTCCTGAGTTGTGAGCTAACATTGCAAATATTGCCTGTTGCAGGGACACTGGGACAGTGGCTGTTTACACGGCGACAAAGTCACGTGTTAATGGAGGTGCCGGTCTAAACTGTTTTAAGTCTTATGTCGTGGAGGAACAGAGGGTTTTTACTCTGGATTCAAAACCGCTTATGTTCTGATGACTGCTTAAAATCCATTTTTGCAAACTTTTCATTAAAGTGATTGCTTATGGAAAAGAATTTAATTTCTGTCAGCAGGATATTGCGTAGCTTAACGCTTGTTCAACGAAATCCACATTTCATTATGGGCTGTTACGGGAGCCAAAGGCCAGGCATTGCTGTTGGACAGTCATATATCCACGGTAACTTTAGTAGAGTGACTCTGAATTTACAGGGCTCTGTGTGGGGATGGATTTAGCATGCAGCACTTAGCTCCTAATTAAAGCTTATAGTATTACATCTGTAATCAGGGCACTGTTAGAATCTCTAAGAAATTACTTTTTTCTTTGCCTACTCTTCTCCCTTTTCTTTCTTGCCATCTTGCTGTATGGTGTTGGGAGGTTGCTTTTCTGTGTTGGGTTCGTCATATTTATGTCCCAAAGGAAATGTTTTCCAGCAGTGTACTCCAAATTGCAAAGTAGAATAATTTTGTGGCTCCCCGAATCTTTAAGGCCAGTTTCTAAAATGATCTAGCTTTTAATTTTCTTTTCAAAGTAAACCAGAAACTACAAAGCATATGTAATTACAATTTGTAGCTATTTTTAGACTCCTGACATGTTTCATTTATAGTGTAATGATAAAAACAAATACTCTGCACAGAGGCTAGACAGACAATTTGCAAACCAACAGCATCCGCTCCAGCTACCCTGTGTGTATTTCATACGTTTGCTTTGGTCCTTTTTTTCTTTGTTGTTGTTCTTTTTGGTTGGGAGTGTACTGAAACTGTATGTTTCACTACATGACTGGGGGGGGTGTGGAGAAAACGAGAGCTCTGTCTATCGGGCAGGTCCTGTTGGGAGTGTTTGCTGAAAATCGGATCATATGTCAGTGAGTTTTAACGTATTGCACACACACACGCACGCTTTGCTTTTCCGGCAGGTAAAATAAAGGAAGAACGGTGAGTTGGCTTCTCACTATTTTTACACTGCATGGAAATGCTCTTGTTGGCTTATTACAGGGATAAAGCTGACTTAATAGTAATTTTTCCTTGTCTTTTTTAAAAAGATGGTGAGCAGTGAAGTGGCATTAGTTCTCAGTAAAGAGAGAGGCTGGTGGAAATTCAGGTGTTTTAGTCACAAATGTAGCCTCATTTCAAAAATAATCATGTTTGTTTATTTAAAAATAGATTTGGGAAAGAAATTAGCCATGTTCTTTGTTTTTAAAAGGGTAACGTGTGTGCACTCACCATATGGTAGCATTTAACCCGTATTGTATGAGCTGACAACAAGTCACATTTATGCTCTGATTTATTTTAGTGTTTCAGACTGTTCTTTTTCTGAAATCTAGTACAACAAATGATACATTTAGGATTGTGCACTGTAACTGTGTCTTTAGCTGTTTTGTCTCATTGCTGTAATGATACCAGGTTCATGAGTAAGCAATTCGGTTTTTTTTCCCTTCTCAAATAATTTCTTTAAGAAATAGTCGGGCTCTGAATGTTGAAACGATTTGCGGGAAGATTTATGAACAATAGCCATTGACACAGTGTGTTGTAAAAGGATTGTGGGGCGAGGTGTTACGGTCTCTGCTGGCTGAAACTAGAGCTGCTCCTTTGATGGTTGAGGATGTGCTTGGAAGGACTTTCTCCCCCCTCTCCCCGCTCCAGTTATTGCACAGAGGTTGCTTAGTTGTCTATTTTAATGGATGTATTCTGGCTTCCTTGCCGTAGACTGTGAGGCACCTGTATTGGTGAGCTGGTACCAGTATTGGCAGCCACAAGTATGATGTAACCATGAATCAGGCAGCTCAAGGATTGACTTAAACTATGCAATTAGGGAAATAAGGTCTCTTATTTTCCCTTTGGATTTGGAGCCCCTGGGAATTGTATTTTTAGGCTTTCTTTCCCCCGTGCCATCCTAGCTATGCATATCTTCAGGGTTTCAGGAGATGGGGCTCTACTCGGAAGTCCCAAGGCGCGCAGTAAATAGGAGTTAGCCCCATACGGTGCATTGTGTGAGAACTTCCAGAAGTCAGTGGCACTCCTTGGTAAGGTACCAGTTGCTCATCGTCTGTCTCTTAAAGTCGTTTCTTTTAACCTTGGAATACAAAAATATTTCAACAAGGTTATTCACGTGTGTGTGTGAAGTGTCTATAAGCGTACCGAAAAACTGCTCTGAGCTTCTAATTTCAACGTGGTGTTTGAATACTAATGTACACCAATTAGGAATGGCTGACGTAATTTAGGAAGTTGAAAGGAGCATTAAACACCACCCTTCCAATACTAAATACAGCTTTTCCTCCTATGTGTAGCTGCTTACATGAAACCGAGGGTCTGTCTTCCAGGTTGTTGTGCTAGCATGTTGATACAACCTTGGATAAACTGCCTGTCTTGTGTATTATCATGTCAGCCCCTTTGCAACATCCTGTGTATAACTGTACCTTTAGCTGATTAACACAATACTTTCTTGGTACTGTTTTTAATGACTCTGTGAATGCTTATTTTAAGACTATTATTAGAGAAGTGTTTTCATCACTACCGAGAAAAGCTGTACGAAATCTATACTTACTTTAATTAGATTTGCTCTGTTTGTCTTTTTTTTTCTTTCCCCCCAGATAAATTTTACTTCTGTAATGAATGCTGTGATCATCAATGCATAATTTATATTGACATTAATAATGATACTTGGAGAATGTTTTAATGCCAGTTTGAGAAAACATGACAATTTATGTTGATAACCCCGGTCCCATTACATTTGAACAGATTTTAGTAGAGGGAGCCGTGACTATCGGTGGTATGATGAAATAACCCACTTCTTCTCGTTGTGGCAAACATATTGGAGAGTTCATCTTATGAACGGTACATACCAGGTGTCAAGTGACATGCCGGACACACAGCTTTGCTTCTGAATGACTCCTTCCAATTAGAAAGTAATGGCTTTAATAGGATCAGCCGAGTAATCGGAGTCTCTCAGCTCTCCAGTGCCAGGAGGTGTATATTTGCAAATGATATTTATTTATCTGCTCTTTAATGATTTGCAAAACTGTTGGTAACCTTGGGTAAATTGGGGGGAGGTGGGGAGTACTATGTGGAAATTGTGGGATTAATGGTTTAGCAGTTGGGATTAAAAATAGTCTCAGCAAATTACCCTGTTGATACTGAAGCCAGAATCTGTTAATGGGGTTACAAGCAGATTGGTTTATCAGTCATTTATTTTCTAGGTTGATTAGGGATTATAGGTTGCCATGTATTTGTATCACAAAAGTAAGCAGTGCAAATGGTGAGGATTGCTAATATTTTGCTTCAAAGTTTCCTGCAATTAAAAGGCAGGTGTTTGGAGCTCAAAAGTGTCTTCTAGACTGTGGGCAGCCTTTTTCCCCCAGATTTTGATGCTCTGAAGTGGATGTCTAAGGAGCCTGGGTATTGTAAACGAGTGGCTTGGCTTGTTAAAAGTCTGAAAAACGAAGTGAAAGCAGTAAGGTAATCTGTAAAATTCATGCAGGCCACTAAGCACGAAATTTTAATTGCCTGTTGCTGAATTGTCTGCTGGTATGTCTCCTACTGTTTCAGTGCAGAACCTAGGGCATTTTTTAGTCATGATAATGTATATGATATGCAGTCTGTGCAATAGACTGACTTCTGTGTGTCTTGTTCTAACCTGCAAACAAACTGTCTTCGTGTGTACCCCTGTGTAACAAAATCTTTCAACTCCTACCTGTACGTTGCAGGTCATGCGTTTGTCTCTGAGCTAGGCATAGAATTGCAAACCAGGGCATCCTCTCTGAGTCTTCATAAAAGATGAGAGCCACGATGGAGTCCTTTAGATATTGCTCTTATCTTCTGCTGTCTATCTCAGGAGACGCTGTGGCTTTCACACCCTTTGCTACCCGGTGTACAGCCTGAGATAACCTAGTGACATTTATTGACTTTTCAGTACTTGCCAAGTGAAATGCAATGAAATGGTGGGTGCATTTCTGCACCTTTTTCTGCAACCGATTTCTGCAACTTTTTAGCTAGATCTGGAGCACTGCAGAAGATTGGTGGAGAGACTCGTAACTGTTTTCACTTCCTTGGCTCTGACAGAAAATAAGGGGGAGAACAAAAAGTTTAAGAAGAAAAATGCCCAACTGGGTTCAAAGAGGAATGGAAGATAGTAGCTAAAGAGGAGTCCACTGGGGACTGGCTGGTCTGGGAGGCTGAGAAAAGGGAAGGAAATGGGGTCCTTGAGATGTAAGAAATGAGGCTAATTCCTTACCCTTCTAAAACCTAGGTCCTCTTCTCCCCTTGCAAAAAGCTTGTCCAAATCTCCCGCAGAGGTCAAGGCTCGTATCACCAGACTGGAGAGGAAGACAGATGGTTATCCCCTTAACTTGGCTCTTCTGTGCATGAGTTTTGTGCTCCCGGAGGATGGGAGATGGGAGAGAGAGCGTAATGGATGTGGTGAAGGCTGAGCAGCCCAGGGCAGTGGCAGGATCCAGAAGTTTGTCTGAAGTTCGGTTTGAGTCCTCACTGTTCTAGGTTGTTTTGTAGACCAGCGCAGGTTACTCTGTGGCATGTAGGGACCCTTCAGCGGTCCTACTGGCTCAGTAGGGTCTGGGAACACTGCTGTCAGGGTTAGTACTTCCCCTGCGCAGGAAAAAAACCCACCCATCACTCTGCAGAGTCTCTGCCCTCTGTTGTCCCCATGGAAGAGTACACTCTCTTAAACTCTCTTCAGCATTTAAGAAAAAGGACAAGATGATCAGCAGTGCGAGTCTGACAGCTAAGAAGATGCTAGACATGAAACAGATTTTTGTTGTTCTTACAAACCCAGTTTATTCTGCTCTGTTTAGTGTATTTTACACTTTGGAGAAGAGAACAGTATTTGAAGGGCTGAAATCCCAGTTTTTCATTCTGATATGCAAAATTAAGTTTTTGGTTTGAATTTTCTCATTAATCTTTTGAAAAGAAAATATCTGTGTAGCTCTAAGGGGTATGTGAATGTGGAAAAAATATATGAAAAATAATTTTGTGGAGCAGCAATAAAAATGCTCTTCACACAGTCATCCCTACTTTACTTCCATGCTGTTAGGGTCTAGTGGATTTTGACTAGTGTAACTCAGAGTTTTCTTGTGGAGTCTTAACAGCAGCTTGGCAAAGTTTATTGAAGACCAGGTACACAGAATTACTCTTTGTGTAATTCCACCCGCAATGTTACACCTTGCGTTCGGGATGGCGGAGCTGTGCCAAGATGAACTGGTTGAGTTGTGAAGATGTCTCAGCTCTTTCATGGCTGGCATCAGTGCTGGTCTCCGCAGAGGCAGTGAAGAGATGGTGTGGGCAGCAGTCGTGGCAAAAGCTGGAGGAGAGGAAAAGGCAGGGCATGAGGAGCTGAACACAGCCTTGAAGGAAAGGAGGATGTAACAACACCATACAGAAATAAGAGGGGAGAAAATGGGTGTTTGGAGGAGCTGTGGATGTCCAGGAAGGCTGTTGAAGGTGGAGAACCAGTTTCCCCTGTACTTAGGGACACTGGGTTTCTGTAGGTGCGTGTCTTTGTTTTTTGTTTCATCAGAAATCACCATGGCAGGAATCTGGGATTATCTGTGTTAAGGTAGTAAAAGAATCATTGATCCTTGGTGATGCTTTTCTTCATGAGCGGTAAGGCTGAGGTGGCGGCTGGAGCTCCCCCAGTCATCGTGTCCCTGTACAGAGTTGCTGAATGTCGCTGTCTGGGCTGGGTTAACATGGTCTAACTGAGATCTTACTTGTTTTATTTCCCATAGCACCAGCCTGCTGGGTGGTCTCTGCCATCCCACAGCAGCACAAGAAGGAGACAGGGAGTGTGCAGAGCTGTGTAGGAGCAGGATATGGAGATACCTGACATTTGTCTCGTGTCTGCCATGTGCAGTCCTGCTCCGTCACCAGGGGTCCTGGGAAAAATTTGGGAATTCCTTGCACCACCAGTGCAAGTAATAGTGGTGGTTATGGAGAGGAGATATTAAGCAGAAGGCGAAGAGGAGGTTGGCACATGCATGAAGTAACTGAATCTTTCTTTTGTGTAGTCTCTTTAACGGACTTAAGACTTGGTTCCCGCTTGACAAATTACTGTTTGTTGTAGACCCTTTTCCTGCCTCTCTGTCCCCCAGATCTGCTTTGCTCTGCTTTGCTCTGCGATCTACCCTTCCTGGCTGCTGCCCACTTTCGAACTTGAGCTGGTGTCAACATTCAAAACTCGAAGGTGCTGGAGACTTGGGATGAGTGGGTGGATATGGCATGTTGAGCATGAGAGTTTTTGGAGGAGGAATATGAAGCGGAGCAGGTTTGTGTTCAGGATGAGAATGCGAGCGATCCGAGTGTTGCAAGGCGCCTGTGAGAAGGATGGGGCTATGCTGGGAAACCGGGCTGTTGGCACAGGAGGGCTGGGAGGGTGGCAGGCAGGATGCTGACAGCCACCTAAGGCTGTTTAATTTTTAGGACTGGCAGCGAACTTCCTTAAAAAAGGAAACAAAGAAATAGCTGTGAATGGATAGAATTTGTTAGGACTAGCTACGTTTGTGAAAGACGTGTGTCAGCAAAACCAGCCATTAAAAAAAAAAAAAAAAAAGCACTTGGGAAGTTTGTTGTTCATTCCCCATCATTTCTGTGAATACTCATGAATCCGTCCTGAAAGCACATTTTCTAGATGTGACTTTTACTGCTATGCCCTTAACTCTGATTACTTTTACAAAGAATGTGCTGGGTACAGTGTTTCTGATCTCTTAAAGAAGTAATAACTTAATGTTTTAAGCATTACAAAGGAGATAAAATGAGGACATACGGCAGTTCCTTTTTCCAAACTTCTGTAGTTGTGTTCAGTTCCTTTTGCTAACAGTCGTCCTCTAAGTCAAACCACAACGTGATGATCGGGTAAAGGTGTGTGGGAACATGCCAGGCATCTGTTTTTATCTGACACAAAGTCAGCGGTTTAGGCTTACAAAAGATTATGATTTATCAGGGCAGTATAATTATAGCTGTTGTCATACCGTGGCACCCAGTAGCAATGATGATCTGTTGCTGTTGTTCTGGGATGTGGACAAACACATAGTAAGAATCAGTCCCTGGACTTGATTGTATCTTCTCTGTGTACATGTGGTTGTAGGGATCCATTAATGGGTCATTAAAATTCTTCAAAGCATATCTGCTGTCAAATTAAGTGCTAATAAATGCCTGTTAATTATCACAACCCTCTTCACAATAAGAAGTTATTAGAATTGAATTTACTGTGCATTTTACTAGAGAAGGGGGGAAACGAACTTCAGCATTTGATCCTCAGCTGGCGTTTGAATGTATATCCACAGTATGAGGTGAAAATTGGGTGGCAGTCTTCCTGGTACTGAAGGCTGCCTGTGTGTTGATGCTGTGGAAGTGCTTTCTGCTCTCCTCCGAACTCTTGTTGGTTTCTGTGCTGGGACTGGGATTGCCATCCAGTCCTGCCCCAGGCTTGCAGGAAAACAGCACTATCGGGCTCCGGTCTGCATTGCTCCGTGGGTGCCTAGAAACATGGTCAATGCCAGTGCACCTGGGTCATCACAGAAATTAACCTGCCAGCTACCTGGAAAAATAAGGATCGCTCATCTGTATATATATTAGCCCTCTTTCCATCTTTTACGGAGGGGTAGTAGTGAAAAGATAACAGTGAAAAGTCACAACAAGAGATGAGAGCAACTAAGGAGGAGAAAGTTTGGCATGCCATGTAGCATGGGTGTATTCATATGAGTACAGTGTTTGCCTGTGGGGTAAAGTATTGTTTATGCAATTTTCCTCCACTGCAAAGATATTCTGCTTTTGCAAACAGCAGTGGCAACTTTTTGGTTTTGGTAATTCAGCTTATTAGTAAGAGCTGTGTGGCATAGTAAATATGCACAGATACAAAGTTCACTTCTAATGTGTTTTCTGAGCAGTGCAGCTGGGAGTAAAGTGGTGCCGTATCACAGGGACAGGTAAATGGCTTTCTAATTTCTTCTAGACACTGGTCAGAAAATGATACAAATTCCATCGCTTTAGGACCTTGTATCAACTTGACCCCAGAGACTAAGCCTTGCTCAGTTACTCTGAATTTCATTGGTGTTTCTCCACTGACTTCAGTCATGTTAATTTAAACTTAAATCAGCATACGTGAGACCAGAGGTTAGCATTCAGTGTGCTAAATATGCACTGTGGCATGGAAAACGTAGCAAGATGGAAGGGGACTGAGCCAGCAGAAGGAGAGATGCTAATGGCATTATCTTGTGCCTCTGCGTACTTCACTTCAACCCTGTATTCACGGAGTCATGTTTAGTCCTGGTATAGGTAGGTACAGCCTACGCTGAGGTTATTCCTATGGCATAGGGTCATTTATCTCACTTTCTGACTGCTTTTCTCTGTAACCCACACTGCCTTGTAGGTTGGTGATGATTTCATGGCTTTTATGTAGTCATGTCTGCTCCTGTGCATGTGCACACACAGACACGCGCACGCACACTTCTACAAAATAAAACCTTCAAAGCCCTCGCTGAATAATCTGTACTGACATCAGTGAGTACTTCTTACTCATCTGAGGAGTCTCGCTGACTTCAGAGGCACTTTCTTGTGAGTAAGAGTTTGCCAGTGCTAGCAATGGTTACCCAGCCTGGCCCTTTAGGGTGGTGTTATGACTCAGTCATCCTAAGCTTGGCATTGCCTGGGCGCGCACGCGCGCGCACACACACACACACACAAAGTGTTGGTATTACCAGGCCAGGACTTGAAAAATGTGAAATTGTTGGTTTCACTTCTCTTATTGATGCTGGCCATATCTTTAAAACCGGGCAGACAGAATACTTACAACCTCATCGGTACAAGAGTCTCCTTGGCCGTGTGTGATGACGTAGAATGCTGTGTGTTTATGACAGTGTGCTGTGATGTGCTTCTGTCCCCTTGCCACCTCTTTGTCCTGGTGGACTGGATTCTCCTTGACTCTTTGCCATCACTGCTCACTGACTTGGAGAATTCAGGGGTGCACGTCTGGCCAAGTTGGTCCTCTGTATATACGGGACATATACCTGCACTCTCTGTGAATATATTTGTTTAAAGAACAGGTCAGTTGTTAAGAGAAAATGGTACATGACTTGTTCAGTAATGGGGAAACAAAGGCAATATTGTCATGGTGATGACTTTAGAAACAGAGATTATGTTCTGTCGTTCCTCAAATATTAGTGAAGATGCCGAGCTAAGTATTGTTAAAAAACATACTTGCTCACTAGAATAAGAGCAAGTGTATGATCAGTTAATGCCAAAGGTAAGAATACAATTTAATACAGGGACTTAAGAATCCTGTAGTTGTTCAGTATTTCTGCTTCTCTTATCTTGGCAAAGAGCAAAAGATTTCCTTCTTTTTCTTTTTTTTTTTTTTTTTCCCCTTCCCCTACTTCCAGTTTTGCTGAAGTAGGTTGTTTTTAGTCCTCTATAGTTTTGAGGTTATATGTTAGCAAGCATCATATTATTAACCCTTGCAAGTCAGTGTTCATTTTTTGTAATGTAGACATGGTATATGCCTATACATGTGGGGGGAAAAAAAAGTCACAGATTTATTTTAAAGCTGTAAAGGTGGATATGTGGTGCTGGCAAGAACCAGAGTGTACCCTAAGGCATCCTTACATTGCCAGTTGGGATTTGAGCTTTTATACAAGTAAATTTTATTGTCTAGGTTAAAAGCCAAATTCATTGAACCAAATTAATCTCTGGTTCATTTCCAGTGTTGGCAGAGTTTAACCAGGGACAAATGTAGCTGTTTGGTTAAACATTAAAGGATGTTATTGATTTAATATTTTTAAATTAATATTAGCATGAGCTCAAAATTAAATAGGTTTTGAAGTTTTTGCATGGGGTTGCCATGCTGCCAGTAATAAAATGGATCTAACTAACTAACTAAATAATGTATTTAATCAACATATTTGCCATGAGTACAAAGCTTGTAATTTAACACTCATCCTTGGTCTGGCAAGCTGATCCATGTAGGCAGATGCTGGTGGCCACTTGGAAACCTATTGAACTGACTGCAAAGATTTGCTCATGCGGGTCAGTCTGTACAACCAGGGGTTTAGTTTCAGAGGCAATTAGTGATTCACTGTTGTCTAATTTTAGAGCTCAAATAGTTGCTTTGCTTATTCAAGGGAAGAAACACTGCTTCTCTTTGAAACGTTCCTAACTAGGGTGTAAAACCAGGTAATTTACGTTAAATGGCAGGAGAAAGTTTGTCTACTTGCATGAAACTGCTATATTTGCGTAATCCATCTATTAGAGATTATGGCTTCAGAGTCCTCCTGGAAGTGTCACAAATCCGTAGTGCCCCCGAGTGCTAGATTTAGCACTTGATGCTCAGGTGTAGTTTTCGGATCTGTAAAGTGTCTGAATCCTTACAGCTCCCCACTGGACATGTTTTTCAAGGTGCTCAGGTGCTTGGTACCCTTCCCAAGTCAGCTGTAATTTATGCTCAGTCAGAGGGGTCTCAGGCAGCCCGGATGATAGGATTGTAATTATCCTAAGGGATGCTGTTGTCTTCAAGGTGACAGCTGCCCTGTCCAACTTAAAAGCCTAGGTGGGTGTGTAACGCAGTATCAGCGTGCAGGCTAGCCCTGCTGCTGCTGCAGGTCGGGGGCTCGGGTCCCAGGTCCCGGCCAACCCTTCCACCCAGATACCTGCAGGACAGCAGAGTGCGTCTGCTGCAGGTGCAGAGTCAGGAGCTGAAGTAGCAGGCGGCAGTGTTTGTTGCTGTGGATTTTTGTAAAAGCAATGGAGAGAGGTTGAAA
Organism: Pelecanus crispus; assembly: GCF_030463565.1. Classification (NCBI taxonomy): domain Eukaryota; kingdom Metazoa; phylum Chordata; class Aves; order Pelecaniformes; family Pelecanidae; genus Pelecanus; species Pelecanus crispus. The sequence continues at coordinate 108,933,484 of NC_134644.1, forward strand.
GAAGGTTTAGGAAAGCTAAAATGTTGGCTTGGGTAAATGAAACAATTTAATAAATGCACTGCTGACATAGCATAGGTGAGATTTTCTTGCCCTGTTGCTCCATGTGCCTCGTTGTGACAGCAGGAGCGGTTGAGCAGGGAAGTGCGTTGTTGCTCCCCTCCCCGAGTTTTTGTGCCGCGACCCCTATACGGATGTCTTTTGGCCAAAAATTTCTCTCTGGCATATCTTTAGGAAGCACGTTTTGACACTGCTTGCATATGCGCTTAGAGGGGGTCACTGCAGGTGTCACTGCAAAGAAGACTCTTCTCTGGTGTGCGGTTGCAAGACTCCAAGACAAAGTAGTCAGTGAGAATTACTTATTCTTCTTAAAGAAAATGAACTAACTCTTCCTCCTGAAAACAGTATAAATGTTACAGAATTATGTATCGACATTGGGTTTATCTGGGGGGAGGCAGTTAGTTTTAATATGAAACGTTTGTTTTAGAAAGTTCCAGGTGAAGGAGATCATATTGCAAGTTTAAAAGGTTTAGGCTAATCCAAAATGGTATTTTAACATTTTCCAGGAAGTGCTCACATGGGTGACGGGTACACCCATTTTACCCCAAACTTGCTACTTTTCATAGACGAGCAGTTTTACTTAGTTGCATGGTCTCAGTAGCAATGTGCAGATATTAAGCTCATAAGCAAGACTGAGGTATTCACTAGATCCTGTTGGCAGTATCTGGAGACACGTATGGACATGGAATCTTCCCCATTGTGTGAAAGGAGAAAAACTTTCAGGCATTGAAAGCAAAGTTCAGTCTCCAAAGTCATCTTCAGAGAGCAAAAAATACACCTTCTTGCCCAGTCACAAGTAGAGGTGTGGGGGTTTTTTTTGTTTTTTTTTTTCAGCACAACGGTATATGCCCTTGGGCACAGAGGTGGCACTTCACCATGACTGTTGGTGGAGAGGTAACTTTAACAGAGGTCCTGAGCCAGGTCAGTTCCTCAGCCTGCTGTACCCCTTCTTTCAGGAAGGGGTTACTATGAAATGGCCGAGTTGATATTGAGAGGTGAGATTTTTGTTTTGTTGTTGGGTTTTTTTGGTTTTTTTAATCCATGTGCCTTGTTTCTTTTGTGGTTGTGACACTGATACCTCTGAAGACCAGGTCTGCTCAGAGACTTCATTAACATGCTAGATGTCCTATGCAACTCTGCAAGGGTGAGGAGGAAGGGATTTGGTTGGGATGTAGCAATTGGCAAGTATGGTAAAATGTGATAAGGCCAGGTTGGTGCAATTACCAGGGCACAGTCAGGTTCGTTTGTCCCGTGCGTAGTTACTCTTCCTGTGGTGACTGACAGGTGAGGCATCCTGTAGTGTAGCAGGCATCTGCATGTTTGAGCTGGGTCATACAGTACCTGATCTTACTGATTTAATAATCTGGAGAGGTTTTACAGCATAACAAAGAGTTTGCATGCTTCTTCAAATTAACAAGATCTGTCTCTTAAAGCAGGGCATTAAGATGTTATTATTCTGTATTTATATAACAATCACTTCTCGTGGTGTATGCTAGGTAGCTTATATAAACTTCTCTTTAGGATTTTTCTTATTACTTAATTTTTAAAAGCTATTGGGTGCCTGAGGAGTTGGTTTTATTTTTTTAACCTAAAATTTGAAGATAAGAGCAAGATATCTCTTTTTCCTCTGTGCATACGATGTGACCATTGCAGTGGTACAAACTGAAATGAAAGCATCGTTCGCTTTATGCTGACCCAACAACATGGAAGTTGTGCCTGTTGCTGGAGTGCCTTGTGCTTTGTGGGTCACTTATCGATCCTTTCAAGCCCAGCGGGCCAGGGTTCTTGAGCAACCTCATCCCATGAAAAAGAGCCCATGTCCCATGTGGCGTGGTGTCTTCGTTTGTCGCAGCGGTCATGCAGTGGAAGGCAGAGTCCTGGTGGAGGGGCAGAGGAAGGAGAGGTGAAGACCTAGGGGCCTTTATGCCGCAGCTGTGGGGAGGGCAGGGGTATGGTGTGGAGGTGGGGGCTCACCTCTGCTGGAAGAGTTGAGATGTTTTTGTTTGAGTTGGGGAGTGCTTTGAAGTCCTCTGGTGGAAAGACTACCTCCTCACCCACTGTCTTCGCTTTCAGGTGGGTAGGTTTTTCTACCTACACTTTACCAGAAGAGTAGGTTTAGCTGCCGTGCTTTACAAGAAGAAAATGTTTCCTGTGGCAAAACAGAAATTGCATACAGAAACCTGTGTTTGATTTCTTAATCCTGAGTGTTGCTGTTCTTTGAGAAGAAAAGGTTTGCTGCACTTCTTTTTTGTTTCACTTGTTAAGTTTTAAAGATTCAGATTGTACTATTCAAGACCATGTAAAATATCTAACTATTAATCAACGTGGCCAGCAGAGAAGACCTGAGGGAGTTGGGAGGTGGCAAAGGAGGAGGAGGTAAAGGTACCTGTCCACGTAAAAATAATAGTGCAGTGAAGTTAAGGACCCGTTAACATTTTTCTGCCAAAACTCAGACATGAATTTCATTTCAACTGTTGACTGACACAATCATTGCCCTTGTTGCAGCATCTGACTAACTGTGAGGAAATACCTGAGTATCTCCTGTTTGCTGACAGTGTCTTGGTGACCTCATGCAGTAATGTTCCTGTTTTCTCCCGTTGGGGCCTGAACGCACGCAGCTGCCTGTGCTTTCCTCCATCCACAGGTGGAGAGGCGTGAATGCCAGACTTCATGTCTGTCCTGCTGCCCCTCCTCAGTCACAATTGTTACTTCCTCCTCTTGGTAGATGGAAATACATCTTTGGACGTTGAACACTCGTGTCTTAGTCTTCATTTAGAAGCACAGGCAGCCCTACCGACCTTGGGCTTGTAAAAATTGCTACCCCAGTGGGTTTTGTTGGGTTTTCTTCTTCTGTTTCTGTTTGTACTTCAGCACTTGAAACTTGCTGCTGTTTGAATTTTGAGCATGAAATTTTAGTTGCTAAATAAAACTTCAGTTATTCCTATAAATGATGAGGGAAGCAGTAACAGCTTCATGTTTCTTACCGCCCTGGTTACGCCTGCTAGGAAACTTTAAGGAAATATATGGAGCTGTCAAGGATGTTAAAGCAAGAGAGTCTTGTTCTTGAAGAGAAGAGACTTGGACAGCTGATGAAATCGCAGCCCTTGGGTGCTGCAGAGAAGTAAATTGAAGTCATTATGACATTATGGCAGAGAGCGCCTGATCTGCCAAACTGTCAGCATTTGATGGACGCGGTATCTACCGACATGATGTTGCACAAGCGCCAGCCAGTTTCTCTTTCTGTCAGTGCAGTGTTGATACTGCCAAGTGGCTGTTATTCCCTCGAACTATTGCACGTGTAGAAAAAGCTGCCGATCAATACTATAAATGGGCAATTTATGTTTGGTGATTATCAAACATGTATTGATCTGTCTTTCGGTTATGGGTGTGTTATGGTAGGAAATCAGTGATTGAGAGGGTTGACGTATTGGTAACAGATAATTTTTCTAAATTAAAACATAAACATTCGCAACACTTAATAACTTGCAAGATATAAATAGTTTCCTGACAGCTTTCCAGCATCAGTTTCGTTTGGGAGCTGACTCACTAACACCCTAAAAATGAGGGGAAGAAAAATCAATAAAAAAATGAGGAAGTGGGTTGGGTTTTTGTTTTTTAAAATGTTTGGTGTGCTTTTTTTGTTTGTTTGTTTAACACGGCACAAAGTGAGCATTCCAGGGAAGTGATTTTACAACCCTGCTATAACTTAATGCCTCCAAAATGAATCTGGAAACAGGTTCTGAAAGTGGAGATGCAGCAGAAACAAAGGCAAAAGTTGAAAGAGCAAACACTGACATTATGCAAGATAGCGGATGAGGAATGATTCCATAATGGTTACAAGCATTCATACAAGGGGGAACCCCCCCCCCCCCCCATTCCCACTTAAGAGTATTGATTCTAGATTTGAAAAATGAACTGCAGCTTATTGCATCCAGGCTGTAGAGAATACCATCTGCAGATACAGGGAGAGGTACGATGGGGAGGATTTTGCTATGTGCTTAGACAACAAAGTAATACAGGAAGGATTAAAGGACTTCTCTGGTGAAGTCATCCTCTACTTAATGCTTGTTGAGAAAGCACTGGCATCTTGTAGTGTTGGCTGAATATATTTTGGAGGGTTAAGGATATTTCTGCCGCTGTATGAGTGACTGTTAAAAAGATCAAAGCTCCAGTCTTCTATTGGCATCCTCTCATACAGTTCTTTGAAAGGGAGTGTGCTTTCTATTTTACTGTGTCATAATTTCTAGGGTTTTGTGGGGTTTTTTTGGTGTGATAGTTTATCATCTCTGGAACAATGCACAAATTAGTAATTCAGACAAAAAGTGTAAAACATGGATGACCTAATTATAGATTTCTAAATTTGCACTCCTGTGTCCTGGTATTAAGTATTCCCTTAGTCAGAAGAGCTGAGTACTTAGAAATCCCATTGCAGTCAATGGGAATTGCAGTAATAAGCACTTTGAAAAGCAAGCTCTCCTTGTTAAGCACTTAAACATGACGGTTTATAGAGATACCTGAGACTTGAAAAGTGTCTGCCTAAGTTAGTAACCTAGTTAATATCTCCAGAGCCAATTAACTGTTTGAAAAATATTTGCACATAATTTGGGAAATTTCAGATTTAATTTTACATAATTTTAAATCTTGTGGGTTTTTTTGTTTAGAGCAGATGGGTAGAATTTGATCAAGTGTTTTAAGTACTGCCTTTTTTGAAGAAATTCTGAAGTTTCACACTGAAATCTCTGATTTCACTTTTTGTTAAATCTGCGGTGACGTGATTCTACTCACACTTAATAGGTACGAGTAGCTTTGAAAATATGAGTAGCCCCACTGGACTTAATCAGATTATTTATGTGTGTGAAGTTACTTGGTGGCGTAAGTGTTTGCAGAATTTGGGCTTGTGTAAAGTTTCAGTTAATGACTTAAGTTTCTTTTTGTTCCATTCTTAATAACTTTTTTTTTTTCTTTTTAAGATGTCTGAAAAGCCTGTGTTTACAGCACAGCCCACCCTCTCCATTTGGTTTCAGAAAGGAAAATCATTTTAGGTCAACTTTTGTTCCTGTAGAAGGGAAAAAAGTAATGTGGAAACAGAACAGATTTTGGCTTTATGCATGTTTTGTCAGTGATACAATGGATTCATTCATAAACCTTTAGTAAGATGTATTTTGATATTTTTCCTTTCATTGTAAAATGTAGGTGCAAGTTTTCCTGGAGAATAACAACACAAAAGCCTTAATTTACAGTTACAATTATGAAATGCTGACTTTACCATTTGGAGCAGTTTAATGGTTTTATGTGGAACGAGGAGACAGATGAGGCTTTCTCTAATGCAGGCTACTTTAGGACACTGTAATTTATGTACACCGGATATTTTTATTCAGGCAGTATACAGCAAAATGTGGAAATGCTAAGACTACATCTTTTAGGAAAGTGTATTTATAAAATAGCAGTTTTAAATACATCCTTTAATACTGGCATACAGTTTGGACGAGCTGTGAGGCTCAGAACATCATAGATTTCCTCAGACAATATAAAATACTTCTTGTTATTAAATTTTAAACAGGATTCACTATGTGTCCTTTTAAATAGCCGTTCTGGGTAATACCTGGAAGTTTAATGGTTTCAGACACTTCTTGGCTTGCTCTGCAGACGAAATAGGGCATCTTCCAAGTAGCAATTAAAGCATACTGAACCCCCATGCACTAAAGGGTAGACCAAAAAGTACTTCCTTAAAAAACCTCACTCTGTAACGTCTCTCCCACCCTCCCTCTCTCTCTCTGTTTTGTTTTGTTTGGTTTTTTTTGGTCTTTCCTCCTCCATGCAAGAGTGATTTTTTTTTTTTTTCCTTTCTGGGTATGCATTCTTGAGTACATATCACTGAATTATCTGATTAACCCTTATACAAAAAAGCAAATGAGGACACTTGCAGAAAACACAGATGAAGTTTTCAAAGGAACCTTCAAAATGAGATGCCTAGTCTCTTTGGCTACTTTGAAAATTTCAATTTATGTCTCTCCCTTTGTCTGTTTAACTGCTGCACGTCTGTTCACGTGCAAGTATATACAATTTACTGTATTGTAAAACTGGCTTAACATCTCTTTCAGGTTAAATGTCGGCATTGAGGAAAGGTTGCTTTAGGCTCAGGTTATTTTACCAATATTCTACACTGAACTTATATTAAAAAACAATACTGTCTGTAACAGTTTGTGGAGCTGGAGCTATGTTTGAGTGAAAAGAGATGTCTTCATGTGGCTGGGTGCAAGAATGAGCTGACCTCTCAAAGGCATTTCATCTGTGGAACTTGCTATACCAAGTTACTATCAGGGTAAAACATTACAGCTCAGGCTAACGGAGAGGTTATGACATATGGCTTGTGGCATAAGAGAGCTGCTCAAAGCCTGAAGTCAAGAAGACACCTTTTTGAACAAGGATGCTGTTGCCTACTTCAGAATTACTTTGCACATTTTAGAGCTGGGGGCATTGGTCTTGTCTCTTACGGCTGTTCTTATGATGAACTGATGGTGCTGGTTTTAGAAAAAGTTTTTTTTTTTTTCTTATGAATCACTGCTACAATGGCTCAAATTTAAGGAGATGTCCTCATGATTGTGCATGCTCTGTTATCTTGGTACCAAATATGAACAGTGTACATCATAAAATGACTTTTTACTCCAATAAAATTGATTTTTAAAACCCTAGTGCAGCAGTTAAGCTCTAGGTCAGCCAAAGTAAAGCCACAGAGTGCTTGCAATGTCACTGAAACTACACTAGCTTGTATGACAATGAGTGGTGACCTGGCAGCACTTGCACTTGATTATTTTCAGAAATTTTTTGTACAAGAGACTCCAGTTCATATTAGAAACAAACACTGTAGTATTAGGACAGCAACACACTACTTGCTCTGCAGTTTACGTCTCATGTGCTTTATTAAACCAGCTACTGCTTGCGGATCTTCTCCAGCAAGACCAAATTTGAGGCTTTTTTAAAATCCCCCCCCCCCCCCCCCCCCCCCCCATGATGAAACAAGCAGAAGCAGCATGCTGCATGTTGCTTCTCCATTCATGGAAGAGATGAATTCAGAGCTATCAAGCCAGTTTCCTGTTTAAATTGCTGGGGTTTTTGTTGCCCAGAACTGGAATTCAGATGAAGCAAGAACCAACTGTTTCTCTTTGACCTTGACACGTGTTTGCTTTTCTTGGCCAGCTGAAAAAATGTTAGAACAAACTTCATGGCAAGACACTAAGAGAATAATTAAAACCTTGCATGTAGATTTTCAGTGTTGGTTGCATTTCTTTAGATAAGCGATTAAAATAATTATAAATAAAAATAATAGTAACAGTCCCAGGAAATCTTCCTGTGGGTGCTAGAATTCATGGGTGAAGAACTGTTATTTTGTGCGCATTTGATGATTGATACTTCATCATTGTGGAGACTCTCCTTGGAAAGATTTTATTGTGCTGAATGAACGACACCAACTTTTGGCTTCGGCCTTTGTCTGTATGTGACCTGGTTCCAGGTGGGATAGAGTTAATTTTCTTCCTAGTAGCTGCTATAGTGCCGTGCTTTGGATTTAGGATGAGAATAATGTTGATAACACACTGATGTTTTAGTCTCTGCTGAGCAGTGCTTACACTGTCAGGGACTTTTCAGCTTCTCACACCACCCCACCAGCGAGGAGGCTTGAGGTGCACAAGAAGCTGGGAGGGGACACAGCCAGGACAGCTGACCCCAACTGACCAAAGGGATATTCCATACTATATGACGTCATGCTGAACAAAAAACTGTGGGGAGTTGGCCGGGGTGGGTGTGGCAGCTGCTTGGGAACTAGCTGGGCATCGGTCAGCGGGTGGTGAGCAATTGCATTATGCATCACTTGTTTTGTATATTCTTTTATCATTGTTATTATTTTCTCTTCCTTTTCTGTCCTATTAAATTGTCTTTATCTCAACCCATGAGTTTTACCTTTTTTTCCAGTTCTCTCCTCCATCCCACTGGGGGCCAGTGAGCAAGCAGCTGTGCGGTGTTTAGCTGCCTTCTAGGTTAAACCACAACAGTCCCTTTTGGTGCCCATCGTGGGGCTTGAAGGGCTGAGATAACGACAGATCTGACCAGAGCGTGTTAAAACAAATTTGTGATAAGCATTCATTATTAGGTTAATAGTCACTGTCTCAGTGTTGATTTATTTGCTCTCAGAGTTGTTGTGCTTGTTCTCAAGAGTTGTGCTATGTAACACCTTACTTGCTGTGTACGTTCCCTGTTGTGCTGTTTATCACCTCTGGGGGCTGGATTAGGGTTATCATTTTGCTGTACTGGGTAACACTAGGTTATGATAAAGTTACCAGTTGTGAGACTAATCTGGTATTTGTACTCAGCATTGTTGTCATCTTTGTACTTTGGGAACCATCTCTTGGAAACTATTAATAGTTACTCTTTACCTTTTCTCCTCAGAGTGCCAGTCTATGGGGGAGGCAAGGAGGGATACTTTCCCCCGCTCCTTCACCTTCCCTTTCTCCTCCAGGCTAGTTACAGTAGCTCTTGGGAATTTTGAATATCCTTGGGATGTTCCAAACAGCATGTTCCTATTGCTCTGTCTCCTGAATGTGTTTCAGGTGTTGTTTAAGGTTAAACAACTATTTAAGAATACCTCCCAGAGATCTACCCCAAGGCTGGATAGTTATGAGTGGCAGGGTGTTTGGGATAGTATGGACAAGTACCTAGGACAGTGGGCACCTCCAGTGTTTTGGAACTTCACCCCTGAACAAGTGCAGAATCCTGAAAAACTAGTAAAATATTTGGAAAAAGTATGCAGTCACTCTGGCAATTCCAGAGACAGACAAATCACTGCAACATGCTGGGGCTTGGCCCATGCCTACCAAGCCCTGTTCAACACTCTTCAGAACCCTCAAGGGGAAGAGAAGGCCTCTGGATCTGATGACAAATGACAGGCACTGTGGCTACTCCAACCCCTGCAACAGGCACTGCAGCTGAACTACAGAACCAACCCGTGCTGGTATCAGCCACCCCTGTGAACAAGAAGAAATACTGGATGCAAAAGTCAGCTCGTTTAGTAAGGGAAGAAACTCCTACTAAGAAGGGGAAGGGGGAAGAAGTGGACGAGGCAGCCTACTCCGAAGCAGGGCCGTCAGAAGAACAGGAGGAGGAAGAGGCAGAACTCATAAACGGGACAGTAACCACCTGATCCCTATCCCTGAGTGAGCCAGGAGATATGCAAAAAGACTTCAGCTGTCATCCAGACAAGCACGTTATCATCCAGCTGCTCCAATGCTGGGATAATGGGGCCAATAGCCTGGAATTAGGGGGTAGGGAAGCCAAGCAGCTGGGATCCCATGCCAAAGCAGCAGGCACTGACAAAGCAATTGGAAAAGGGGCACAGGCCCTCAGCGTCTGGAGGTGACTCCTGTCAGGTGTGAAGGAAAGGTATCCCTTCAAGGAAGATGTTATATATTGCCCAGGCAAATGGACCACCATGGAGAGAGGTATCCAGTACCTGAGGGAATTAGCCATGCTGGAGATGATTTATGATGACCTGGACAACAAGCAGTTACTTAAAGATCCAGATGAAGTCAGATGCACACGACCCATGTGGCGGAAGTTTGTATGGAGCACACTGTTGTTGTACGCTGACTCATTGGCAGTAATGACATGGAAAGATGGAGAGGGGCAAATGGTGGATGAAATGGCTGGCCTACTCCAGCAATACAAAGAAAGTCTCTCTTCCTCCCTATGGGCCTCTGTCTCAGCTGTGGAAAAACTGTCCCGAAGGTCCGGCAACTCAAAGAAGATAGGTCCTACTCCCCACCTGTATGGACCCGTATCTCAGCCATTAGGAATAAACATCCCTCTGCTCAAGAGAGAGGATATAGGGGGAACACACCACAGGGCACCCTGTGGTTTTACCTGCATGACCATGGAGAGGACATGAGGAAGTGGGATGGAAAATTGACCTCAACCCTAGAGGCACGGGTGCACGAGGTGCAAGGAAAAACAATCACAAAAGGGGGTTCTTCCAGGAAAACTGCTGCTCCAGTTTCCAGTGGGCAGTTCCCCAGACACTGGAAGAGCTGATTCTACTTCCAATCTTAATAAAGGGAGTTTTGATTCATATTTACAAGAAGTGAGTAATGAATACTATGACCAGGACTAGAGGGGCCCTGCCTCCGGCCAGGTGGAGGAAGGGGACAGCTGGGTTTACTGGACTGTGTGGATTCGATGGCCTGGCACATCAGACTCACAGGAGTATAAGGCTGTAGTGGACACTGGTGCACAGTGTACCCTAATGCCATCAAGCTATAAAGGGGCAGAACCCATCTGTATTTCTGGAGTGACAGGGGGATCCCAACAGCTAACTGGATTGGAGGCCGAAGTGAGCCAAACTGGGAAGGAGTGGCAAAAGCACCCCATTGTGACTGGCCCAGAGGCTCCATATATCCTTGGTGTAGACTCCCTCAGGAGAGGGTATTTCAAGGACCATAAAAGAGTACCGGTGGGCTTTTGGTATAGCTGCCTTGGAGACGGGGGAATGTAAACAGCTGTCTACTTTGCCCGGTCTCTCGGAGGAGCCTTCTGTTGTGGGGTTACTGAGGGTCAAAGAACAACGGGTGCCGATCGCTACCACAACAGTGCACCGGTGGCAATATCGCACCAACTGAGACTCCCTGATTCCCATCCATAAGCTGATTCATCGACCGGAGAGCCAAGGAGTGATCAGCAAGACTCGCTCATCCTTTAACAGTCCCATGTGGCCAGTGCGAAAGTCTAATGGGGAGTGGAGACTAACAGTAGACTATCACGGCCTGAATGAAGTTACGCCACCACTGAGTGCTTCCAAGCTGGGCACGCTAGAACTTCAGTATGAACTGGAGTCCAAGGCAGCCAAGTGGTATGCCACGATTTATATCGCTAACGCGTTTTTCTCCATCCCTTTGGCAGCGGAGTGCAGGCCACAGTTTGCTTTCACTTGGAGGGGTGTCCAGTACACCTGGAACTGACTGCCCTAGGGATGGAGGCACAGCCCCACCATTTCCATGGACTGATCCAGACTGCACTGGAACAGGGTGAAGCTCCAGAACATCTGCAGTACGTTGATGACATCATCGTATGGGGCAACACAGCAGAAGAAGTGTTTGCGAAAGGGAAGAAGATAGTCCAAATCCTTCTGGAAGCCAGTTTTGCCATAAAACAAAGTATGGGCAAGGGATCTGCACAGGAGATCCAGTTTTTAGGAATAAAATGGCAAGATGGATTGTCAGATCCCAATGGATGTGGTCAGTGAAATAACAGCTATGGCTCCACCAACTAGCAAAAAGGAAACACAAGCTTTCTTAGGTGTTACAGGTTTTTGGAGAACGTGTATTCCAAATCACAGTCTGATTGTAGGTCAGCCCTCTCTATCAAGTGACCAGGAGGAAGAATGATTTTAAATGGGGCTCTGAGCAACGATAAGCCTTTGAACAAATTAAACAGGAGATAGTTCATGCAGTAGCCCTTGTGCCAGTCTGGGCAGGACAAGATGGTTAAGCAATAATGTGGAGATAACTTAGTTATAAAATGCATAGATGTTGTTTTGCTTATTTGCTTAACAGGCTGGAGACATGGGAATATGAACCAGTGAAGCGTTAAGTGACCTTCTAATAAAGAAGCATTTACAAATAAAATAGCTTTTAAATTTGGTATTTCTGTACTGTGCTGAAAATATGTTGTGGTTTTATGCCTTGGAGTTTAGTATGTTTATGTCAAAGGGCTATCGGAGTAGTTTAAATGTTTTGGGGTTGCAAATGCCTTATAAGGAAATGTAAGGTGATACAAGCTGTTCATTCAGTTGTGCTTTCCAGTTATTTAGTGTATATGGAAACATAGTTCTGTATGCATTACTTTTTTGCCTACTCAACAACTTTTTTGCCTCAGTCTTCACCAGCAACCTCTCTCCTCACCCCTCCTGAGTTGATGGACTGCAAGATGGGGAGCAGGGGGGTAAAGCCCCTCCCACTATAAGGGAAGATCAGATTCGAGACCACCTGAGGAACCTGAATGTACACAGGTCTATGGGACCTGATGAGATGCATCCCAGAGTCCTGAGGGAATTGGCTGATGTAGTTGCCAAGCCACTCTCCATGATATTTGAAAAGTCATGGCAGTCAGGTGAAGTCCCTGCTGACTGGAAAAAGGGGAATGTTGTGCCCATTTTTAAAAAGGGAAGAAAGGAGGACCCTGGGAACTACTGACCTGTCAGCCTCACCTCTGTGCCTGGGAAGGTCATGGAACAGGGGTACTGGTGGATGAAAAGCTGGACATGAGCCGGCAATGTGCGCTTGCAGCCCAGAAAGCCAACTGTATCCTGGGCTGCATCAAAAGCAGTGTGGCCAGCAGGTCGAGGGAGGTGATTCTGCCCCTCTACTCCGCTCTGGTGAGACCTCACCTGGAGCACTGCGTCCAGCTCTGGGGCCCTCAGCACAAGAAGGACATGGACCTGCTGGAGAGGGTCCAGAGGAGGGCCACAAAAATGATCCGAGGGCTGGAGCACCTCTCCTACGAGGCCAGGCTGAGGTAGTTGGGGTTGTTCAGCATGGAGAAGAGAAGGCTGCGAGGAGACCTTATTGTGGCCTTCCAGTACTTAAAGGGGGCCTACAGGAAAGATGGGGAGAATCTTTTTAACAAGGCCTGTTGTGACAGGACAAGGAATAATGGATTTAAACTAAAGACGACTAGATTTAGACTGGATATAAGGAAGAAATTTTTTACAGTGAGGGTGGTGAAGCACTGGCACAGGTTGCCCAGAGAGGTGGTGGAGGCCCCATCCCTGGCAACATTCAAGGTCAGGTTGGACGGGGCTCTGAGCACCCTGATCTGGTTAAAGCTGTCCCTGCTCCCTGCAGGGGGGTTGGGCTGGATGACCTCTAAAGGTCCCTTCCAACCCAAAGCATTCTATGATTCCATGATAGTTCACTTCAGCTTTGTGAAAAATATCAATCTAATAATATCAGTATGAAATGTGAGTCTTTTCTCAAAGCCCATGTGGGGCTTTGTGCAGCTGAAACTAAGCTGGACTATAAATCAGTGTTTTTGCAATACCAGTAGTTCTAACGTAGTATCTCACAGCCTAGCAACAGCTCCGTATCAGCATAACTCACGCCTTAATTAGCTGCTGCCGCACAGGTGTGGCAGCAAAGGGTGCAAACTATTGCAAGCAAATCCCCGAATTTGCATGTGTTGTTTTCATATACAGTGTTAATGTAGATGACAAACATTATTAACGTAGGGTAATTAAAGTGTGCATCTATAACTTTCTGACATCTCTGCAGTTTGTTTTATTTTAGGTTGCAGGAAGCATTATGAACTCTGAAAAAGCTGTAAAGAGAGGTTAATAGAAGTTACTGAAAACAATTTGAGATTTAAATGGGAAAGCCTTTAAAGTTGTTGCTCTTTATTTTATTCAGATAGTGACATATACTTCATGGTTTCTAAACTACTTTTTGAAGGCCTTATATAGATTCTGGGTTAGGAGAAATACTTTAAAATGACTGTTGGGGTGAATGTTAATAATAGATGGGTCTGACTTTTTTTAATGATTTAAAGTTGTTATTCAATTAAATTAGACCTTGCTGCACTGATAACACATCTGGTCATTACTTTCTTTTGGCAGGATTTCCCTAACAGTTTGCCATCATTAACAGCTACCAAGTGATTCTTAGAAAATAATTCAAATTTCATTTGATGATATTTGTAATACGATGCCTGTATCGTTGCTGGAAAGTGAAATCAAATGCTTGTTAGCCACAAAATCTCTACAGATGAGTTTCACTGTTTCAAACAGAGAACTATTGGTCTTAGAGTGAAAGCTGTAAAGGCGGGTGTGTGTGTGTTTGTGTGTGCCCGCAAATACCCTGATCAGGTCCTCTCTTTCTGCATAGTAGCATGCCATTCACTCAAGAAATCTAATGGTGTTTGGGTACTGAAGCCTTCTAAAGCTTATGACTTCTTTTAAAATGTCATTGCTTAAGAAAACAAAATCCCTGCGATTAATTGCATATGTATTTTCCTTGATTTCTGTTCCTCCCCTTCGGGTGCGAGACACTTGAGTTGGTCACTCGAGTCCATTCAATGGAGGCACAATGAGGATGTCTCTGAAGCTCCCTGTAGGCAGCCATGGCGGTGTCTGGTTTACAGTAAGGAACCCATCTGTGTTCCTGACAGCCTGTGTGCTGCGAAGTTCTGAGTTGTGACACAGAAACAGAGCAGGTAGCAGAGTGGGAGGAGATGTGTGTGTTTAGAGCTTTTTTTTTTTTTTTTTTTTTTTTAATGTCCCTGGGAACCAGCCCTATTTGCCTTCCCAGCTTGAAAGTTGTGTTGTCAGCTTTTCTGGAGACTGTTGACCTCTCACATATGTTCATAAAAAGGCAGGGAAGAGAGTCAGCTTTACCTTGGTGAGGCGTGTTCCCACCCCTCTGCTGGAGATGCTGGCTGCGCACTGGGCGGCTGCAGTGCTGGCTGTTTTGCAACTTACCATGAAAGATAAGACTTGCCCTGAAATTCCGTGGTCACATAAAAGTGACTCCCCACCCTTCAGTTGGAGGTGGCTGGGCTGCAAGACCTGAGCATGGGGAGGCCTTCAGCTTTTTCTTGTACAGCAGCAGATGGCTTGAGATTTGTTATTAATAGCCATGGGAACATAAGAGGGTCTGAACTGGGTCAGGCTGAAGGTTCGTGTTCTCCAGTATCCTCCCTCTGACAGTGCTTGGTGGTGGCTGCTTGGGGAAGGAGTGTGAGAAGTGGGACAAGCCTTTGGTGGTAACTCCTCCTGGGGTACTTTCCCAGTTTGAGCAGTTTGCAGCTTAGTGACTTCCGAAGCTAGAGGTCATGTCTGTGTCTTTTTGGTTTCTTAGCCTGGATGGGCTTTTCTTTCATGAGTTTGTCCATTTGCAAATGTTGAGCCTCATTTGAATCAGGTAGTGGTGAGGTGCTATGCCAATTGGAAACTTTCTTATAATTTTGGGCGCCTTGGTATCCAGCTGATCTGCACCTCATAGGCTCAGGCAGGGTTTAAAAACAAGTCTGGCACAAAAGGAAATAGTTCCAAATGTGTAAGGAAGATAAATGGCAGCCTTGCACTTAAAAATGACGACTGAAGGGCTGGTGCGTCCCTTCTCGTGCAGGTGTAAGTGTGCAGCAACTCCGCTGAAGTCAGTGCGGGAAGTTGGGATGAACACCCATCTGACTCAGGTTAGAATTTGACTCACAGTTTGTAACCAAAAAAGCCTTGAGCACGCGTAAACCTCCTGTGATCTGGCAATGTCTCCGCTAGCCCTGAGATGAGAGACCCTCGTGGAATAAAAGAGCTGTTTAAAACTGCTGTAACGGGGTTCCCAGAGAGCAGTTGCCTCATACAAGAGGTACTGTGTTGCCCCATGGTGGCCAAACACTACTTCAGAGGATTGACCAGCCTTGGTTGGTCCAGTCATCTAGAAGGCAGCAGGAGGAAGCATCTAAGCAGCATGAGACCACCCTTTGTACCTTTGGTTTGTAGTCTGCAGCATATGGAGGAATGTTGTCCTCTCAAGCTTGAAGGTGTTAATATGCTAGAGAGTAAGATGGTGAAATAGATGCTAATCCAGACCTTTATTTTCCAGCGTTATTGGTGTATCTCAGAGGGTTGGCCTGTTGACTTCTCTTTTACAGGATGCCTAATAATTTGGGTTGGAACAACCCAATCCTTTCCTCTTACTGTTTTCAGCGTTAGCAGATGCTGCAGCTGCCTTTAGTTGTACCCAGGACAGACCCAGTTTTGCAAATGACAAACCCAGTGAGATACAGTGGGGTCTGTCTGCTCCCTCAGAGCTGTCTTGTCCTACAGTAGTATTATCACTATCTCTTCTACTTATATTCAGGGTTATGGTTTACTAGAAACGTTCTGGCAGAAGATCAAGGTATTTTTAGTAGCATTCAAGGTTTTGCAATGTTTGTGCCACATTTGCACCACAAGGCACCTGGCAGATATAACAGAGGACTTGTGTCCTGCAGAAGTAGCTGGGGCCAAGGAGTACGTGGCACTGGATGTCTATCAGCAGGTACCTTGATTTTTTTATAGTTATACAGGCTCATTAAATTAAGATGGTTTTTAACACTGTATTTTCTCTTTAGTGTTCCTAATTTTGTTAAGTCTAGTTGAAAGCATTAAGGAAAGTATTTATGAACCTAGATCTCAAACTTTATGTACCTAAATCAAGTATTTTTTTCCAAACCAAATAAAATAGTTTGTTTTCTTTTGCCTAATTTTTTTATTACACGTAAATCCCATGGAGTAAGTGAGGCTACACATGCTCTGTACATCTGACCATCCACCGAACGAATATGTGGAGGGGTTATTCTGTCCTCCTGCATTAGATGTTTGTAGGTAAGCTGCCGTAGCTTTCTGAGGAGTGTTTTATGGGTGAAGCAGAGGAGGAAAGGAATACCACATTTATTTGCTTCAGTTATGGTGTTCCCACTTCTTATGATTTTGTTAGTGGAGAAGATAGGGGTCATTTCCCGAAGCCCCCTTCTTCTGCTGTCCGGTGGTTGTAAAACAGAAGATGTAAGCCCTGAAAACAGAAAGTTCCTCGGCTTTGCAGTTGTTGGAAGAAGCTTGAGACATGTCTGAGTGTACTGTAAAAGCTCAAAAGGCAAACCAGAGAATCCACGGCTAAGTTATGTTCAAAAACCTCACCTAAGTCTTTGGATGTATCATGATATTTGAGTGCTTCACCCATGAGGTTTAGTGCTCTGAGTTGGCAGTACTATAATAATAATTTTTATTGTGCTTTCTGTGCAAGTTTTAACCATACCTGGTTTTGGATAGTGTTTTTAAGTAACACCTTGACTTTATATGTTAATTGAATTAATCACACGTGGGAAGTTCAGAAGGTACTTGAAAGCCTATCAGTAGGGAAGTGTGATAGAATGAGGAATGATACTTAGCATTTAGTAGTAAAGCAGTAAAGAGTTGTGATGTTGAGAGGAGTTGTCCTACTTGATTACAAGCCTGATACATAGGTTTTACGAAAAAAGTTCCCTTATGTTTAGAAAATATATGATTATAGATAAGGTGCTGTACTTGTGACCCCATACACAGTAGTGATAATGCTATGTGTGTTTTTCTTTCAGAAATGTGTTTTTTACTGTTAGTCAAGTTGTGAGGGTGGGATTTTTTTTTTTTTTTAATATGGCAAGTTTTTTCTTGTGAGGAAATCTTGTTTTCAGATTATAAACAGTGACTTTGATAAACATTCCCATTACCTAAGGAAGTAAATATGAGTGTGCTTATCTAAACCTGTTTTAAAAAAAAATAAAATCCAAAGTCCTCTAAAGTATTAACAAACATTGTAGCTGACTATTGTAAACCTGCCAAAATTAGATTACACTTGCCTAAAAATGTGCTTTTAGTCAGGCATTTTCACTTAGTTTTGCTTGATATTTCTACTGAAATAAAAACCTCCTCAGCATAGATTGCTTCTTTTTATTTGTACGTTCTGTGTTTAGCACTGCAAGTGGAGTAGCCATGGAGTACTAAAGATAACATATAGTTATAAATGGTTTGTTTTGACAGTAAGAAGTGTCAAGTAACTGTAGTGTGAGCAGTCGTTTATATACAGAGCAGGTATAATACTGAGCTGTTACATCATGATTATTTAGCACTCTCTATGGTGCAAAAGTGTAATAAATAGGGAGTAGGTAAGTAACAAATGGGTGAGATGCAGAGAAGTGAAAGTGATAAAAAAGATGCGTAATGAAAAATAGGAGAATGGTCTTTATGTACGTGGCTAAGACAAACGGCATTTGTGCGTTAGGAACAGCATCACAAAACATCCCATAATGAACCAGCCACACCATAATCCATGCTTATTTGTTGTATAACAGGTTTAAGGACTTAGCAGTGTGGCTCAAATTCTGCTCTCGGAGTTATAAGAGTCACAGTTACGTTGTGCTTCTCTGGTGGAAAATCTACTCGCTTCAGCATTGCCCTTTAAGAGTAAAGGAGTAGATTTGTATTTGCAGAATGGTAAAATGTGTGATATAAAGCAGCATGCACATGGTGGAGGAAAGTCACTGTGGAAAGCTTTTAAATCAGACTTGTAGTCCCAGGTGTAGGAAGAGACTAACCCCTGTAAGAAGAATACATCACTTAAGTGAGACTCACCACTAGGGATCTTACACTTTAATTTGATGTTCCACATAGCCCACTTTTTTCCAGTTGGTTGTGAATTGGAGAAATGGAGAGAGAAGTGTTTCTTTCAGTGGTATGTGGCACTTGGAACTACCTTGTTATGCTTCTTGCTTGTTGTTACTAATATCCTGTAAATGGATAAAATTGGCTGGAAACCTATGTTTCAGAAAGGCAAAGAGATGAGAGGTTAGTAACATGATTTATGCTTTGTTCGTTTCTTTACTATCTGATGGTCCTTTTGGTTCACTAAGAGGTAAACTCTGGGTAGGCAGAAGAGGGGATTAGTTTACTTTTGGGGCTCATGGGAAAGAATCTCTGTTT
Source organism: Pelecanus crispus (assembly GCF_030463565.1). NCBI lineage: Eukaryota > Metazoa > Chordata > Aves > Pelecaniformes > Pelecanidae > Pelecanus > Pelecanus crispus. The sequence continues at coordinate 108,952,073 of NC_134644.1, forward strand.
CTCAACTTCTGGCTGTGCCTCTGATGAAAAGAGGGACATTGACTCTTTGAAAAGGTGAAGCTTGCCTTTATAATGATAATTTGCTCTTAGAAATTATTTGAAGTCAGAACATTTGGCACTGTATAAAAGTATATGAAAGAGCACATATAAAAGATCTCAAGTCCCTGCCTTGAGGAATATACATACCAATTAGAACATAGCAATATGTACTACACATATTACGCATTAGCGGAAGAAAACCCATCAAAACGGAGTGATGGATTTCATTTTGGAAAAC